>NW_022631001.1:31883846-32458181 GCF_010015895.1 Lontra canadensis | reverse complement strand
TTTTTTTTTTTTTTTTTTTTTGAGAGAGAGAGAGAGTATGTGTGCTTGGTGGGGAGAGGCAGAGGGTGAAGGGGAGAATCCCAAGCAGCCTCCACGCCCAGTAGGGAGCCTGTCATGGGCTCATCTCACAAATCTGAGATTGTGAACTGTGCCCAAATCAAGAGTTGAAGGCTTAACCAACTGAACCACCCAGGCATCCCTACTCAGTCCTTTTTTTTTTTTTTTTAAGATTTATTTAATTTTTTTTTGTTGGGGGGAGGGGAGCAGAGAAAGAGAGAGAGAGGGAGAGAAATCCTCAAGCAGACTCCCTGACTTGGGGCTTGATCCCAGGACCCTGATATCATGACCTGAGCCAAGGTCATGAGTTGGGCGCTTAACTGACTGAGCTACCCAAGTGCCTCAAAGATAAGTTTTTTAGAAAACAAATAAATAATGTGTGGACAAACAAGGCAGAGAAAGTTGAAAGTTTCCTTTTTCACCTAGAATCCTACTTCTCAGAAGTAATCTCTTAATTTTTTTAGTGCCCCCTCTCAAATATTTTTGAACCATGAACTATTTTTATGTGAAGTGTTGAGTACATATGTATGACTTGTAACATTCTTTAAAGTATACATGTACATTATGATATGTGTAGGGTATTAATGTTAAACTTTAATATACCGTAAGTATATGTTTTAAATATGGTATATTAAAATGTAGGAAAAAAAACCTTTCAATCATATGGTAGGAATTTTAACACATTACAAAAGGGTCTATAGTGAAGTGTAAGACTTCCACCTCTGGTCTCTAGTTCTCCCTCAAGGAGATTACCACTGTTTACTGTTTCCTTCCAAACATAATCATGCATATACAACATACACACTTTTTAGAAACAACACAAATGGAAATATGCTAATCATTGTTTGCACTTTCTTTCATTTAATAATATATCTTGGAGAAAGGAACATAGAGATTAGGTTGTTTCCTAAGAAAAAAGAGTACCTGAGAAACATCCTTATTCATCCTTTCTCACTTTTTCACAAATGTGAGTATGCAAGGACAGTTCATGATTCAGTTTCCAATGTGTAGAATTGACCCTGTAGTTTGTTTAGGGACAAATTATCTGTAGAGTGGTCCCACAGCTATTATCTTTCTTTGCACAGAGACAAGCCATGAAAACATTCCTCTCTCGCTCGCCACTCAGGAGTAGTGGTTGTAATCCCACTATGTTTTACATTATCTCCTTTTGTTAAAAGTAATTGCTCATTAAACATTATAGGAACTTTTAAAAAAATATTTATTTATTTGGGGGAGAGAGACAGAGCATGAGCAGGGCGGTGAGGGAGAAGTAGGCTCCCTGGCTGGGGAAGGAGCCCGATGGGGGACTTCATCCCAGGACCCCAGGATCATGACCTGAGCTGAAGGAAGACACTTAACCAACTGAGCTACCCAGGTACCCTAAAATTATGAGAACTTTAAGAGAACATAATTGCCTAGAACCTTAGTGTCTCAAGTTGATTTTGTTTGTTTGAAATACTTTGTGTGCACATGACCTTCGGCTGCTTCCTGTTTATTGGTTTCACCTTCTTGGAATAATGAGCACAGACACAGGCAATAGCAAAGGAGAAACTGATTTTATCATTTGTACTGGTGTACAGAAATGGATTTTGTGCTGTTGCTTAAAGCTCTTGGAGGTCAGCATCCTAGTGGGTACCACAGATTACTGGATCCCTGAGGCATTATTTGTTAGGCCCTCCTCCAAGGTGGGATGTTGCTTTTTCAAAATATAAAAATGTAAAATATAAAAAAAATTTAAAATATAAAAAGAAACCAACAACTCAGACCAGAAAGGCCCTACAATTCCAAATTTCTAGTGTCTGTAAAATTAAACCATGTAAATGGAAAGTGACTTAGCCTTGAGAGAGGAGATTATCTCTGGCCTCCAAAAGTGTTTTGTTTCTAAGAATCCCATAATTTCAAGTGCATCACAAGGAATTCTTCAGAGATTTCAAACTGAGGTAAATAAGGTTACCCACTCTTAGGAAATAAGTGGGCTGAGTTTTAGATACTAGATTAGATTTATCCAGAAAAGTAGGGAAAACCCAGAACTAGATTTCTTTGCTATTGGAAAACTTGCCTTGATGGAGCATAGCAAGCCTTTTCTTTCAGACTCTAGCATGCCCTGTTTTATGATTATGGAATAGATGTTTCTAAACGCTGCAGCTAGGTACTGTAAGTAGTAGTCCAGTGCCAGGATGTCTCATGACAAAGTCATTTTTGGGACTCCTTTACTCAAACTGTCTCTTGGCCTTCTGTGAAATTTTACTGTCCCTGAGCTGGCATGCCAGGAATGCCAGCCATATAAAATACCTGCTTTATTGACTTTGGGCAAAGAAAGGAGAAAATCTTTTGGTTTTCTCATGATTGAAAAGGCCTCTGGTACTCCTGCCTGCCCACTCCCCCTGCCCCCTTTAAATCCAGCAGTGATGTGTGTGTGTGTGTGTGTGTGTGTGTGTGTGTGTGTATGTGTGTAGGTATATATACATAGTGTAGATGGGGATGGGATATTTCAGTGTAATATTTATTCAAAATATGTTTAAGAGCTAGTGTTGGG
Organism: Lontra canadensis; assembly: GCF_010015895.1. NCBI lineage: Eukaryota > Metazoa > Chordata > Mammalia > Carnivora > Mustelidae > Lontra > Lontra canadensis. The sequence goes on along the minus strand of NW_022631001.1, from coordinate 32,455,588 downwards.
ACATAGACCTTCAGCTTTAAATATCAGTTGAAGGTTTTCTTGTACACTTTTGCATTCTTTTGATTCATCTTAATTTTGAATTTTAAAATAAATTCTTAAGATGTCTGAGATTCTTGAGATTATTGCTCTTGAGTAGATAGAAGAATTGAGGTCTCCTCTGGAGAATCATTAGAATTTATCTTTTTTTAAAAGGTTTTATTTATTTTTATTTATTTTAGAGAGAGAGCACACATTTGAGTGGGAAGATGGAGAGTGAGAGAATCCCTGCTAAGTGGAGCCCAGGCTCCACAAGGGGCTTGATCTCATGACCCGGAGATCATGACATGAGCTGAAACCAAGAGCGGGCCGCTTAACTGACTGAGCCACCCAGGTGCCCCTCATTAGAATTCTTCTTAATAATGATTGTTGGAGGGGCGCTTGGGTGGCTCAGTTAGTTAGCGGCTGCCATCAGCTCAGGTAATGAACCCAAGATCCTGGAACCGAGTCCTGCTTCCGGCTCCCTGCTCATCAGGGAGTCTGCCCCTCTCCATGCCCCTCACTCTGCCCCAGCTCTCTCTCCCAATCAAATACATGAAATCTTAAAAAAAAAAAAAGATCGTTGGAATGTCATCGAGAAGAATTTCAGCAGAAAGATTAAAAAGCCATGTTGTATGGACAGCCCATGGAGTTGAGGTTTTACTGAAGAGGCTGAAGGCAGAGCTTTCAATGCTGTAAATTTTGTTAGTTGTTTACTTTCAAGTGGGACTAAATCCTCTTTCTGAAATTATATATATATAACCTAATTTAACTTCAAAGGTTACTTTTTTTTGTAATTGGGGAAATGTTTTTGTTGTTGCTTTAATGATGGGTGCGAATCTTCACTAAATATATATATATATTTAAAGATTTTATTTATTTATTTGACAGAGATCACAAGTAGGCAGAGAGGCAGGCAGAGACAGAGAGGAGGAAGCAGGCTCCCTGCTGAGCAGAGAGCCCAATGCGGGGCTCGATCCCAGGACCCTGGGATTATGACCTGAGCTGAAGGCAGAGGCTTTAACCCACTGAGCCACCCAATGCCCCATAAATACTTTATAATATAGGAATGACGATGCTTTGTGTGGGCACAATGAAAAATGAGACTCTCTCCTTGAACTCTTAATAGTTTGCTTTGATCTTTAGTGAGTATGAGAAGCTTATGTTCTTTTGTCCTTCTGCTAAACCATTTTTTGTTTGTTTTAATTGATGATCAATCTCAGTTCACTTTTAGGCACTAATTGGTTGTATCATTTACCTATGTGTCTTAATTTCCCCCAAGAAGCATATGAGGCATTTTCCTGTGGTGCCCTTAAAATTAAGTTTGAGATGATGACGTTTTAATCATTAATTGCTATATATTTGCCTCATTAGTTAAACTCTTTCCAGATTATGCTCTTCTTTGCTTAGCCAGGAATAAGGTGATAGGCAATTTTCAAAGTGTGAGTAGTGAGCAAATATGGGATACTTTGCTAAACTTTACTTAGTTGATACATACCAGCTGTTGCTCGCTTTTTACTCAACCTTCCTCATTTTGGGGAAAGCTGTTTGTTACTTATAACTCCTTTATGAACCAAGCTATTATTTTTTTAAATGATGGGGTAGGTTTTTAGTATATGAAACCACTTTAACCCTTATGAAATCTCCTTTGAAATCAGCCATTCCAGAGGATGTTACTCATATGATTTTAAAATTTATGTGCCTCTGCTCTGTCTTTAAATGCCAGAAACCATTATACCATTTGTGAATAGCAATTTTTAAAATTCTACTTTTAACCAGTCCATTTTATTGGCTTTGCCAATGTATTTATTAGTTATTTTTTTATAAAATGGGTCTAGAAATTGTGTTCTAAAGGAAAGCAAAACTTTGAACTCAAAGCCTTCCCTGCCAAACTAAGATCTCTGACCTAAAATAAGAGTTTTGAGGCATGAAAGTCAATCTTCTGAGTCTTTCAAATTCTCAGGAAGCTTTTTATTGAAGTATTAAAATAACACATTTGTGCTATTCCTATTCAGGAAAAGTTCCAGGTGGAGGGCAGACTTGGCTAGTGTAGAAAACCAGCTTCTGCATGCTTTGTGGTTCTTTGGTCTTGGTCTTGAAGGCAGAGCTCACATTAGTTCCTTATAGAATGCAGACATATGTGAGTGGTAAAAGAACTTCTATGCTGAGTGAAGACCCAGGCCACTGTTCCTTTTTTTTGTTTTTGTTGCAGTTCCCCAATCCCTTTCGACTTAAGAGAATCTACTTAACCTTCTGATTTAGTATTTGAAGCAAGGTGCCATTTAGGATTTCTACTGTATTTCCATATTAAATTTTATTATTAGCAGGAACCTGTTATGTGTGGGTGTATTTCAGCTTGTGATCACTGAGGTCTCAGGGTTATCTTTCTGATACCCATAAGAGAACCACACTTTGAGCATACCCTTGCTGAAGTTTATCCTGATCCTTTCTAAATGTGAAATTGTGTTGAAGGTTTTAACTTACTATTTGGTAAGCAAGTGCTTTGTTTTTGACTGATTTGTATGTGTTTTGTTTTGTTTTTAACCTAGATTACCAGAGACTGATGACTGTGGCGGAGACCATTACAGCTCTCATGTTTCCTTTCCAGTGGCAGCATGTCTATGTCCCTATTCTCCCGGCTTCTCTCCTTCATTTCTTAGATGCTCCTGTTCCATACCTGATGGGCTTGCATTCCAATGGCCTGGATGACCGGTCAAAGCTGGAGCTGCCTCAGGAGGTGAGAGGAATGTAGAGCTTGGTTGCTGGTGCCCCTGGCCCCATTCTAGGATGAGAGAGAGAATGGCTTTGGGATGAGCCCAGGGTGGTGTCACAAAGTTTTTCTTTTATTCTGAGGAACACAAATAACTTTCCAGGAAAAAATGTAAAAGCAACGAACATTTAGCTTAGTTTGTGTCATTTGTCATCTTTATTATCCGACTATATATACATTGTAATCTCTGTGTTTACACTATTGTGAATTGCCTTTTCCATGCGTAGTTTTTCAAGTATTTTTACATATTTTTCAAGACATTTATTAGGAAATCTTTTCAGGGGTGCTTAGGTGGCTCTGTTGGTTAAGCCTCTGACTCTTGATCTCAGCTCAGGTCTTGATCTCAGTGTCCTGAGTTCAAGCCCATGTTGGGTTCTTTGCTGGGCATGGAGCCCGCTTTAAAAAAATAAAAAAGAAAGAAAAGTCTTTTTATTCTGTAAAACTTGAAATATATGCAAAAGAGTAGCATCATGAATTCCTGTGTTCTCAGCACACAGCTTCAGTAGTTATCATACATGTTAAATTGTATTTTAGTTTTATACCTCCTACCCCCGATTATTTTAAGGGAGTCCCACATAATGTAATTTCATTATTACTTCATTACTCAGACCAAGTATTAATAAATCAGTGTGTTTCTTTGATAGGCCAGGTTTATCTGTAAAAGTTGACCTGATCATACTGATTCTTGTGGTTCTAAGCCAGCTTTGAAAACTTCCCTTGTTCAAGATAAGGAAGGCCTTGAGAGAGAAGCTTTTCCTCTCTTGCTGTGAGGATGGTCTGCTCCTCGTTCCTATTGGTTAAGATACCGAGAGAATTGATTATAAATATGTATTTCTTTTTTTTTTAAGATTTTATTTATTTATTTGACAGACAGAGATCACAAGTAGGCAGAGAGGCAGGCAGAGAGAGAGGAGGAAGCAGGCTCCCTGCTGAGCAGAGAGCCTGATGCAGGGCTCTATCACAGGACCCTGAGATCATGACGCAGAGGCTTTAATGCACTGAGCCACCCAGGCGCCCCATAAATATGTATTTCTTTGTTTATTTCTGCTTCATTCTAAAACAGATTTAAAGCGTAAAATAAGATTATTTTTTATTTTTCTAGAATTACCTAAAGAACTGGTCTACCTTTTTATGTCATTTTTTGGCTGGTATGAAACCACTTGGGAGAAGGGTTTTCATATTCTAAATTTCTCAGTCATTAGGCTTGGAACAAGATTTTGGAGTATACATACACTGGTGTTATGTGGCTCTATTTCCTCCCTCTACCAAAACGTTTATGGAGAGAGATTTTTGCATAACTAAGTAATATTAGTAAGGAAGCCTCCAAAGAGTACGGTCTCATGGAATTGGATCTGAGCCTCACTCATGTTGTTGGGCATGTCTTGGCAGTGTCCTTGATGAAACCCTCATCATTAGATCAAACCTGTAATATTTACATTGTAGTCAGATGGATCTCTACTTTTCCTGTCTCCTTTGGTTTTAGAAGCAAAGTATCCTCCTTGTAGCTTCTTCCTTTTCCACCCCCTTTGCTGCTTTGATTTTATAGAGCTTTGTATTGTTTCGAGTGGGACAAGGTTAATTAAGGAAGAAAAGATCTGAATGATGGAGAAAATCATTGAGTTGGGATATTGGGCTTTTATATATATTTGTTTTACTGATAAATATACATGAAGAGTACATGTCAAAGTTTGGAGAATGGAAATATGCATATTTAAATTGACACCTCTTCAGAATAAATCTATCATTTTGTAAAGTCAGAATAAGAATAACAACAAAAAATGGTTGAAGGTGGAGAGCTAAAGAGGCATGCTACATACCAGTGTAATAAGTAGGTCACTAGGCAAGAAGCCAGTTTTCTCAGTTTTATTTTCATCTTTAGCATCTGCTTACTGCATATTTGGGGCAAGTTCTGTTCCATGTAGGATCCGTCAGCATCGTTCTTTGGGTGCCTCAGGTACGTGGGTGTATGAAGAGGCTGCTAAGAGACCAGCAGTATTCTTAATGGGGGACTCAGTGGGACTGTTTGAGAAACCCAAAAGTTCACTCTGTTCTGGGTATTGGGGTCTCCACTTCTGCAGTATTCTCCATCATTGCTGCATCCTTTGTGTCTCGCTGTGGTCTGCTTGGGAAGGAGAGATGACAATGTTACTGAGGAATACCTGTGCATACTTAATTAGCAATTCGAGGGTTTCAGGGTCCTACTTCATCCAGACTGTCCTTTTGAAGGGCACATGTTTGTGCAGGTCATTTCATAGGTGGATATTTACCTGGATTTTTAGCAGACAACCTGTAGAATACCTGAGCCTGTGGAGTTTCTCCTGGGAACTTTAGACTGGGGAGAACTTTCTCAAGGAGTAAAGCGCCCTGAAATATATGCATAATGAAAGAAGACTAATAATATCTCAAAAAGACAACTTTGGGAGGTCTCACAAATTATGTGTGTGTGTGTGTGTGTGTATAAATTTTTTTAAGGTTTTATTTTTAAGTAATCTCTACACCCAACATGGGACTCAAGCTTACAACTCTGAGCTCAGGAGTCACATGCTCTACCCATCAGCCAGGCGCCCATAAGTGATATATGTTTCTAGTAAAAAATTCTAAAAGTGCACAAAAGTAAAAATGACTTCAGATTTTACACCCAGGGATAACTGCTTTTAACCTTTTGGTGGACATCCTGTGGTATCTTTACACTGCTAGAAGGAGGTTTGAGGCAGAACTGGGAGAATTCACCTGGGCCTGTGCAAAGGTGCATCATCATGGTAATGGGGCAAGGTTGATTTAGAAAAAGGGACTTTCTCCAGAGGGATGAAGACTGTACATTTCTTAGATCCCTGAATCCGAATTCATCAGTTGCCGACCCATCTTAGGGCATCAGAAGACGGTGAAAAAGCCCTTTGTTCCTTTTTATACCAACCCATGAGCTCAGCTGTGCCTGAACAAGGGAGGGTGCCGAGCTGCCTTTGTGAGGCATTCTCTGTCCTGCACTTCTCTTTTGGGTTTCATTGTGTGGGTCCAGGAAGGAGGCAGTTTGTCCATAGCTATGTCAAGGAAAACAGGCAGAGGATATTAGAGTAAAGAAGAGGGTGTTACTTCTTCCTATCTTGGGTCTTTCTTTCCTACTGTTTTTTTCTCCTTTCTCAAGATACTCCTTCAATAGCTTTTCCAGGTAATGTATGTATTGAGCTCCCCTTCTGGGAATAACATGGAGATAGACTAGGGATGACGCTGGCTGTGACTGGTATTATGAACTCAGGACCGGGAAGGGGCATTTTAACTTCCTGCAGGAAAAGACTTGGAAGACTTTCTGGGATTTTGGGGGTCCATGTAGTTACTACCCCAGAGTAGCTAAGTCTTCCCATGGCCTCTTCCAGCAAGGCAGGAGGTAAAATGAGGAAAAATGATCTTGTGGTTTCAGTGCCTCCTCTAGGCTATTTTTTGTCCCCCAGGCTGTTTTGCAGGAGTTGGCCTCTTAGCTGAGGAAAGGGTTGCATGAGGAGTTTGAGGTAGGCTTTTAAATTGCTTCTGTTTGCCAGAATTCTCAATGTGTGGGAGAAAATAGTGTGAGGCTATTGTATGAGCTTAGTATTTGAATGACCTCCTATTTCACTTTGCCTTCTCATCCCTACCTCCTTGAATCCAACTCTACAAAAAATGGCTAATGGTATCCAAGGCTCCTGTCTTAATCTAGCCCATCTCTGAAGTGTGCCTGAGCTGCATTCTGTCCTCTAGCTACCTCTCACCAGGAGTATATCAACAGTATGTGGACATAGCATTTGGAGTTCATAAAATTCTTTACGACATTCTATATTTGTCTCACATCAGTGGCAGAAAAGCCAAACAAGCATTATTGAGGGTTGCAGTTATTTTTAGATGCCTCTGTGTTTCCAGCTGGACAGACTGCTTTTTTTCTACAAAGAGAGGAGAACCAGTGGGATAAATGATTGCATTGTGTACCTTTGGTGGGTCACAGAGCTTTGTTCTGTGACAGGTCTTATAAGGCAGGTGATCTTCATGACTAGATTTAGTTGTCTTTAGTATCTTTTTTAATGGTTTGATATGAAAGCATTTTTAATTTTAAAATCTTTTTTTTTTAAAGATTTTATTTATTTATTTGACAGAGAGCGAGAGATCACAAGTAAGCAGAGAAGCAGGCGGTGGGTGGGGGAGGGTGGGGTGGGTGCAGGGAGGAAGCAGGCTCCCTGAGGAACAGAGAGTCCGAGGCGGGGCTCGATCCCAGGACCCCGAGACCATGACCTGACCTGAAGGCATAGGCTTTAACTCACTGAGCCACCCAGGTGCCCCTAATTTTAAAATCTTAAAGGGACAAACAAAAAGTCTATTTTTAGGTGTTAAACATTTATTGGCCTTTTTTCTAGTCAAGGATTAAACTTGTTATTCAGTGGAAGAACTCCAGAAAGTTAATTTTTTTCACTTAAAAAAATTTTAAATTGAGTTAATTAACATATGTTATTGGTTTCAGAGGTAGAGGTCAGTGATTCATCAGTCTTATAGAACACCTAGTGCTCATTACATCATATGCCCTCCTTAATGTCCATCGCCCAGCACCCCATCCCACTACCCGCCTCCCGTCAGTTTTTTCCTATGATTAAGAGTCACTTGTGGTTTGTTTTCCTCTCTGATTTCATCTTGTTTTATTTTTCCCTCCCTTCTCCTATATCCTCTGTTTTTTGTCTTATATTCCACATGACTGAGATCATATGATAATTATATTTCTCTGATGGACGTATCTCTCTTAGCCTAATATCCTCTAGTTCCATCCACGTTGTTGCAAATGGCAAGATTTCATTTTTCTTTAAAAGATTTTATTTATTAATTTAACAGAGAGAGAGAGCGAGCAAGCACACAAGCCGGGGGAACAATAGGCAGAGCAGGCAGAGGGAGAAGCAGGCTCCCCGCCAAGCGAGGAGCCCGATGCAGGACTCAATCCCAGGACCCCAGGATCATGCCTGAGCTGAAGGCAGCCGCCCAACCAACTGAGCCACCCAGGCATCCCAAGATTTTTTTTTGATGGCTGAGTAGTATTCCAGTGTGTGTGTGTCTGTGTGTGTGTGTGTGTGTGTCTGTGTGTTACCACATCTTCTTTATCCATTCATCTGTCAGTGGACATTTGGGCTTTTCCCATAGTTTGGCTCTTGTGGACATTGCTGCTGTAAACATTGAGGTACAGGTGCCCCTTTGGATCCAGAAAGTAGCAAATTTTAAAGCTATTCTTCTAATCTTTGTATCTTAGATATGGGAAAGTTCTCTTCTTTGATTGTGGAATGGTAGGTGGGATAGTTTATGCAAATGTTTGTTGAATGAATGCATGCATGGACATGTTAAAATGTGCAGTTTTAATAGATTGAAAGTTTGGGGAATAGTTATATTTAAGTAGATTTAATGTCATCCTCCCACCTCTTCTTATAGATTGAAAGACTTATTGGTACAGGGGAAAATAAAAGGATCAGTGGATCAGCAATTTGTTATACAATAGAGGTACCATCCCAAAGGTGGGACTGTTTAATAATAATGCAGCTGGAAAAATTGTTCAAAAGGGAAAAAAGTAAAAAGATCCCTACCTTCCAGCATAACAAAATCAACTTGAGATGGATTAAAAAGTTATAAGCATCAAGAGCAAAAGTTTAAATCTTCTAAAGATAATATTAAGTACATTCTGACCTTTGGGTAGGGACTTCGTAAACAAGATACAGAAAGCACTATCCCTAAAATAAAAGAGATAAATTTGATTTTTTTTTTAGTAAAAGGTGGAACATTTATGTGGTCTAAAGAAAAACCAGAGTATAAATATGATTTTTTTAAATTAAGAGAAAGACATCTTAAAATGAAAAGATGATAAAACCTAGAAGATATATAACACGTATAACCTACGAAGAATTAGCATCAAGAATTTGTAAAAAAAATTGTACAAACCAGTAAGATGATAAGCCACCCCTTAGAAAAATGGGCTACAGACATGAACAAATATTGCACAGAAAAATGCACATTTTTTCACTAGCAACCAGAGAAGTATAAATTAAATGTACCTATTTCAGTGACAAAATTAAGAAATCTGATGATACTGAGTTTTGGTAGGATTTTGATCAGTAAACTGCTGGTAAAAATATAAATTGTTATAACCACTTTGGACACAGCTGGGCATTATCTTATAAAGTTGGACATTTGCTGAGCTTACAATATAGCAGTTCCACTCGTAGGATACACCCAGGAGAAGATCTTGCACACATGTCCCAGAAACCATGTAAAAATGTCAAAGCAGTAAATAGGAAAGAACTTACTGCCCTTTAATGGGAAAATTGATTAAATTGTGCTCTATCCACACAGTGGAATATTATACAAGCGTGCAAATGAATATCATATAGCTACATATAAGAAAAGGGCTGAATATTAGTAACCTTATGTTAAGTGAAGAAAAGTAGTAACACAACACTGCTTATGGAATAGTAATCCTTTCATAAATTTAAAAAACAAGCTGACATTTAAAGGCATTTATATGTGATAAATTGTCTAACAAAGGGCAAAAAGATAATAAATAGAGAATTCTGGATCGTGGTTACCTGGGGTTGGGAATGTGTAGGTTGGAGGATGAGACTGGGGAGGAGCATATAGGTAGATAAAGTATTGGTAATGTTCTAGTTTTTGGATTGCCCAGAAGAAAATGTCTTTAAGATTGTCCTCAGAAAGTTTTCAGTTTATATTCTTAGTAACAGTGTATGAGATGTTTGTTTTCTAGTAATTTGGCCAGCATTGGACTTTATAAATCTTGTAGATCTTTGCCAACCCAGTAGGTGAAAAATATTTTGTCTATATTTCTTGGATTATTTAGCAGAGTTGAACAACTCTGTGTGTGTGTGTGTGTGTGTGTGTGTCTGCGGTTCTCAAACTTTTTTTTTTTTTAATTAACGTATAATGTATTACTTGTTTCAGGGATACAGGTCTGTGATTCATTAGTCTTATATAATGCCCAGTTCTCATTACAATACATAACCTTCACAGTGTCCGTCACCCAGTTACCCCGTGCCCTCACCCCTACCCCTCCAGCAACCCTCAGTTTGTTTCCCAAGATTTTTTTTTTTTTTAAGATTTTATTTGACACAGAGAGAGATCACAAGTAGGCAGAGAGGCAGGGAGAGAGAGAGGGGGAAGGCGGCTCCCTGCTGAGCAGAGAGCCCATGCGGGGCTTGATCCCAGGACCCTGAGATCATGACCCGAGCCGAAGGCAGAGGCTCAACCCACTGAGCCACCCAGGCGCCCCTGTTTCCCAAGATTAAGGGTCTCTTATGGTTTGTATCCCTCTCTGGTTTTATCTTGAAACAGAAGCACTATTAAGCATTTAATAATGCACTGCAGTGAAGGAAATGACAGTTGTCTTGGCTAGACAGGTTCATGGTTGTAAGATAAATATTTTTTTAAAAAGGCTTTTCTAATTTATAGCTATAAGGAAATACCAGTAGGGACAGGAGCTATAAAAGGACCTCTAAGGAGAAGAATGGAGGGTTAAGAGCTTGAGCGTATGTCTGAAGTCAGGCTAGCTCAGTTCAAATCCCAGGTCTACATACTGGCTGTATGACTTTGAGTAAGTTACTTAACCTCTTTGTAACAGTTTTGTCTGTAAAGTAAGGGTAGATAGATATTGCCAAGTTGTTCTTTGTTAATCCATATTACCTACCTCACCAGCAGTGTATGAGAGTTCTGTCTCTGTATCCTCTTAGAAGCACCCTCAAAGCCAGAACAAAGCACAGAAATAATTAAGACCAGCCACCAAATCTAACAAATTAGGACTAAGGCTTGGAAGGGATAATGGTATGTATGCTCAGGGTCATATAGGGAGATAGTGCTGGAGTCACATCTGGAATCTAGACTTTCTGATTCACTCCTGGTGTTCTCTTTACTACTATAAGAATTCATGAATGCAACAAACATTTTATGGGCATTTGTTATATGTGTGACTTTTGTGCTAGGTGCTCAATATCTATGTCATCACAGAATCCTTAGCACTCTCTAAGATAAGTGTTTTTATCTCTTTCTTTCCATTTTATAACTGCAGAGACCAAATCAGAAAGGTTAAGGAACTTACTCTAGAAAGTGGCAGGGGAAGATTGGAACTCAGAACCTCGTGAGCCCCATCTTCTTTATACCTTATCCCATACATGCCAGTATCAGATATTTCCTCTTCTCTGTCTTGTTCATTATCCTTTCTAAACCTCCTTCATCATGCTCTTGAGTCGTTTACACTCATCTTGTTTTGACTGCCAGGCTAACCTCTGCTTTGTGGACATTGACAACCACTTCATTGAGCTGCCAGAGGACCTGCCTCAGTTTCCCAACAAGTTGGAGTTTGTCCAGGAAGTCTCTGAGATTCTCATGGCATTTGGCATTCCCCCTGAAGGAAACCTTCATTGCAGCGAGAGTGCCTCCAAGCTAAAGAGGCTCCGGGCCTCTGAGCTTGTCTCTGACAAGAGGAATGGGAACATTGCAGGCTCCCCTTTGCAGTCCTATGAGCTCCTCAAGGAGAATGAAACTATTGCCCGCCTGCAGGCCTTGGTCAAGAGGACTGGGGTGAGCCTGGAAAAGGTAAGATGCTGTATGTGAGTTTGTGACAGGTTTGGTCTGTACTAGGGGGCTGCCCTGGTGAAATATAGTATGAGATAAAAAAGCACCTAGTTCAGGGAAGGGCTTATTTGTGAGCAGTGGAAGAATGCTTTTGGATGGGAGACTCCGGATTCAGCTCTAGTGAACATTATCTTAGGAAATGCTGTTTAAATCTGAATTTGGATAGCTTCTCAACTGGGCATCAAGGATAACCTGCTGTCATTTTTTGTGAACACTGTAGCAGAGTGACTTGGAGGGAGGACAGTGGTAATCTTTGTATTCAGACCTCTTCCAAATCCATTGCCCTGTCAGTTTCACAGCAATCCATAGCAAGCAGAGCAAGTATTCTTAACACTGTTTTATAGATCAAGAAACCAAGGCTTAGAGAGCCCAAGGTTAAATGTCTGGTAATTGACTGAGCAGAGAGAGGCTAGATCCTGGTCCTCCTGAATGCTAGTCCTTTGCTTTTTCCAGGCTGAAGTTTTCCTGACTTTGATGAGACTATCAGCTTTCTGTAGTTTTTTGAGTTTTTTTTTTTAGCTTTCTGTAGTTTTTTACCCATCTATTCACCCTCCCCGATTCTCACTGTTAAGTTATTTTTGTAAATTACATATAAGCAGAATGGGCCAATGTAATCATTTTGTTGGGCTATTTTTTTTTTTTTTGGCAAAATGTGAAACATTTCATTTTCCTGTTCTATTTAGTTAGTAAAGCAGATTTTTTAAAAAGGATTTTATTTATTTATTTGACAGAGAGAGATCACAAGTAGGCAGAGAGAGAGGGAGGGAAGCAGTCTCCCTGCTGAGCCGAGAGCCCGATGTGGGGCTCCATCCCGGGACCCTGGGATCATGACCTGGGCTGAAAGCTGTGGCTTAACCCAATGAGCCAGACACCCTAGTAAAGCAGATATTTTTTAAAAATCATGGCTAAAGAGGAGCAGAGAAATATTTAGAGAGGTTAAAACAGACACAGTAAGGAGAAATTCTTAGGCAGAAAGATAAGAACAGTGATATGGGGGAGAAAATCAAAGAGATGAAGGGAGAGCCAGAGTCTGACTTTGTTGCTTTGCATTATCATTTTCTTATTGACTTTCCAGATTTCCTCCTTTCGATGATCCTTGAGATAAGTGGCAGCCCTTCCTCTATTCCTGAATCTCTGCCCATAATGATCTTATCTCTATTATCATTGAGTTCCTGGGTACCTGCAAGTGCCAACACCCTCATTTTTCTCTTCTGCATGTCAGAATTCCTCTCTCCCTTCGTCCTTCTCTCCCCACGTCCTCCCCTCCCCTTCTTTTCCTCCTCTCACCTCCCCTCTCCTCTCCTCCCCTCCCCTCCCCTTCTTTTCCTCTCCTCCCCTCCCCTCCCCTTCTTTTCCTCTCCTCTCCTCTCCTTCCCTCCCCTTCTTTTCTTCTCCTCCCTCCCCTTCTCTCCCCTCCTCTTTTCTCCCTTTCCTTCCCCTCCCCTCTCCTCGTTCTTTTCCTTTTGTTTCTTTACTTCATTTGCTGTGAACGACCGGGGGGAGTAGGGCAGGTCTGGAGGGAATTAGGAGGGGAATAAGGGGTGGTAGGGGACAGATGAGTTGGTTTTTTGGGGATAAAGAAAAAGCTTATATTTTCAACTGTTTTTTCTTTTTTTTGTAGCTGGAAGTGCGTGAAGACCCCAGCAGCAATAAGGATCTGAAGGTTCAGTGTGATGAGGAAGAACTCAGGATTTACCAGCTAAACATTCAGATCCGTGAAGTTTTTGCAAATCGTTTTACTCAGATGTTTGCAGACTATGAGGTGTTTGTCATTCAGCCCAGCCAGGATAAGGAGTCCTGGTTTACCAACAGGGAGCAGATGCAAAACTTTGATAAAGTGAGTAATCCTGCTAGGGAGGTGGTGAGGAATGAGAACATTGTAGACTCTCTTGAAGATTTAACTGAAGATGAGTTTTCCTGCATTATATGCTGGAAACAAGTTCATAATCCTTGTGATGTTGATGGAATATAAGATCTTGCTTTAGAACAGAGCGCTGGTTATTACTGTCAGGTGATTTATTTTGAGTCCGAGAGCTCTCTTAGGCTAAGGTGCACTTGCAGGTTGGGCATGATAATTGTGGGATGATTGGTCACCACAGTAGGTTACCTGAGTAAATTTGGGCTAGTGTGTCAGAGTTTCAGGAGATCTGAAATTATGAGTGTTAAAAAAAAAACAAACCATGAAGAGATTTTTCTGTTTGCTTTTCATAAAGACCTAAGAAACTTCAGAGAAATATTAACCTACTGGATCCCTTGGGTGGGTTGCCTTTGCTGGTCAAGGCTGATATACCAGCTTCCCTCTTCCCTATCAACGACTGTGTTTCCTTTTGGTCCCACCAGGCGTCTTTTCTGTCAGACCAGCCTGAGCCATATCTGCCCTTCCTCTCAAGATTCCTAGAGACCCAGATGTTTGCTTCTTTTATTGACAACAAAATCATGTGTCATGACGATGACGATAAAGACCCTGTACTCCGGGTGTTTGATTCCCGAGTGGACAAAATCAGGCTGTTGAATGTTCGGACACCTACTCTCCGCACATCCATGTACCAGAAGTGTACCACTGTGGATGAAGCAGGTGAGGCCTTTTTGGTGCTGTACTTGCCTGTTGGATTATGTCACTAGTGTCTTTGTTCCTAAACATGCCAACTTCTTTCCCCGTTTCTGCTTTTGCATAAATTATTCCCATAGCCTTCCCATTTTTTTGCCTGGTAAACTTCTCCTTTCACATTGTGTCAGTTAGGAATGGATCCTGCTATAAGTAATCAAGAGTTTAATCACCTTTGGATTAGACGGATGGGGGTTATTTTTCTCAAATTAGTAAGAAATGCAGAATTAGTGGTTTTGGTGTTGGCTCAGTTGCTCAGCAGTGTAATCAGTAACTGAAATTCTGTCTTTTCACCCAACTAATCCTTAACATTCTGACTTTAATATTCATACTTGTTGCCTCATGGTTACAAGAGGCTTTTTATGTTCACATTCAGGGCAAGAAGAGGGGAAGGTTGATACCAGTGGTATTTTCCCTCTTGTATCAGAAAACTAAAGCTTTCCCAGAAATTCCCAACAACTTCTGTTGTCTGGTAGACCATGACCATGTTATATGACCATCCTTAAGTGCAAGGGAGGCTGTGAAAGTAAGTATTGAACTGGTTGTAATGTTACCGTAAACAACATCAGGGCTCTATTAGCAAGAAAGAAGGGGTGAATGAGTTATGATTAGGCACTGGACAGTATTTGTCACAAAAACTTAGTTGAAATGTTTCTTCCTCCGAGGAGCCTGCTCTGATGACCTCAGGCTGAGTCAGTGGATTCCCCCTCTGTGTTCCTGTGCTGCTTTGTTCTTGTTTCTTCTCTGTAATTTCTGCTAGTTTGAGCTGTTATTATTAGGGAACAGTTTAAGAGCAGAGACTATTTACTCATTTTCTTGCCCCTAATCTGCTAGCATTGGCCTAGCACGTACAGATGTTAAAAGTTGTTCACTGCCTGCTTGAATGAAAAGACCTTTTTGTTTACAGAGGCCCTCCCTAGATCAGCTTAGCTAGAGAATAGTCTCATTTGAGGTGTCACATTAAGTAGTGTGTTCACTTCCTTGTGGGTTGTTCAGTGTCCTTGTTGGAGGCTTTTTGTATATTTTGTTCATTCATTTACCAAATTGTATAATAACTGTTCATGCTCAACATATGGTAAGTGTTCAACAGATTTTTACTGGGTGAATGAATGTGCCAGGCATTTTTCTAGGTTTTGAAGATGAAACTGGTGACAATTTTTTTTTTTTTTTAGATTTTATTTATAGAGAGCGAGAGAATGAGTGTGTGTGTGCTTGCACATGAGTGTGAGGAAGAGGAGGGGGGAGAGAAAGGGAGGAGGATAGAATCACAAGCAGTTTCTGCACTGAGCACAGGGCCCAATGTGGGCCTCAGTCTCACAACCCTGAGATTATGACCTGAGCTGAAGTCAAGAGTCGGTTGTTTAACCGACTGAGCCACCCAGGCACCCCAAAACTGGTGACAATTTGGACGAAGTCCTAACTTTGTCAAACTTACGTTCTCTAGCCTTCTCTCTTCACCCTTCAACTCTTGTTCCAGGCTTTTCATTAAGATGACAGTCCTTTTGGCTAGGGCTTGAGGGCATGTTGCCGATGCAAGTGGCTTAGTTTGACATAGTCATGCTTGCCTCCTGGAACACATCAGGCTTTGTATTCCTGAACCCTGCCTAAAATGTTGGTCCTGGGAAGTTTGATGGAGATTTTTTTAAAGAGTGTCAGTTTAGAGAAACATCCCCCAAGCCATCAGTTTAAATCAGGACTTCCCAGTCTTTTCATGTTGTGTTACACTTGAAAATGATAAATTTGTATTTGATTCACTGAAATAAAGGGAGGAGTTTGTGTATAGCTAGAGGCTATAAAGTGAGAAGCTCTAGTCCCTTGAGGCCTTGCCCATCCCCACAAGGGTTTAGGCAGTCAGTTCTCAGCCCATCTGTAATTTATTTGTTGAACACCAAACACTGCAGCATACTGATTTAAATTACTCTGGTCTCAGTTGTGGCCAGAGCACATATTCTTATGGGCCTATTAGAATGTGGGGTTTGGGATATGGAAGGAGGGTCAGCTAACCCTCATTTGTGTGATTCATTTCAGAAAAATGGGTGTCACAGATCCTTCGGCGACTCTGTGCTGTGCTCTTAGGAATAATGGCAATATTTTAGGTATGCCCTAGAGAGATGTACTCCAAATATGCTAGGGCAGAGTTCTTGCCCCTGGTCTCAGATCCCCAGCTTGGAGGACTACTAGTTCAGTCACCTCACTCCATCTCATATCTCACACCTCAGCTTTTTGAAGCAATCTGATTGGAAAATGGTAAAAACGTAACAAAAAGGGTCTTCTTTTTTTGCTTAAAATTTCAATTTAAAAAAAAATATTTTATTTATTTATTTGATAGAGATCACAAGCAGGCAGAGAGGCAGGCAGAGAGAGGAGGAAGCAGGCTCCCTGCTGAGCAGAGAGCCTGATGCAGGGCTCGATCCCAGGACCCTGAGATCATGACCTGAGCCGAAGGCAGAGGCTTTAACCCACTGAGCCACCCAGGCACCCCCAAATTTTAATTTTTTAAATTTTTAATTATTATGTTCAATTAGCTAAAAGGATCTTTTTGGAGATCTTTTAAAATGCTGCATTTAAAAGGGATCTTAATGGAAATCAATTCTATTTACCTGCTAACTTTATAAATAAAGGTGTTCCTTTGATTCACCATTGTATCTGCAGGGCCTGGAATAGCACCTGCCACATTTTGGACACTGAATAAGTTCTGTTGAATGAGAATAAGGGTGGGAAGAAGTGAGGGAGGCCCAGAGAGAGAATGCGACTTGACCTAGGATAACATCAAGGCCCAAAGGTTGAGATGTTTTTATGTGACTCTAGGAAATGCCGGGAGAGTTACCAGCTTTTTTTGTTCGTTCTCTTTAAATTTTTTTTCCTTAATTGTCTGACTTAGCACATGATTCACACCAACTTAGAGGTGCTACAAACATGAGGGTTGGAGGTGTGGTGAGAAGGTGCACATGAGCTCGTTCCTTCTCCCAGCCTGCAGGCAGGCTCCCACAGATGGGTCCAGGGTATGAACCTGTTAGAGCTCACAGTGGTCGCAGGTGGGGACCTGCCTTATTCTTTAAAATTTTTGAAGTTGAGGGGCAGCTGAGTGGCTCAGTTGGTTGTGTTTGGCTTTGGCTCAGGTCATGATCTCAGGATCCTGGGATCAAGCGCCAAGTTGGGCTCCCTGCTTATCAGGGAGTCTGCTTGTCCTTCTCCCTCTCCCTCTGCCTTTCCTGCAGCTCGTGTTCTCTCTCTCTCTCTCTCTCTCAAATAAATAAATAAAATCTTTTTTTTTTTTTTAAAGATTTTATTTATTTATTTGTTAGAGTGAGAGAGAGAGAAAGCACAGGCAGGCAGAGCGGCAGGCAGAGGCAGAAGGAGAAGCAGACTCCCCGCGGAGCAAGGAGCCGGATGCGGGACTCGATCCCAGGACACTGGGATCATGACCTGAGCTGAAGGCAGCTGCTTAACCGACTGAGCCACCCAGGTGTCCCTAAATAAATAAAATCTTAAGAAAATATTTTTTGGGGATGCCTGGGTGGTTCAGTTGGTTAAGTCTCTGCCTTCTCTTCAGGTCATGATCCTGGGGTCCTGGGATCGAGTCCCGTATTGGGCTCCCTGCTCAGCCAGGAGTCTGCTTCTCCCTCTGCCTGCTGCTCCCCTTGCTTGTGCTCACTCTCTCTCTTTTACAAATAAAAAAATAAAATCTTAAAAAATTTTTTTTCTAAAGTATAAATGACATATAAGGAAAACTGCACATATTTAAAATTTTGGCATATGTATATACATTTACATCAAGGACAAGCAAATACACCCATCACCCTCAGAAGTTTTCTCATGGCCTTTTATAATACCTCCATCCTGTCACCTCCCCATTCTCTCCTGAAATCCTGAGGCAACCAATGCTCTGATTTCTCTTACTATAGGGTTTTCATTTTTAGAATTTTATATAAATGGAATCACACAGTATGTTTTTGTGGGGTGTGTGTGTGTGTGTGTGTGTGTTTTAGTTTGGTTTCTTTTACTCTGCATAATTATTTTGAGGTTCATTCATATTCCCTTCAGTGCTGAGTAGTTTTCCACTATATGGCTATTACTGCAGTTTGTTTATTTACCTGTTGGTAGGCATTTGGGCTATGAACATTTGTTTACATGTTTTCCTTTCCCTTGCGTAAATACCTAGGAGTGGAATGACTGGATCATGTGAATTTGTATGTTGACTTTTTTTTTTTTTTTAAAGATTTTATTTATTTATTTGACAGACAGAGATCACAAGCAGGCAGAGAGGCAGGCAGAGAGAGAGAGAGGAGGAAGCAGGCTCCCTGCAGAGCAGAGAGCCCGATGTGGGGCTCGATCCCAGGACCCTGGGATCATGACCTGAGCCGAAGGCAGAGGCTTAACCCAGTGAGCCACCCAGGCGCCCCGTATGTTGACTTTTTTAAAGAAACTGACAAATTATCTTTCAAAAAAGTGGTTGGTTGTACATTTTATATTCCCATTAGCAGTTTATGAGAGTTATAGTTACTCTTTATTGTTGCCAACATTGAGTATGATCATTCTTTTCAATTTTAGCTGTTTTAATAGGTTTGTTGTGATATCTCAGTGTGGTTTTGATTTGGGTGTTCTTGATGACTGATGATGTTGAACATTTTTCCATCTGCTAATTTGCCATTTATTTATTTCATCTTTTCCAGTGAAGTGTCTCTGCTCTCCTCCCCCCCCCCCCCCTTTTTGGGGTTGTTTAATTTTTATTGAGTTTTGAAGGTTGTTTATATATTCTGGATACAAGTCCTTTATCTATGATTTGCATATATTGCCCCTACTCTGTGGCTTGTCTTTTTGTTTTCTTAACAGGGGTTTTTTAAGAACAGCATTTTAAATTTTGATGAGGCCTGATTTATCAGTTTAAAAAAAAATGGATTAGAGGCACCTGGGTAGCTTAGTGGATTAAGCCTCTGCCTTCAGCTCAGGTCATGATCTCAGGGTCCTGGGATCCAGCCCTGCGTTGGGCTCTCTGCTCGGTGGGGAACCTGATTCCCCCTCTCCCTGCCTCTCTGCCTATTTATGATCTCTCTCTCTCTCTCTGTCAAATAAATAAAATCTTTAAAAAAAATGGATCAAATATTTTTTAAAAAATAGGGTACCTAGCTGGCTCAGTTGATAAAGCATGAGACTCTTGATCTCAGGGTTGTGAGTTTGAGCCTCATGTTGGGTGGAGAGATTGCTTAAAGATAAAATCCTAGGGAAAAAAACGGATTATACTTTTGGTATTATATGTAAGAAAGTTTTGTTTAACCAAGGTCACAGATTTTTTTTTTCTCCATATTTCTTTCTAGAAGTTTTATATTTTCAGGCTTTATATTTGGGTCTATGATCCATTTCAAGTTAAATTTTATATATAGTATAAGCTAAGGCTCCAAGTTCATTTCTTCCATATGGATATCCACTTGTTACAGCATCATATGTTGAAAAGACTATTCTTTCTCCCGTGAATTGCCTTCTAACCTTTGTCAAAATATCCATGATTTATATACATGTCAGTCTATTTCTAGATTCTCTGTTCAGTTTCATTAATCTTTTAGTCTACATTCATATCAGTACCACACTGTCTGGATTACTGCAACTTTATATGAAATCTTGAAGTCAGGGACTGTTAGTCCTTTGACTTCATTCATAGTTGCTTTGACTATTCTGGATTCTTTGTATTTCATATATATATATGGATTCAGCTTACCACTTTTCACAAATAACCTTCTGAGATTTTGATTGAAATTGCCTTGAATTTGTAGATCAATTTACGGGGATTTGACACATTAATGTTATTGAATTTTCTGTTCTGTGGACATGGCATATCTCTCCATTCATTTAGGTCTTCTTTAGTTTCTCTCGGCATTGCTATGTAATTTTCACTGTGCAAGTTTTGCATATCCTTTGTCAGATTTATCTTAAGTATTTTATAGTTTTTGGTGTTATTATAAATGATATTTTAAAATTTTAATTTCTGATTATTAATATTAATATTACTAATATATAGAAATATGAGTTCTGCATATTGGTATGTGTCCTTCAACCATACTCTACTTATTTCTAGTAGTTTTTTGTACATTCTAACAGATTTTCTACATAGTTAATCATCTTACCTGCTAACAATGATAGTTTTACTTTTTCCTTTTCAGTCCAGATGTCTTTTATTTCTTTATCTTGCCATATTGCACTGGCTAGAACCTTTACTGCAGTGTCAAAAAGTCATGGTGATAGTGGACATTGTTGAGTTATTCCTGATTTTAGGGGAAAGCATTCACCATTAAGTATGATGTTAGCCATAGGTTTAAAAAAAAGAGGGATTTTTTTTTTTAAAGATTTATTTATTTATTTTGAGAGGGCAAGCAAGCAAACACATGGAGGGGGAGGGGCAGATGGAGAGAGAAAGAGAATCTTGAGCAGACTCCCCACTGAGTATGGAGCCTGACATGGGGCTCAGTCTTGATTCCCTGAGATCGTGACCTCAACCAAAATCAAGAGTTGGATGCTAAACCAGCTGAGCCATCCAGGTGCCTCTCAGTGGATATCTTTTACTAGATGGATATTTGTTTCTGTTACTAGTTAGCTTAGAGTTTTTGTCAGAGGGGATGTTGCTTTTTCTGCCTCTGTTGAGGTAATTATATGGTTATTAGATGTAGTTTTTTTAATTTGGTGAATGACATTCATTGATTTTTTTTTTTAAGATTTTTATCCATTTACTTGACAGAGAGAGAGATCACAGCAGGCAGGGAGGCAGGCAGAGAGAGGGGAAGCAGACTCCCCGCCGAGCAGAGAGCCCAATGCGGGACTTGCTCTCAGGACCCCGAGACCATGACCTGAGCCGAAGGCAGAGGCCCAACCCACTGAGCCACCCAGGCGCCCCCATTCATTGATTTTTGAGTGTGTGAATCAACTTGCATTCCTGAAATAAACTGTTTTTGGGCATGATGTATTATCCTTTTTGTATATTATTGGATTAGATTTACTAAAATTTTGTAGAATTTTTGCAACTGTGTTCCTGAGGGATATTGATTCATAGTTTTTTGTGTGTTTTTTTGTTTGTGTCTATTTTTGTTTTTGCTTTTTTTGGTAATGTCTTGGTCTGATTTGGTATCAAGATGATAAAGGTGGCTTCAGAGAATCAGTTGACAAGTGCTTGCTCCTCTTCAGTTTCCTGGAAGAGCTTATGTAACTGGTACTATTTCTTCTTTGGATGTTTGGCACGATTCATCAGTGAAGCCATCTGGGCCTGGAGTTTTTTGTGGGAAGATTACAACTTATAGATTCAGGGGTCCCTTGCTGGCTCAGTCAGTATAGCAAGTGACTCTTAATCTCATGGTTGTGAGTTCAAGCCCCACATTGGGTATGGAGCCCACTAAAAAAAAAATTAAAAATAAACTACAGATTTAATTCTTAAAGTAGATATTGGTCTATTCATATGTTTCTTCTTGAATGAGCTTTCGCAGTTTTTGTTTTTCAAGGAATCTCTTCATCTAACCTATTGTTAAATTTGTTGGCATTAAATTATTTGAATATTCCTGTATTAATATCTATAGAATCTGTAGCAATGTCACCTCATTCCTGATACTGTTAATTTGTCTCTTTTCCTTTTTGTCCTGACCAGACTTTTTAAAAATTGGTTTTACTGATCTGAAAGAACCAATGTTTGGATTTTTAATTTTCTCTGTTTGCTATTTCATTGATTTTACTCTAGCCTTTATTATATCCTTTCTTGTATTTCTGGATTTAATTTCCTTGTCTTTTAATGATTTCTTAAGGTGGAAGCTGAGGTCATTAGTTTGAAACCTTTCTTTTCTAAAATAGGCATTTCATGCTGTAAATCTCCTTTCAAGTAATATTTTAATGACATATGCTGATATTTTGCATTTTTATCTTTATTCAGTTTCAGAATACTTTATTTCTCTTTTGATTTCTCTTTTGACCCATGAGTTTTATATAGAAGTGTGTTATTTAGTTTTATGATGTTATTATTGATTATTGTGGTCAGAGGAGATATTTTGTATGATTCAAATGATCTTAAATGTATTGAGACTTATTTTATGGCCTAAAATGTGGTGTATTTTCAAAAAATATTTGGCTTATTTTTGTTATTCTCATTCAGAGAAAGCAATTGAACTGCGTCTGGCGAAAATTGACCATACTGCTATTCACCCCCATTTACTTGACATGAAGATTGGACAAGGGAAGTATGAGCCAGGCTTTTTCCCTAAGTTGCAGTCTGATGTACTTTCCACCGGGCCAGCCAGCAACAAGTGAGTCAGCCTCAGAGATTCCCTGATCCAGCTCCCTAACCACAGATGGTGAGGGTTATCCAGTATCTGGGCCTGAGCTGATAGAAGACTCCTGGAATTTTATAAAACAAATATGGAAAAGACCCAGACTGTCAGGTTGTTCACTTGTTTGAACAAGAATAAATACAGGTGACAAAGTATAATTAATTCTTGTCTGTACTCTGCAAATTGAGATAGCTCCACATGCCTGAGGCTGCAGAAAGCCAGGCTACAGATAGACTGCAATCATCTCTTGACTAAATCCCACACCATACCTAGCTAGCATTGTGTCTTCGGTAAGTGGTAGTTGAAATAATTGGAGTCTGAACTGAAAGTAGATACTTTAGCAGGGTTGCTCTTTTTTAGTTACTTTCGTAGATGGTTGTATCAAAGCTCAGACAGAGTTGAATGTGTATAGTTTTGAGTCTGCATATGAAGTTTTTTGGTACATGTTTTAAGAGAACTATGTCTTTGTTCCCTGGGGAGTTTTTCTTACCCAGACACTGAGGTCCGAGCTTCTTTTCCTCAAGGTCTCTGAGCTATCTCAGGTGACTTTTTGGTGGTTTTCCCATGGCCGGTGTTGCCTAGATGTTCAGGTTCTTTCCTGTCAGTAATTTGACCTTACTTTCTCAGTGCGATGTTCATAATTTATCTGCTTGAATTTTGTCAGGTGGACAAAAAGGAATGCTCCTGCCCAGTGGAGGCGGAAGGATAGGCAGAAGCAGCACACAGAACACCTGCGTTTAGATAATGACCAGAGAGAGGTAAGACACGTTAAGAGTGACAGTGATTCTGTGACTATTCTACACTCTCCTTCTTCCCATTTCCTTGGCCTCTGGTCTAATTCAAATGTCTTAGCAATGACCTCTCCCCATAAAGAAGGGTTAATACTAGAGTTAGTTCCTAATATCTGATACTGGGCCTTGGTTATGACAAATCGAGGATGTATAATGTTCTGCAAGTGACAGCTGGCTATTAACCATGTAGATCCTCTCCCTGAGCCATGCCCTGTTTGTCGTCCCATTAGGAATGATGTCCCGCTTAAGAAGAGAGCCTTTCACTGTCTTTCCAGTACTCAGTCACGAATGGTACTCTGAGGAGTGTGATAGGAACCTCAGAAGATAAGAGTCTAAAATTTGAGAGAATTACTTTTGAAATTTGTGAGTCTTTTTGTGTGTGTAGTATGGTAGTAAAGAAGTTAATTCTGTTAGAGTAAGAAGGAAGAAAAGCTGGACTTAGGTTAATACTGTGAATATCTGAAACTCGGGAGTGGGGGGCTTTTCTTCTATTTTTTGTGTATTTTAATTTAAAACCGATAATCTTGACTTTTTTTCTTAGAGGAGCAAAAGAGAGGAATGTTATCATGAGGTCCCTGGGGATTAGGGACTTCTGAATTGACCTCCTGAGTTTACCAGCTGAGTTTCTTAGCTCTACTGTAACTTGTTCCCAGTGAAGTTTCTAGTTCTAAGCCTCAAGATGGAGACCCTGTCTTAGTTGCAGAGAAGTTGTGAAAATGGAGCTTCACTTTCAGAATCCCATTTCAGGAGCTTCTCTTTGAGAAAGGACCCTGCGGTTTACATTTTATACACTTAAAACCTATTAAAGCATATTGTTTTCATATATGTCTGATACCTCAGTGAATGGGAAAAAACAAACACCATTTTGTCTTTGCTGTTTTTTAAAGGAATAAGAATTGCAAGGTATGGTATGAGTTTTTAACTGCTGATTTATAGAATATGATTGTGGTTAGACATTTTGTGAAGGTGGCATAAGGGATTTGGGGTATTGGTGTTATTTTAGAAGTCTCCCTTGGGTCTTCACCTCACCTCCACATTATTTTTTCAGCAGTGGTTATTGAGCATGTTTCCTTGGTCAAATCACTGTAGTAAGCACTTTGAAATATGAAGCTGACAGGAGGTAGGCTTGTCAAGGTACCAGTTTATTAAGGGAACAAACTGATACACAAATAACTTTAGTAGAACAGTCTTTGAAAGGGCCATGTGAGAGGCAAGTCAGTGTTTGATCTCTGATTATCAGAGCTTAGTTCTACCTGGGGTAGTATTCAAACGAAGACTGAGGAAGCCATCATCTCTCTAAGCGTTAGAAGCCTTTAAGCCTTTAAGCCTGTTACGTACATTGATGGGATTGTGAGAGACAAAGTTAAGAGCATTCAAGTAAAGGAAATAGAGGGTCAAAAGCTTGATAGTTGTTGTGTGATGGAGGCTGTGGACAGAATCATTTGGAGTAAAGAGGTACAGGAGGTAGGTAACAAAATAGGAGGCAGGTAGCAGTAGTTCAGGTGAAGGAATTGAAATGTCTAACCTTAGAGGTTGGTAGGAGGGGCAGACTGAGGACCAGAAGATAGAATGGACAGAATTGTACTACTGGAATAACGTCTAGGGTGAAAATATTGTTTGCAAACTTGTGCTGCTGAGGGGATGTCATTGTGCAGTTCACTGAATTGCTGTGTGTGTGTTAAAAAAAGTAGCATTGGAGAATCACCAGCACAGTGTAGAAGAACAGAAAATGCAGTTGTTGTCTTAAATGTGCACTCTTATTTTCCAGGCCCTAATTTAGCAAGGCAATATACTTTATGATAGTAAGGGTAGATATTTTTGATATGGGCAGAAGAGTTAAACTCCTTGCAGTGTGGTGAGAAAATGGGTTTCTCATTAGTACTCTGAAACTTGGTTGGGTTTGTACACCGAGCTGTACATGCTGCAGCCGTGTTAGCTGTGTGTTAGCTGTGTGTTCTTTACCTCTTACATCATTAAAGCAAAGGTAATTACAGTACTCATGGAATGCCTTTTATCAGAGAAAACTCATCATATTGTCTTAGTTTTTCTTTTTGCTGCAAGAGTTTCATTTTAAGCTTTCTACCTCCAACTGTAAGCAAAAGGAGGCAATAAAAAAGTGTGGGTGATAGTAGTGCCCTCTTCAGGCTCTTATTATTACTGGCCACCTGTGGTTTGTGTGCATGGATCCAAAGAGCCTTTGATCTTTCTCTTTGCTGTAGAAGTACATCCAGGAAGCCAGGAATATGGGCAGTACCATCCGCCAACCGAAACTGTCCAACCTCTCCCCGTCAGTGATTGCTCAAACCAACTGGAAGTTTGTAGAGGGCCTGCTGAAGGAATGCCGCAACAAGGTGAGCCACGGTTGCTTGTGTTTATGTGCTCTTTCCCTTGGCAGCCGGGGCGGGGTGTGGGGGGGACTACGTCTGGGCTCTGAGCACTCTTTCTTGGTTGTAAAAATTTTGTTAATATAATGGGAGAGTACTGATTTTAAGATCCTGTTAACTTGGAATTAGGTGTATTTGTTTTAAATAAATATACCGTTACTAGAGAGCAAGCACACTTTCCTTGATATTAACTTAATATGTATTTTTTAAAACTCAGAGATGGCTATGCTTTTCAATTTTAGACACCTTACATTACTTAACATGAAATCCTTGTAGTTGAATTGTCTTCAACAGATTAGTCTTACACACAGGAAAATGTTTTTGCCTCTCTGTTTTAATTTGATGGCAGTAATATCATTATCTAGACACAAAAATTTACGGGGTGCCAATTATGTGCCAGGCCAAAGTATGTTGTTCAGTTTAAGCTTATTGTTGGGATGTTTTTCTCAATTCTACAGACAGTAATGTTTTTAAGCTTTATTGAGGTATACTTGATATGCAAAAAATTACGCACCTATCTTTTTTTTTTAAGTAGACTCCACACCTACTCATGATCCTGAGATCAAGACTGAGGTGAGATCAAGAATTGGTAGCTTAACTGACTGAGCCACCCAAGTGCCCCTACACACGTGTTTTAATATACACATTTTGACAAGTGGGACATACGCATATCCCATGACACTATCACCATAATTAAGGTGCTAAATATCTACCACTTCCAAAAATTTTCTTATGTTATTTTATGGGTTTTTTTGTTTTTGTGGTAACTATAAGTAACATGAGATCTATTCTCTTAAGATATTTTAAAGTGCACAATATATATTGTTAATAATAGGTGCTTTGTTTAAAAATAGACAGATCAGTGGAATAGAATAGAGTCCAGAAATAAACCCATGATTATTTGGTCAATTAATCTTTGACAAAGGAGGCAGGAGTATGAAATGGGAAAAAGATAGTTTCTTCAACAAATGGTGTTGGGAAAACTGGACGGCTACATGCAAAAGAATAAAACTAGACCACTTTCTTACACCAAACATGAAAATAAACTCAAGGATCTAAATGTGAGACCTGAAACCATAAAAATCCTAGAAGAGAGCACAGGCAATAATTTCTCCAACATCAGCCATAGCAACATCTTTTCTAGATAAGTCTTTTGAGTCAAGAAGGTAAACAAAAGCAAAAATAAACTATTGGGACTACATCAAAATAAAAGACTTTTGCACAGCAGAGGAAATAATTAACAAAACTAAAAAAGTGGGAAAAGATATTTTCAAATGACCTATCTAATAAAGGGTTAGTATCCAAAATATATAAAGAACTTATCAACTCAACACCAGTAAATGGTCAGACTTGAACAGACATTTCTCCAAAGAAGACATACAGCTGACCAACAGACACATGAAAAGATGGTCATCATCAATGAAATGCAAATCAAAAACTGTAATGAGATACCATCTTACACCTATCAGAATAGCTAAAATCAAACACACAAGAAACAACAAGTGTTGACAAGGATGGTAGAGAAAAAGGACCCATTGTGCATAGTTGGTGAGAATGCAAACTGGTGCAGCTACTGTGGAAAATAGTATGTGGGTTCCTCAAAAAATTAAAAATAGGGTTCTATGTTTCAGCAACTGTACTACTGGGTATTTACTCAAAGAATGCAAAAACACTAATTCAAAAAGATTATAGTAGCATTATTTACAATAGCCAAATTATGGAAGCAGCCCAAGTGTCCATCGATGGATATGTATAGGAAGATTACTCAGTCAGAATAAAGAATGAAATCTTGCTATTTGCAGCAACATGTGTGGATCTAGAGGGTATAATGCTAAGTGAAATAAGTCAGTCAGAGAAAGACAAATACCATGATTGCTCTCACGTGTTGAACTTAAACGAACAAAGAAAAGAGACAAACCAAAAAACAGACTCTTAACTATAGGGAACAGATGGTTACCAGAAGGGAGATGGGAGGGTGGATGGGTGAAATAGCTGATGGGGATTAAGAGTACACTTATCTTGATGAGCGCTGAGTAATATATGGATCTGTGGAATCACTATATTGTACACCTGAGACTAATATAACACTGTATGTTAATTACACTGGAATTAAAATAAAAAAGATAAAATTAATAATAAAAGATAAAATAAATTTAAAAAAATAAAGTGATGGGATGCCTGGGTGGCTCAGTTGGTTAAGTGTCTGCCTTTGTCTCAGGTCACGATCCCAGGGTCCTTGGATCAAGTCCCACATCAGGCTTCTTGCTTATCCGGGAGCCTGCTTCTCCCTCTGCCTGCCATTCCCCCTGCTTGTGCTCTCTTTCTCTGACAAACAAATAAAATCTTAAAAAAAAAAAAAAAAAAAAGTGAGACCAATTGACGTTTACTGCACAGGTTTAGGCAGAGTAGGCAAAGAGCTGGCTTTTAACTAACATTGTGGTTTTGTGATGAGCACTGAGTAATGTATAGAGTTGTTGAATCACTGTTTTGTACACCTGAAACTAATATAACTATGTTAACTATATTGGAATTAAAATAAAAATCAATAAAATAAAATAAAATAATTAAATAAAATAAAATTAAAATATTGACCAGCAGACCTCTAAAACTATTCACCTTACGTACTGAAACTTCATACCTACAGAGTAACAATTCTCTATTTCCCCTCTTTCCCCTCCCCCAGTAACCACCATTGTGTTTGCTTCTGTGATTTTGACTATTTTGGGTACCTCTTACAAATGGAATTGTGCAGTATTTGTCCTTTTGTGACTAGCTTATTTCACTTAGCATAATGTTCTCTTGGTTCATCCATGTTGTTGCAGAAGGCAGGATTTCTCTTTTTTAAAGGCTGAGTAATATTGTTTTGTATAGTAAGATTCTATTAAATATCTGTACCACATTTTGTTTACTCGTTTATCTCTTGATGAACACTTGAATTGTTTCCGTGTCTTGGCTATCTTGAATAATGGGGCAATGATCATGAAGTACAGATAGCTCCTTGAGATTCTGATTTCAGTTCTTTTGGACATATACTCAGGAGTAGGGTTATTGTATTAAAATAAAACGGTATTTTTTTTTTTAAGATTTATTTATGAGATAGAGAGGGAGAAGAGTATGTGTGTGAGAAGGAGAGGGGCAAAGGGGAAGCAGACTCCCTGCTGAGTGGGAAACCCCATGTGGGGCTTGGACAGGAGATCATGACCTGAGCCAAAATCAACAGTTGGTTGTTTAACTGACGAGCCACCCAGGTGTCTCCAAAATATGGCTGTTCTTAATTTTTCATGTTTTAGTTATGAATTAATTCCTTCCTTCCTTCCTCCCTCCCTCCCTCCCTTCCTTCCGTGTGGTTTAGGAGTATAGGTGAGGGGTTCAGTGGGGTGGAGTCTGGAACCAAAGACCTAGAAAGAATTATTAAGACATCTTTGGTGCAAAATGGTGGTTTTATTGAGGCATGGGGACAGGACCTGTGAGCAGAAAGAACTTCTGCCTAGGGTTGTGAGGGGTGGCTGATTATATATTGTGGTGTTGGGGGGAGGTAAGGAAAAAGGGAGGTTTCTGAAAGACAGGCCCTTGTCAGATTAAGGTTGTTTTCCCCCTCTAGCAAGGCATTAACATTAAGTTAGATGGGAGATTTCCTGGAAGAATATCACACATGTCCCACCCAGGAGTGGGGGGGAGGGGTTGCAGGATGTCAGCCTGTGGTTTGTCTTCACCTTGCCTTCTGTTCCCTCACTTTCCCTCCCCTCCCCTCCCATCCCTTCCTTCCTTCCTTCCTTCCTTCCTTCCATGGGCAGCAAAGCAAAGTTTATTGAGAGTACAAAGCTCCCAAAGAGGGAGGGGGCCTGAGAGGGTTGCCTATGAGTGTAATTTCTAATAAAATTATAGCCTATCAACCAAATCAGTGTACCATAATTTTTGGGACAATTCAACTAACTTGATCTTTACTACATCCTGTTATTCATCAGTGGAAAAGAAAGATTTTCCTGCATTTTTAGTTTGTAATTGGTGGTCATTTATAGGATAAAATCCAATATACTTTCTGTTCCAGAAGAAATCATTACAGTTACAAATTAGACGATATATCAGTACTGGTATTTTGAATTCAGGTGTTTTAAAAAACAGCTTCTATTGGCTTACTCTGAGTCATTGGTATCATTATTTTCCACACAATATTGTCTTTTCTGCTATCAAGAACATTGGTGGTGCTGTCTTTCTTGAAAGAAGCCTTCTCTGTTGTCTCTTAGGTTTGTTTTCCAAGCTGCTAACATTCATTCTCAAGTTTTGAGATGTAAGCCCAGGCAGTGACAACTTCCTTATATCCATTCTTTGGTTAACAATGATTATGAAATACATCCCAATTTCAGAGATGTTAATACGTAGAATAATGTATGTATTAGAATTGAAGAAATACAGTAATAAGTCTAGCACTGCCAAATGGTGATTACCATTTGTAGAGCAACGGGAACTCTTGTACTGTTGGAAGTGTAAATTAGTGTGACCACTTTGGAAAACAATGTGGCATTATCTAGTATTCTTCTGGATATTTTCCCTAGAGAACCCTTTTTTTGCAGTGTGATTCAGGAGATCTGTACAAGTAGCTTATAGCAGCATTCTTTGTAGTATCCCCAAACAGGAAACAACCCAATGCCAATCAGTAGTAGAATTAATAAGTGAATTGTAGTATATTCATATGATGGAATGCTGTACAGTGATGGACATGGACAACAGTTGCCCCCATCAATGTGTGTGAATTTCACAAACATAAAGTTTAATGAACAAGCAAATCACAAAAGAAAACGTATTGGCAAAACTAAACCACCTCGTTTTGCAATGCAAATACAGATGATAAGCATTTCTTTGCTTCTCTGTAGTTCTATTGTATAGGTCAGGATAGTGGTCATTTCCGGAGTGAAAAGGTAATTTAGAGAGGACACATGGGATGCTTCAAAGGTATGAATGGGCAGTGTTTTATTTCTTAACTTGGGTGATGGTTATAGTAGTATGTGAGATATATATATATATCTCATACACACATATATGTATGTATATATTAAAAAAAACACATGATTATGAGGTCTGTTTTGTATTTAAAACACTAAAAATAACAACAATGGAAAAAATATGCCAAAGTATTAAGAATTATTTTCTTAAAAGGTGGAATTAGGGATGATTTTCTTCTTGCTCTTTAGATTTTTGTATGTCACAAATTTATAACAGAATTAAATCTTAGTTAAGGACTTGAACTCAGTATTCAGGCAGGGTTAGATTCAGAGGCCAGATCTGCTACTTTTTGGCTATGTGATTTTGGCAAGTTCCTTAAATTCTCTGACCTCAATTTCCTTATTAGTAGATTGGGAACAGTAATAATACTTTTCTCAGTTGCAGTGTTTAATACAGTGCCTGGCACATAGTTGAAATTATCGTTATACAGTGTGTTTTTTGGTTTTTGTTTTATAACAAGCGTTTGAAAATTTTTACTTATAAGTAAATTATTCTGCAAACTATAGAACACTTATGAAAGAAATTGAAGACACAAGGAAATGGAAAAACATTCCATACTCGTGGATTGGAAGAACAAATATTGTTAAAATGTCTTTACTTCCCAAAGCAGTCTACATATTCAATACAGTTGTGATCAAAATAACACCACCATTTTTCAGAGAGTCAGAACAAACAATCCTAAAATTTGTATGGAGCCAGAAAAGACCCTCAGTAGCCAAAGTAATGTTGAAAAAGAAGAGCAAAGCGGGAGGCATAAAAAAATCCCAGATTTCAAGCTGGATTACAGAGCTATAATCATCAAGACAGTATGGTACTGGCACAACAACAGACATACAGGTCAATGGAACAGCATAGAGAGCCCAGAAATAAACCCTCAACTCTAAGGTCAACTAATCTTCAACAAAGCAGGAAAGAATATCCAGTGGAAAAAATGACAGTCCTCAACAAATGGTGTTGGGAAAACTGGACAGCAACATGCACGATCACTTTCTTACAACACACACAAAAATAAACTCCAAATGGATCAAAGATCTAAATGTGAGACAGAAAAACCATCAAAATCCTAGGGGAGAACATAGGCAGCAACCTTTTTGACCTCGGATGCAGCAGCTTCTTACTGAACACGTCACCAGAGGAAAAGGAAACAAAGAACTATTGGGACTTCATCCAGATAAAAAAGTTTCTGCACAGCAAAAGAAACAACCAACAAAACTAAAAGGCATCCCCTGGGATGGGAGATGATATTTGTAAGTGACATAAAATAAAGAGCTAGTATCCAAAAATCTATGAAGAACTTAATCAAACACAGCACATAAAAACCCAATAATCATTAAGAAATGGGCAGAAGGGGCGCCTGGGTGGCTCAAGTGGGTTAAGCCTCTGACTTCAGCTCAGATCATGATCTCAGGGTCCTGGGATCGAGCCCTACATTGGGCTCTCTGCTCAGCAGGGAGCCTGCTTCCTCCCCTCTCTCTGCCTGCCTCTCTGCATACTTGTGATCTCTGTCAAATAAATAAATAAAATCTTAAAAAAAAGAAATGGGCAGAAGACATGAACAGACATTTCTCCAAAGAAGACATACAAATGGCTAAGAGACACATGAAAAAATGCTCAACATCACTCCTGGTCAGGGAAATACAAATCAAAACCACATTGAGATACCCCCTCCCGCTGGTCAGAATGACTAAAAGTAAAGACTTGGGAAACAACAGATGTTGGTGAGGATGCAGAGAAAGGGGAACCCTCCTACATTGTGGGTGGGTATGCAAGCTGTTAGAGCCACTGTGGAAAACAGTATGGAGGTTCCTTAAAAAGTTAAAAATAGAACTACTATATGACCCAGCAATAGTACTACTGGGTATTTATTCATAGGATACAAAAATGCTAATTTGAAGGGCACATGCACCCCAAATTACGGAAAGAGCCCAGATGTCCATCTACTGATGAATGGATAAAGAAGATGTGGTATAGGGACATCTGGGTGGCTCAGTCAGTTAAGTGTCTGCCTTTGGCTCAGGTCATGATCCCAAGGGCCTGAGATGAGTCCCATATTGAGCTTCTTGCTCAACAGGGAGCCTGCTTCTCCCTCTGCTTATGCTCTCTCTTTGTCTCTCTGACAAAAAAATAAAATATTTTAAAAAAAGATGTGTATATATGTACAGCAGAATATTACTGAGCCATTTATGACAACACGGATGGAACTAGAGGGTATTTGCTAAGTGAAATAAGTCAAAAAGAGATAAATACATGATTTCACTTGTATGTGGAATTTAAGAAACAAAACGAATATAGAGGAAAGGAAGGAAAAATAAGATAAAGACAGAGGGGGAGGCAAGCCATAAGACACTCTTAATTATAAGGAACAAACTGAGGATTGCTGGAGGGGAGGTGGGTAGATTTGGGGTAGTTGGGTGATGGGCATTAAGGAGGGCACTTGAGGTAATGAGTACTGGGTATTATATGCAACTGATGAATCACTAAATTCTACCCCTGAAACTAATACTATATGTGAACTAACTTGAATTTAAATAAAATCTTGAAAGAAAGAAAAAAATTATTTGTCCTTAATTTTGATCCCCTTGACAGGTACTTTAGATATATTTCTAGCCTTAAATGCTTACAGGTTTGTTTGGTAAGATCAGTTAAACATTGAGAAACAGAGAATGTCGAAACTGATGTGACCAAAGGGTTTTATTCGACTCTTTTCATCTCATAAATGCAAAAAATTAATCCAGAGTAATGGATCACTTGCCCAGGGTCATACAGTGATTGCTGTCTTCTTATCTTTGTAACTGGGGGATAAATACATTTAATGTCTCTTGGTCTCACTCATTTTGTCCTTCCCAGCCCAGCAGATGTACTGTGTGGGTCACCACAGCCCTCTGTAGTTGAATGTGATCCTGCTCACCATGGTTATCTAATCCTACTGACTGATTCCTTGTAGACCAAGAGGATGCTGGTGGAGAAGATGGGCCGAGAGGCTGTGGAACTAGGGCACGGGGAGGTGAACATCACAGGGGTGGAGGAGAACACCTTGATTGCCAGCCTTTGTGACCTCCTAGAGAGGATCTGGAGTCATGGGCTACAAGTAAAGCAGGTAAGGATTTTGTAGACTCTCCCTGCTGAGCAAAATCTCTTTCTCCTTTCACTTCTAGCTTTCCCACACTCTTCCAGCTGGAAGAATGGTGCATGGCGTGTGGGGTGAGAGCTCATAAGTACTAAATGTACTCTACAGGTCCTTTACTAATGGTACATTCCTAGTGGGAAAAGCTCTGTAATTAATATTTCTTTTATGTACAGATAGCTTAACTGTCTAAGGATTTGAGAAGGGACTGCAGGAAATTGAGTAAGTTTGATTTTTGCTGCTTAATAACAGAATTTCTTTATTTCAGAATACTCTGTTTGGAATAGCTAGTCAAGATGGACAACTTTTACTTTTATGCATTTTTTAAAAGATTTTATTTGTTTGAGAGAGAGAGAATGAGAAAGAGAGCATGAGAGCAAGGAGAGTCAAAGGGAGAAGCAGACTCCCCACTGAGTTGGAAGCCTGATGGGGGACTTGATCCTGGGGCTCCAGGATCATGACCAGAGCCGAAGGAGTCACTTAACCAACTGAGCCACCCAGGCACCCCTACTTTTATACATTTTTAAATTTGAAGAGAACTTGAAATCTTTTCAAAAGCAGTTTTAGGGGCATCTGGGTGGTGCAGTTGGTTAAGAGACCGACTCTTAAAAAGTTAAAAATAGGTCGTGGGTCGTGCCCTAAGAGATCTCATAGAGATGGAGCCCTGCAGTGGGCTCTGCACTCAGCAGGGAGCCTGCTTGAGATTCTCTCCCTCTGCCCCCTCCCCACTTATGTTTTCTCTTGCTCTCTAAAGTAAACTTTTTGAAAAAAGTGGTTTTAATATGGATAAAATAGAAAATACATGTAAGTATCCAGCAAGTATTTATTGAGGGCTGACAGTGTGCCAGGCATTGTTGTTGAAGGCACTTGAGGTACCTCAGTGAACAAAACAGACCAAGATCTCTGCCCTTCTGGAGGGCCATTGTCGTGGGTATAGAGGCTGTCTTCCGTATCTGTCCTTCAAAACATTTTTTCTTTCTTTCTTTTTTTTTTTTTTTCCAAAACATTTTTCTGTGCACATCGTACCCACATACTGTGGATATTTAAAAATGCAACCACAATGAGATACTTTATTACATCCACTAAGATAACTAAAATAAAAAAGACAGTAATAAGTTTAGTGAGGATCTGGAGAAATTAGAACCTTCACACGTTGCTGGTGGGAATGTAAAATGGTGCAGCCACTTTAACATTTAACAAAACAATTTAACATGTAACAGAAATGTTAAGCATGGTGTTGCATGACACAGTGAGTCCACTTTGAGCTACCTACTCAAGATAAATGGAAATGTGTCTGTATAAAAATACTTACACAAATGTTCATAGCATTATTCCTAGTAGGCAAGAAATAGAACAACCCAGATGTCTATCAGTTGATGAATAGATACAGTAAATGTGTTGTATCTTTACAGTGGAATATAGTTAAGCAGTAAAAGGACTGAGGGATGATACATGGTTCAACATACTAAGTGAAAGAAGCC
Organism: Lontra canadensis; assembly: GCF_010015895.1. Lineage (NCBI taxonomy): Eukaryota > Metazoa > Chordata > Mammalia > Carnivora > Mustelidae > Lontra > Lontra canadensis. Next base: position 32,420,489 of record NW_022631001.1, on the reverse strand, counting down.
AGTCACAAAAGACCACATACTGTACGATTCCACGTATATAAAATGCCCAGAATAGGCAAATCCATAGAAAGCAGATTAGGGGATGTCAGACGGCCGGGAAGAAAGAATAGGGAGTGACGGATGGGTATGATGTTTCTTTTTGGGTGATGACAGTGTTATAAGATTAGGTAGTGGTGATGGTTATACAAATCTGTGAACGTACTAAAAACCAGATTTTGTTGTTGTTTTAAGATTTTATTTATTTATTTTAGAGAAAGAGAATGAGAGAGAGAACATGTGAGGGGGGAGAGTCAGAAGGAGAAGCAGATTCCCTGCCAGTCAGGGAGCCCAATGCGGGACTCCATCCCCAGACTCCAGGATCATGACCTGAGCTGAAGGCAGTTGCTTAACCAGCTGAGCCACCCAGGCACCCTTTTTTTTTTTTTTTTAATTTGGTAACAGATAATCGTATACTTTGTAAGTGTGGATTTTATGGTAATGTGAATTTTAGTTCAGTAAAACATTTTAAAAATCATAACTATATGTAATGTTTTGTAACTTGCTTTTTTTTTTTTTAAAGATTTATTTATTTGACCCAGAGAGAGAGATCACAGGTAGGCGGAGGGGGGCTGGGGAAGCAGGCTCCCTGCTGAGCAGAGAGCCCAACACTGGGCCAGATCCCAGGACCCTGAGATCATGACCTGAGCCGAAGGCAGAGGTTTAACCCACTGAGCTACCCAGGCGCCCCTAACTTGCTTTTTTTACCTAATAATAATTTTTTCCATGTCCTGACCTAATTTTTAGGTGATACCATAGTAAGTGTTGAAGAGCTAAAACTATGAATCTGACTTTGGAGTCAGAAAGACTGAGATTTGAATCCTAGCTCTGCTGGATGACTTCCAGTAACTTGTGATTTTTGAATCTCATTTTCTTTATCCATACCCCTGGAATTAATCCAATCTACCTTTGAGGGTTATGATAATTAGATATAATAAACATAAATACCTGGCATGTGGTAGGAATGTAACATATTATGGCTATTATGCTAGGCTCTACATGAAGAATTTGTTTCTTTCCTTTTCTGTATAACAAGTGAGTAGAATATATACATAATTATTTAATTATTTTTCTTTAAGTTGAGCGATCCCGACATTTATAGTTGAGCTCTTTAGCTTTTCGGCAAAATATACACCCCCCCGCCTTTGATGTTTGCCATAAAATTTCTAGAGAGTTAACCTTCTCCTGCATTTTAAGAAATAATACTATATCATCACATGTTCTAAACCTGTTCTCTGAGGCTTTGCAGCCATATTCTTAAAAAATTCCCATAGCATGAGAAATATTTTTTGGAGCCCATTTGATTCCCCCTTCAGTTTGGATAGATAAAGGCTACTTGTTTAGTGAGAAACTAATACAAAATAATGGGGACTTTTCAACTGAGGTCCCATTTTGTCCTGAATCCTGCATTTGGAGCACTAAAAGTGAAGCACTGACATTGTCACCAGAGGGAAGCAAGGGTATGTGCTTTCTGGCAGGGCAGTTATTCCCTCGGGGACCCATACATGTTCAGGGCAGATGGTGACTATCCATGTTGCGTTCCTACTGCGTGTTCTCCTTAGACCTTTAGTTTGCTAGCGTGTGTGTAGAACACCTTTCTTCTGGTGAGACATTCTCTGGTTATGTTCCAGTCCAGAAGTTCTATAAACTGGTTACCTGGTCTCCATCATGCATTATGCATGATCCTGCGATCACCCAGATTGTGACCAAATTCACTCGGAGCGTGATCTTATTGCCTTTTTCTGAGGGTATCTTACTGATCAACTACCTATTTTAATCTATTCAAGAGTAGAGAGAACCCAAACAGCAGTTTTTGCTGCTAGCTTCCTAAATTTTGTTATTGGCCGTGACTGCTCACAACTCTCTGGGTTTTCAATGACATTTTTCAAGGAGATAGGCATCCTTCTCCAGTATATTCTTCTAATGCTAAGAGGTGAGGTTTGGTTTTCATACTGGTTTTGTAACTGCTGCCCTTTGGGTAAGTGAAAATGGGTGGTTTCTCACCTGTGTATGACATCCTTAGAGAATCCAGTGCTATCTGTATCTTGCTTTCCCTATATAATACCCTAAATGGGTAGTTAGGCTAAATTGAACCTTGCAGTCTCAATCAGCCTCTGTGCAAAAGAGGAAGAAGAATTATTCGTATCTCCTGAACTAGAAAGACCCCAGTGCTCTATCACTGAGCCTCAGCCCAGCTGCTGCACTCTCACTCCAGCCTTTGCTCTCGCTCCAGTAAAATGACTGTGAACCAGAGCATCCCTTCTGGCATGGCAGGCTGGTGCTGCTCTTGCCTTTGGCTCTTCAGCAGTGTTGCATGTGAGGGCTCTCTGGTGACCGACCGGCTATACTTAGTGTATGTCACAGGCACACAGGTCTATTAAGGGAGGCTGCCTTCCCAGTCTTCCTAGATTCTGGGGCTACAGTGATGAATAAGCCAAAATCCCTGCCCTTTCAGGAGCCTACTCTGTTTTGGTAGAGGGATGGACAGATTTCTGGAAGTTGAATTACTAAATCAAAGAGTGTGAATGTTTTAAGCTCTTGTGTTGTCTTTCACATATATCAATATACCAGTTAGTGTGTAGAAGTTGTAAGTCTTGTTGATATTGTTGAACATAATTTTTAAAAAATACTTGGTTTTTCAATGAATAAAATAGTCTTTTCTAGTTTTAACTTATGTGAGTTTTTAATACCATTATGATTATTGGGTTTTGTTTTAAGTTCATTAAATTCTTTTTTTTTTTTAAGATTTATTTATTTATTTGAGAGATAGGGAAAGAGCAGAGTGAGAGCACAAGTGGGGGTGATGAGCGGAGGAAGAAGCAGACTCCCCACAGGGAGCCTGATACAGGGCTCAATCCCAGAACCCTGGGATCATGACCTAAGCCAAAGGCAGATACTTAACTGACTGAGCCACCCAGGCACCGATCTTTCTTTTTTCTTTTTTTTTTTTTAAGTTGGTTAAATCTTATAGGATATCCAAACACACTGCAAATTTATGTTAACAGCTTGCTAATCTATAGGTGAGGATTTTCTTCCTTTCAAATGCTTCGTCCCCCTTCCCCCAAATCTATCAAATGAATAGAAACAAAATAGATTATCAGCTCCTCAAGGGACAAATCTTGAAACCTTAAATCCTCACATTCATCTGAGAGCATAAAATTTTATTTCAGAATATATAACTTCATAAGTTAAATGATCTCTTCCAGGCAGTCTATATAATATAATTGGGAGCAGTTGTTCTGACATTAGATTGAAGCTTGAATCCCAACACTCTGTTTACTATCTGTGTGATCTTTTACAGGTTACTTAATCTTTCTAATGCTCAGTTTGCTCTTTTCTAAAGAGAATGAGCATAGAGGTACCTATCCTGTAGAATAATTGAGAGCATTAAATAAAGTATTATATTTTGAACATATAACATAGTGCTTAGTTTGTAGCAAGTCTCAGGAGATGGTAGCTTCCTCATTATTATTACTATCACTTCTCTGAAATATAGAACTAAAGTCATTTATAAAATTATTACAATAAATCCTACTACTAAAAAACCATAATACTATGTTTACATTATATCAGCTATATAGAAGCATTTACCATGAATCTAAAATAAAGTTTTTATCACATAACAAGGGGCACCGTGTACTGCAGGATGACTAGAAAGAGACAAAGCAATGGCTGGGTGGCCAGCTGGGCTCATTCACCACCTGGGCAAATGGCTCCCTTACATCAGGCTTGCAAATGTTAATCAGACTTGTGCCTTGGTAAAATGACAAATTACTATATGTCTCAGATAGTTTAAACTGCAGCTCTTACATTTCCAAATGTTAAGGTTCTGTATATTAACTATAGTTAAATGCCAATGTACCTTCCTGGCGTACCTTCCTGCAGGCTTCTTCATTTTAACCTTCAATAGTAAATCCTCATCTTAATGACAGCTTATTCTCCTCACCCTGAGCTAAGGGCAATAATGCCTTTAGATGTTTTAGGAAATTCAGGAGCTATCATAGGGTCTTGCAGACTAGATATTAGCTTCTCTGTACAGAAGTCATCATGCTCTACCCAGGTTGGCCTTTAACCAAAGCAGAAGTTGATAGGTTGTTTGCTTTTTTTCTTTCTTATCCACTGGTCTATTCATAGACTCTTTTTGGCCATGTCCTGTTTGAAGTGGTGGACGTTTCTCTTTTCTTTTCCTTTCTATTCTTCTTTATATTTCTCCTACATTTTAGTAGGTTGATATATTTGTATATACTTCATCTGGGTGTACATCGATATAAGGAAATAATAGTACAGATACTTTTTAGTAAAAGCCCATGTCTATATGTTAAAAGTATCTATGACTCTGTTCACTGGGTGCCTTGGCCTCTGAAATCTAAACTGATAGGTGTTTCTCCCTTGTGTTGGTTCCAGGGGAAATCAGCCTTGTGGTCCCATCTGTTACATTATCAGGAAAACCGGCAGAGAAAACTCACATCAGGAAGCCTCAGTACCACAGGTAAGATGGTTTCTGCCCCACTGGGGAGAACCCCCTGCACCTGCTTTCCTATCCCCCACTGGAGTAATTATCTGCAGTAGACTATTTTAGGTCATTGAAACCTTTGCTGTATAATGTTTCCTTTTTAAAATTTTAAGCTCCTCGGCTCTCTGAACCACAGAGTGTGCTAAATCCATGGGGTTTGCTTTCATTATGTGTTTCTTCACACCCCACCCCCACTCCCGCCACTTTTTAAAGAAAATTCTATGCCCAACATGGGGCTTGAACTCATGACCCCAAGACTGAGAGTTGTGTGCTCTGTTGACTGAGCCAGTCAGGCATCTGTTTCTGTGCCTTTTGATCAGCGGGATAGAAGATTTATATCAGCGAGAGGACAGTCTTAAAATGATTTTAGGTTTTTAATCAATTTGTGTGGTACTGGTGTCCTATGTTTGGAGCAGGTTGTCTTCAGAGTTTTTTGTTTTATACCTCAGAGATGGACATTGAGATAATCTATCTATTAAGAGAGCTTGTGTCCTACCTTGGAACTCCTCAGAGTCAAGGCCTGGTGTGAATGTGAATGATCTCTTAATACTTCTTTTACTTTTTTTTTTTTTTTTAAGATTTTATTTATTTATGTGACAGAGAGAGAGAGATCCCAGAACCCTGGGATCATGACCCTGAGCCGAAGGCGGATACTTAACCAACTGAGCCACCCAGCTGCCCTTTCTTTTCCATTTCTAATTTAATAAAAATATCAGAGTGAGGAGGAAACTGGGATCCAGAGAGGAATTAAATTTATTCAAGATTACATACTGCGTTCATGGAAGAGGCCAGATTAGGAGTCAGGCCTCTTGTCTCCTGGTCTGGTATTCCTTCTACAGTGTCCATTCCAGGATAGTCCCCCTCCTTCCTATACTTCTTGGCAGCTTCTCCCCTTTGTACCATCCTTCAATTTCCTCTCTCTGCCAGGAAGTTTGTTTTCTTAGATGTTCTTATCCTAATGGTGAAAATCAGTTTCCAGTGGAAGTGAAGACATAGGCGTGAATTCAATGTTTCTTTCTCCTCGAGGAGAAAGAATTGACCTCAATTAGCGCTGAACGTGGGGAAAATAGTTGGCTGAAAACCAGGTGTAAGAGATATGTAAGTAGCCTGATGAGTTTTTTGGTCCATTTTCTGGATATTAGAACAAAAAGTCTTCTCAGGAAGGCTGTAGAAGTTACTGCTGAGGGATAGACGATAGCCAAAAATTGTCAACAGCTAAATGGTAAAGATACTAAGTTATAACTATTGGACCAGACATAAGGATATAAATACATTGGCATACCTCAGAGCTATCATGGGTTTGGTTCTAGACTACCACAAAAAAGTGAATATCACAATAAAGTGAGTCTGGTGAATTATTTGGTTTCCCGCTGCATAAAAAAGTTATACTATACTATAGTCTGTTAAATGTATAGTGTTATGTCAAAAAATATTTATACATTGATTAAAAAATACTTTATAGCTAAAAAATGCTAGCCATCATCTGAGCTATCAGCATGTCCTAATCATGGATCATGGATCACTACAACAAATATAGTAATAATGGAGGTACCTGGGTGGTCCAGTCAGTTAAGCCTCCAGCTCTTTGTTTTGGCTCAGGTTGTGATCTCTTGGGTCATGAGATTGAGCCCTGTTTTGGGCTCTGCACTCAGTGCAGTCTGCTTGGGATTTCTTCTCCCTCTCCTTCTCCCTCTGCCTCTCCCCTGCACTTGAGCACATGCTCATACGCACGCACTCTATCTCAAATAAATAAATCTTCTAAAAAAGCCAAATATAATAATAATAAAAATTCTGAAATATTGTGAGAATTGCCAAAATGTGATACAAAGACCTGAAGTGAGCAAATGCTGTTAGGAAAATGATGCCAGTAGACTGCTTGACACCGAGTTGCCATAGATCTTCAATTTGTTTAAAAAAAAAAAAAAAAAGTGCAATATCTGTGAGGCACAATAAAGTGAAAGCGCAACAAAATGAGGTATGCTTGTATTGCAGCATTCTGGGACATGTTCTTTACACATTCCCTTGGCTCTTTTGTGGCCCAGTTTGAGGCAAGAATAGGACATGAATGAATAGCTCCAAATGGAAATACTGCTTCCGTGGATACATAAGAACATGCTGGATTAGAAGCCAGAAGATTTGTGTTCCCTCCAGTCCTGACTTTGCCACTTGGTAACTAGGGCAAAGCATTTAACTTCTCCGAGTTTCAGTTCCCTATTCTGTGATACCTTCCTTGGCTATCTAGTTGTTAGAGGATTAAATGAGATGATATGTATAAAAGCATAACATCTGATACCTACTAAGTACTTCATAAATATTCATGTAGTGACATGTTACCAAAGTAACCAGCTATTCCTTGTTCAAATTTGGGTAGTCAGCTCTTTGGATATTCAGATCTCTCTTTGGACATGACCAGCTTTTTTGTTCTAGGAATACTTCTTGATTCAGAACGGAGGAAGTCTGATGCCAGCTCAGTCATGTCTCCCCTGAGAATCTCCCTCATTCAGGATATGAGGTCAGTCTGGATTCATATATACTAAGCCACTAAGAGCCCGTTTTCAGTTGCTCCTTAAGTGTCTACTTTCAACAGCAGAGTCTAGGGGACTTGGGCTTCTATGGCAGCTCCATTAACCGGGAAGACTCGCCATTGGTCTTGTGCTTCATGATGTAGTTATAGAGCTGCACGAGCAGTTGAGTTTCTTGACATTTTTGGAGAATTATACCAGAGTATCACAGGGCTCCAGGGTTAGCCTGATTTTTTGAGAGCTGTATTGTCATCCCTCTGCCCCCTGCAAATTGTGATGAGCCTTTTTGCAAAGCCACAGGGAAGCCCAGGATTTAGAGAATAAGAGAGATGGACTCTGACCAGGATGGGATCGGATTGTTTCACTAGGCCTGTTTGGCTTTACAGGGGGAGGTATTGGTAGTGAGTTCCTCTTCGACCCCACTCCCCACCTCCTTTTTCCCATTCTCCCTTCAGGCACATCCAGAACATCGGGGAAATCAAGACTGATGTGGGAAAGGCCAGAGCATGGGTGCGACTATCCATGGAAAAAAAGTTACTTTCCAGACATCTGAAGCAGCTTCTCTCAGATCATGAACTTACCAAGTAAGGCCATTCCACCTGGAGTAGAACCAGGCTCCCAGGAATGGTGGGGAGGGTTTGGAAACCCTTGTGTTTGGAGGGAGAATATTCACTATTTCATTTCTGCTGTGTTCAGCTAAACTCAAATTGCATATGAAGATCTTGTAATATTTCCTCTTCTCCCTCTTTAACTATAGAAGAAAAATTCTGCTATGTTTGTTTTTCCTATCTTCTCAATCTGCCTGTCCCCAAATATCTTTCTTAAAGAGGTAGTGAGAAGATTGGGGTCCTTATTGCATACCTCAGAGTTTTGGGGCTCTCCTCTCCCGACTGCATGTGGGTGACTTGTATACCTCTTAGGCACAGGGCATTTTCTTGGTCTCTTTCCTGTCCTGGGGAAGAAAGGATTAGGGAAAGAAAAGGAAAATTCTAAGATAACCCTTATCTCTTGTTCTTTTCTGAGGCCGGGGTGGGCCCAAAATAACTCAGTCCTTGTTCTTCCTGTCTGGACCCTGCCGGAGTCTCCATAGAGCTTAAGGGCTTTCCAGTGGCCCTTGTAGGCTCCCTCCCTCCATACTTTCCACCTAGAAAGAAGAAGAGGAAAGATTCCAAGGTTCTCACATTCATCGTTCTCACACTCCCAGGGGCCATTCAACCTACAGTTCCCTTCTCTGCATTTGATTTTCTTTTTATTTGTTTTGTACCCTACCTACCAGAGGAGTGGGAAGGAAGACTGTCCCCCCTTCTCTGCCTCTTGGACCACAAACTTTCCACTTTTCCTGTCTATGTTTGGCTCTTTCTTCACTGGCAAGCCTGTTGGGCATTTTTGTTTAGCATTTCTTCAGGCATCTTTTCATGGTGTCCTTTATTATTTGACTTCCCCTAGGATGATAAAGCAGAGGAGTGGGCCTTGGGGAAATTTTGTGTAGACAGTTGAATCTGCAGAATCTGTTTTTATTCAAAGTGAAAATGTAATGATTTAGATTGTTTACTGTGTATGTAAACCACAGCAAGAAGTAGGTTTAAACCCTTCATAGGTTAGAGAGCTCACTTTGAGAGGTTGTGAAACAGCAATTCTTAAAGCACTTAAATTCGATTTCCTAGAGGGACAGGAGGGCTTAGGAATAAAATTTGGAGTTTGGGAGAACAAGTGAACATATAAGCCTGGAGTTTGGAAGGGAAGTGTTTGTACACCAGATTCTAAGGGACAGTTGTGTATGGTTAAGAAAAAAAAATTGCTATTGTAGCAGGTTAGGGCAGGAGTGTTTCTTGCTGGCCAGTGTGGGTGTCACCAGCAGGAGGACAGTGAGGCATCCGAAAGCAGGTCAAGCACAAAGAAGTTTGTGAAGTCCGGTACAGTGGATAGGTCTGGGTATATAAGAGACAAAAGGCCCAGGCAGCAGCAAACGGCACACAGACCTTGGTCAGGAGGCTAGTTTTGCTTTCTTTAAACTGTAGCCCCTTTAAAATGAGGTAAGCTCAGAATTTACTCAGTATTAGAAACTTTCCTCCTTATATTTTGGCCCCAGTGCTACTCCAGTGAGTGGAAAATGAGTTTTGCTGCCACAGATTGCATTTTGGGTGGGGTAGAAGGGAGGAAAAAAGGGGCCCTTCATCAAAACCTATTTATTCCTTCATTCTGCTCTCTCTTACCTTTCTCTTCAGTCTGCCTAAAGCTCCAGCCACATCACACCACTCACGCTTCTCAGGATGCTAGGTGCTAGATTGCTAGAGTTTGTCTAGACATGTCAAAGACTTGGTTTGTCCTCCCCCTGGGCACCCATAGCATTTGTCACAGTATTTATTCAAACCTTCCTCACCACTGTGTTATCATTGTCTAGTTGCTTGCTGCTTATTACAATTTCCTTTCATTGAGGGCATGAATGAGCATGTTGCCCAGCACCTAGTAGGTATTCACCTGGGCACATAAAATGTGTGCATAGCTGCACAGACAGGAGGAGGAGGACAGCCTTGGAGAGTATATCTTGATAGAATGTTCCTGAGTCTCTGGGATTTCCAGGTAGCCTCCAAAACTGTTTGCAGCTTGGAGAAGGGAGTTAGGTCGAGGCAGGGTAAGGGGGCTGCCGGGTCTAGGGGAGAAAGTTAGCTCTTGTATACTGAGCTTATTACACTGTTTCTCCTTGACCTCATGCAGTGACTAATACTGTGTAGTAGCCCCTCTACCCTGAAACTCACTTTGCGTGGCTGCTGTGGCCTTATACTATCCTGTTCTCTTTCTCTTCCTGCCCTTTCCAGGATGTTGGCTTCCACAGTCCTCAGTTCTCTGCATGCACACATGTTCTTTTCACGCTTTTTCTCTCACTTAGTGATCTCACGCATTCTCATGACTTCTGTTTCCGGTCCTGTGACTTCCACATCTGACCCTGTAGCTTTGACTTTTCTTCTGAGCTCCACTCCTGCATTTATTTCCATCCAGATTTCTTACCTTTACCTTCAGCGAGAACAAAAGCAATCTTCACAGAATTATTCACCATAACTACCTTTCTCTCAAATGTTTTGTTTTTATCACCACTCTTCTCCCTGAACGTCCCTATTCCTCCCTACCTAGTTTGAAATTGGGGTCCAGTTTGACTCCTTGCTTTGCTTTATCTTCCACGTGCACATTTTAGGTCCTTTGCCTCTGTCTCCACCTCTCTTCTTGTCTAGTGCTGCTGTCTTAGTTTCATTCTTGGGCCCTTTTCACTCATCAGATGCACTAAATTCAAATTTTCTGAAACCAGCTATGGCTTTCCCTTTACTTCTAGGGTAAATTGCAGAAACCCATTACTTTAAGGGTAAGTTGCAAACTCTTTATCCTATTTAGGACCTTTCTTCATTTGAAGAGGCCTGTCATTGCTAACTGGTCATCTCCCTGAGCCCTTAATTCCAAACAAACTGGTTTCCATTCCTCGTCCTCTTTCTTCTGCAACATCTGTCTAAATCCATGTTGTCCTTTAGGCCTCTCTTCCTCTAGGACCATTGAAGCTTATGGCTCTTTAAATTCCCACAGAGAGCCTTTCATTTGGCAACTCATTACAGGCAGTCTTATACCACGGCCTTTACCTGATGTATTCACCTGGGTTGTATTTGAGGATAGGTGGCACCTGCACACAGTATAGGCCATGGTTGGCAAATGAATCTCTTGGGTGTGCCTTATAGGTAAAACTTAACAGATTTACTGAATCCACATCTCTTTGGCCACAGTGATTGCAGTCTTGGCAACCAGGACAGTTACCTTCTTTGTTTCTCTGTGCTGAAGGCCTGTGCACTTGGCTCTTCATGTCGCCTCTGTTTGGGGAAGGTATCCTTGCTGTTGCAGAGGGTCTATAATGCCAGGCAAAGGAGCTGGCCTTTGAAATGAGTAAGAGGGGGTGGGGATGGGGATGGGGATGGGAGGAAGTTTGAAAAGAGGAGAAGGACATGATGTATGCAACTCTTCTTTCCCTGTGGTCTGGATCATTCCCTTTGTGGACTCAGGCTGTTTGGGGCTTACATTCACACTCACAGCAGTGTTTGGACTCATGGGTCTGAGGTCTGCTGGAGGGTCTGAGGCTGCCCCGGTACGACTGGTGATCACAGACTTCCTGCCATTGTTACTCCTACAACGCCCACTGGGGTGATGCCCCTAGCTAGAAGCCTGAGAGGGCCTGTGCCATCCCTGAAGGGTTGACAATTCCAGCCCCCAGTTGAGGAAAGGAGACCCTGTGACTTCTGACACTGCATTGTAGTAACGTCAATCCTTGGATACAGGAATTTGGTTTTGATGTTTCTGCTATGGTTTCAGCCACTTTCCCTGTAGCCCTCATTTAGATGGAGTAGCTGGCTTTGTTCCTTTTTTAGGTGGCTCTAAAAAACTTGAAGCTTGACATCTTATTCTTCCCTTAGCTGTCTCCTTCCAGAACTGAGTAATTCTAGCCTTTTTCCCCTCCTTTTGACCGGGGGACTGATGTATTGCCTCCTCTCTGACAGAAAGTTGTACAAGCGCTATGCCTTCCTGCGCTGTGACGACGAGAAGGAGCAGTTCCTCTATCACCTCCTCTCTTTCAATGCCGTCGATTACTTTTGCTTCACCAATGTCTTCACAACTATCCGTGAGTAGCCCTGTGCTCCCCACTAGCCTTCACAATGCCAATCTTCATGAGCCTGCTAGCGCACTGTCCCTTTTTTAAAGAAAGAAGATTGTCACTTGTACTTTCAATTTGCCTTTTGTTTCTGTAGGAGAGAGGTACATTTGCTGTCTGTGGAGGTTGTTTTTTCTCTGAAGCTTCTTGTTCTTGTTCTGCACCGGGGAGCTCAGTCTTTTTGGCCATCATGTTGTCACTGTTGTCCTAGGCACTGCTCTGGGGGCCTAAGGCGATGAAGGTGGAGTGGAGTTGGATGGCGTGGTGAAGTTCACTGCCCTCTTTGCACACCTGTAAAGAAATCTCCCTTTTGTTTTGCGCTCAGAGTGATACAGCATCCTAGAAGGTTTTAGACCAGCACACAAGGAAAAATTACTCTTCCTGAAGTAACAACTCCAGGTTGCAGTGGGAGATTTGGGTTCAGGCTCTGGTCTGCCCTAACTCATTAGGTTTCTGTGAGCAGAGTTGACCCCTTCTGTGGGCCTGTCTCCCTATTTGCAGAGTGAGGAAGGAGGGTTCAGCACGGTCCAAGGAAGGCTTTTGGAGCCTCATCTTCCTTTAGTACCAGGATGCTCTTTTCCTTAGGGGTTAGTCTCTGACTTTGCCCCATGGCTAGCTGTTTGGCCCGTGACTCAGCAGCCTCAGCAGCATGGACTCTTGTTTCTGTATGACACCCATCCTCCCTCTCAGAGAGGAGTGTTGTAGGCTGTAGGAGAAGCAGTACTGGACTGGAACTTAGGAGACTCACAGGAAACTATTTCCCTGTCAGTACCTCAGAAAGAACATTATAGGACCTCTCTGAGATTGTTATTAGAGTTCATGAGATGATAGATTGAAAAGTGCTCTGAAAAGCAATTCAGTACAACACAGAGTTGGTGATATTATTTGATGAACAAATTCACTTAGCCTCCGAGCCTGCAGATGGGCTTGGATCTTTGACTATGTGTGGTAACCCTGAGAGGAGCGAGACTGCGGGTAGGATTGGCTGATACTCTAAGCCTGCCAGAGACTAGGTCCTGGGATCTGCTGCTCCTGGCTCTGCTCAGGCCCGTACAACAGGGGCTCCAACCATGCCAGCACACCTGGGCAGGCAAGTCAGGGCCCTTTCAGGTATGGAGGGATTCCTGATCCCCCTCAATGCCTTTGTGGCTTCCCCCAAACAGTGATCCCGTACCATATCCTGATTGTACCGAGCAAGAAGCTGGGGGGCTCCATGTTCACCGCCAACCCATGGATCTGCATTTCGGGAGAACTGGGTGAGACACAGATCCTGCAGATTCCCAGGAACGTGTTAGAGATGACCTTCGAGGTATGTGTTACCCAGGGATCACAACCCTAGGCTCTTGGGGATCTGAGTCAGCAACAATGCTTATGGAGGCTTTCTGCAGGGTTTTATGATGGTCTTGCTTTTATAATGCTAATGTATTAGCACAGTTGACCTGTCCTGGGATGATCAGAGGACAAAGCCAAGGGTTGACCCAAGAATGGGGGAGCCTGCCCTAAGTGGTCTCTGACTCGAAGGCACTTCTCTGTCTGGATTTGCATAACTCCCTGCCCTTGTCATGTTCAGAAGTCACAGAGACTTCTGAATCTCAGACTACTGTCCCACTTCCAGACCCTTCTGCGTGTAGGCCCTTTTCTTCCTTTGGGTAGTAGCATCTTTTTTCTTAATCATTCCCCATCAGCGAGAGTGCTAGACCCCCAGCCTTGGTGGTAGGGGAGTCATGTGCTCGTCCCTGTAGATCCTAAGGGACCAGGCTGCAGGCAGCCAGTCAGATCTGTACCTCTGAGTAGTGCCTCTCTGTTCTCTTAACTTCTTGACCTACCTGCCTTCTTTTTTGGCTGTTCTTTCACAGTGCCAGAACTTGGGAAAGCTCACGACGGTACAGATAGGCCATGATAACTCTGGGTTATATGCTAAATGGCTGGTGGAGTATGTGATGGTCAGGAATGAGATCACAGGACATACCTACAAGTAAGTGTTCCCTCACCTATGCCCTGAGATCGTGGGGTACGGTATACCAGGGGCTGGGTTTGATGCCTGGGTATGTGGAGTTCCCAAGGAGATCCTTTAGGTCGTGGTAGACTGTGGTACTTCCTGTTTGGCTCTGCCTCATGCACCCGAAAAGAAACAGAAGGAGGGTTTTCCAGGCTAAGACATCCGATGTTGGTGTACATAGGTTCTAGGCCACCCATCATTCAGGTGTCTTCCCCAATGATGCACAGTGGGGCGGATGAGCAGGGCCTTGAGGAACCCCAGCCTGGTTTCAGAGCCTGTCTCCAGGGATTGGCTCAAAAGATGGCTTTTGCTGAGCAGCAAGGGGAGGAGCTGGCAGCTCTGACAGGCCATTGCTTGACCTTTAGGTTCCCATGTGGTCGGTGGTTGGGGAAGGGCATAGATGACGGGAGCTTGGAGCGGGTCCTGGTTGGGGAGTTGCTCACATCCCAGCCTGAGGTGGATGAGAGGCCGTGCCGGACCCCACCCCTGCAGCAGTCCCCCAGCGTCATCAGGAGGCTCGTTACCATCTCACCCAACAACAAGCCCAGTAAGTAGGAGGAGGGGCTGGGCCCTCATGCCCCCCAGGTGGGGAATGTGGGCCGATGTCTGGGACCCTGATGTGTGAGTCCATACCCCAGCCTGTGTAGCTGCCTTGGTATCTGTCACCCTCCTCTCATGAATCTGTGTGTGTGTGTGTGTGTGTGTGTGTGTGTGTGTGTGTGTGTGTCGGGGGGGTGTCACACCCCTTAGAGGCTGTGTGTGTATGTGTGTATGTGTGTGTCGGGGGGGGTGTCACACCCCTTAGAGGCTTCTGCAGCCTGGGCTAGGTCCTCTGTACTATTTATGTATGATTCTAGAGAGTGAGAAGTCTACCTTCTGGCCTTCTCCTTCCTTGCTCTAGGGCCTCACAGCCAAGTCTTGGCCCTCTTTTGGTTGCCAGAAGTTCCAGGGTAAAATGGAAAATAAACTTTCCCTGCCTCTTTTAGAGATGGAATTCTGAGGTAACTCTGAAAAGCTTTTGCTTTTCCCAAAGATTTTAGGAAGGGCTACCTCAACAAAGTTGAATGGGCAAGAGCCACTCTTCCTAGGGTCCAGTCCAGGCTATCCTGCCTCTCTCATGTGCCCTTCCTATGTCCTCAGTCTTGTGCTCAGTCAACTAGGCATTGTTAGCCTCTGAGATTGGTCAGGGATGTCCGCTTGATTTTTATCAGAGCTGAACACCGGGCAGATCCAGGAGTCCATCGGGGAGGCAGTCAATGGCATCGTGAAGCACTTCCATAAGCCTGAGAAAGAGGTGAGCCTTTCTGCCCTCCAACCCAGGGCTTTATATTGAACAAGAGAGAATAATCTTTTTCTAGGCCCATGTAGTGCGGACAACCCAGGAGTCTAGAGTGTGTGCCTCGGGGTCTCTGCCAACTTCGGGTTACCCTGTTTCCTTACATACTAATGACCCAGTAGAGTCCCTTGGGCCCCTAATGAGCAGTGTATTTTCCTGTCTTCTTCTGGATTTTCCTGGATCTCCCTGAACAATTGTCACTCTGGCTTTGCCCCTGTCGTGGGGACCCAGATCCATCCATCTGTTCAGCAGCTACGCACTGGCAGCTGCTCTGTGCTCCTCACTGTGCCTGCCAGGTGCTGGGGAGACAGACAAGGTCCCAGCCAGGCTTTTGCTGCCCTCCCAGTTGTGGACTCTGGTTTCGGGGAAGCAGTGGTGGGGAGGCAGCTTGGCTGAGGCAAGCCTGGCATTCTCTTATTTCTTTACATAGCGAGGCAGTCTGACGCTGTTGCTCTGTGGCGAATGTGGCCTTGTCTCGGCCCTGGAACAGGCTTTCCAGCATGGATTTAAAACTCCCCGGCTCTTCAAAAATGTCTTCATTTGGGATTTCCTGGGTGAGTTGAGCCAGGGTGTGAGGGTGGGAAAAGTATGCAAAGACATGGGGACTCACCCACACACTGTGGGTGCTGACCACTGGGGGCTGAGGTGCAGAAGCCAAACCAGGTGACTCTCAAATTAGATCTAGTCTTGTTTGCTCTGGCTTTTCTTGAAGGCTTAGAAACAAGTCCTCACACTTTTTCCTTGTAGACTCAAAAGGCCAGTTGATAGTATTTGGAACCCAACCCCTGTGATGTACCCACTTGGAGAATTTTCATGCAAGAACCTTTTCCCTCAAGAGTGTTTTTCTTTCTTCTTCTTCTTTTAAACTTCAGACAAGCAAAAGACCACCTTTATATCAAGGACCACGTAAGGAAATTTAAAACCTAAGAATAGGGACCTTATATTTTGACATGTGACCAGCAATGTCAGAACATTCATGTTACATTAAATTACCTGCATCAACATGGAGAGACCCATGGGACATGGGACTTGCCCGCAGGATAGTCTGGTATAGGTTGGTTTTGAGAGTCTTTGTCACTGGGAAGCTTTTCTGCTCTTCACAGAAAAAGCACAAACCTATTATGAGACTTTGGAGCAGAACGAACTTGTCCCTGAGGAAAACTGGCACACGAGGGCCCGGAACTTCTGCCGCTTTGTCACTGCAATCAATAACACTCCCCGGAACATAGGCAAGGACGGCAAGTTTCAGATGCTGGTGTGCTTGGGAGCCAGGTACTGCAGCCGCGTGGCCCCAAGCCTCAGAGGTGGTCCGGGGGCCTAGCGTGCAGGGTGGGGTGGGGAGCGGCTAATGACTGGAGGCCCCTGGGCAGGGGATTCCTTGGAGGCCCTGAATTTCCCATATGAAGCATATGTGTGGGGATGAGAGTGTGTGTAACTGGGTGGGCGGCCCATTTTGATAGGGAGGAATAAAACCATCCCACTGGTGAGATTTGAAGCAGAGTGTATCTAGTCATTCCTTCAGTAAACATTTGGCTGTGTCAAGCATTATGGAAGGCAGGGGGAATGAGCTGAATAAAACATGGTTCCTACCGTTGAAAAGTTTACATGTCCAAATTAAAGACGGTTCAAGGCAGAAGGTTGTGAGAGTCCCAAAAGGAAGCATACATTCATAGTTACACTGAAACTATAGAGGAGAAAGATCAGAGAAAGGAGGAGGTGGTATCTGAGGCTAAGAGGTGAGGAGGGAGTTTGAAGCAGACAGAATTAGCAGAGAGGTCCTAAAGAAAGCAAAAGACGTGGAGTTAGGAAATAACAGGTTAACGTGGGAAGGGCAGTCATAGGAAACAGTTGAAAGGAGGATAGGGGCCTTGGGGAGCTGGGGCAGAGAATCCTTCCATATTAGGACAGAGTTGTTTAATCAGGGCACTGAAATAATATGAGTTTGATACCATGGATGGTATACATCAGAGTGGGAAGATTGTTAGGGGCTGTTCCTGTGGGTCAGGTGAGAATGTGAAGGCCAAATAAATGTAAGGCAGTGGTTCATTTGGGCCAAAGAAGGCATAGTAGTTAAAAACAGACTCTGGAACCAGATTCACATATGAACCAGGTTCATATTTTCAGATCAGCCACTCACTAGCCATATGAACTTGGACAAACTACTTAATCTCTCTCTACCTCAATTTCTTCATCTATAAAGTAGGGGTAATAATAACATTGATAGCATCTATCTCATATCATAGGGTTGTTATGAAGGTTAAAACTCTAAAAAAGTGTCTGGCACATGCCAAGTGCTATGTGGATGTGAGCACTTAGGATTAGTTCTGGTGGTGATAGCTCTGGGGAGGACTGATGCTCTGGGACAGATTGGCTGTTAAGATGGAAGAGGTGGTGCTGACTGGACCTCGTGTCTGGCTGGGGTTTAGGGAACTGGGGGAAGTAGGGGGAGGCAGGGGAGGAGGTGTGGACCTGGTGGCAGGTTGCTGGGTCAGCTTGGGTCAAGTTGGGTTGGTGTTCCTGGGGCTTAGTCCCTAGCAGAAGCCTTTTAAAACCATGTAAGGCCTCTTTGCCAGGCACTGTTGGGGGAGGGAGAAGGGGCTGGGGTAGCTATCTACTTTTCCAGCCTCAGACTTTGTTCAAGGAGTGATGGGGCAAGTTTCCCCCTTGACCTTGTACTAACTATTTCCCTTCCCCTTCCCTTCTGATCCGCCCGGACTGACCCTCCCCACCAGAGATCACCTTCTACACCATTGGATTGCCCTGCTGGCCGACTGCCCCATCACCGCACACATGTATGAGGATGTGGCGCTGATCAAAGACCACACACTTGTCAATTCCTTGATCCGCGTGCTGCAGACATTGCAGGAGTTCAACATCACACTGGAGACGTCCCTTGTCAAGGGCATCGACATCTGACCTCCCAGCACCAGCTAACAGCAGGACGGCGAGAGACTCACCCTGCAGCTCTGACCCTTCTTTCCAAGGGGATTTAAGCAAGTTATGCAGGAGACAGGAGATGTACACTCACTGTAAAAAGAAAAGTAGAGGATTTTTGGAATAAATAATCTATTTTAGAGTTTATTTGCTGATTTGCTTTTTACACACTTTCATGTGAAAGAGTGATAGGGAGAGGGAGACGAGGTTGGTGCCGCTTATTTTGAAGCTGGTGCCCTCCCTCGCCATGGCCGCATGCTGGGAGCCTGCGGCCTCCCCGGACTGAGCCTGCGGCGTGCGGGCGGAGCAGCTCTGCTTCCTCACCCGCGCCTGGTCATGAGGCCATTCCACGTTGTTTTTAAACTAATGTTTTCTATATTAACATTGTTATGGATACTTGGCTTTCACGGGCCACACACAGGTGTGCTGAGCAGGAAGCCCCAAGCTCCAATCAAAGGGATTTTTAGTAGTGCCTCTGTGAGCACTGATGAGTCAGTCCCACATCTTTTCTTTTTTTTGTCAGTATTATTTGGAACGGAGACATGCCGGGATGCACCGTCGTGCAGAAGATCACGTTTCCTCTTGGCACACAGCTGCACGAAAGTAAACATAAGCATGTTTTAACAGGTTTTCGTTTTCTTTTTTTTCCTCTTATTTATTTAACCCTCCATTGTGTGTTTTAAATCTTTTTCTTTTCTTTTTTCTTTTTTTTTTTTAAGGAAGGAAAAAGCTTGTCACAGTCTAACTGGCTATGTTATTATTGTTAAATTTATGTTGTTTTGCAACCTAGAAACCAGCTACAATATGGCCCACTTAATAAAACACCTGAAACAAAACTGCATGGATCCCTGACTTTTATGGGGGGTTTGTGAGCAGTGGTGGTGGGGGATACAGTTTGGTCCATGTGAGAGACCAGTGTGAGAGGCATCGCATTGCCTAGGCTCCTCCCTCAACTGCCCAGGGTGCCCTCTCAGGGCCTGGCGGCTCCTGGGTCCTTCCTGCTGTAGCACCAGGAGCTTTCCCTAGTTTTTTAACTCAAATGGCTATTTGAGAAGGATGCAGATAAGGGTTATTTTCCCACTCCACAGAAGACGAGGCTGAGGCACAGAGGGGAAGGGACTTGGCCAAGGTTGCAAAGGTGGTCAATTGACAGAGACAAGGTGAGATATTTCTTGAAGGGTAAGGAAAACCAGGGGTGGGAACATAGGGTACATGAGACCCTATCTTCTCTCAGGGGGGGAAAGAAGCTTTTTCTTGAGAGAAGGATTTGTTTTTCCCAGGATGGTAGGTAGTAGATCTTTATGAGGGTCCTGAGAACTAGCTTCCTTCAACCACATCACTTTTTCAGGAAGTTTCAGAACTGTGGCTTGGTCAGGTAGAGGGCCTCAAACCAATTAATGTTCTCTTTTATGCTTCCCTGATTTTGCTTGTATGTTCTCCCTGCCTGGATGGAATGCATCCCCTGCTGCCTATTTCCTGTTCATGGTTCATGGTCACTTTAGGAGTCACCCACTATGAAGCCTTCCCTAATCCTCCGTGGGCACAGTTAATCATTCTGTCATTGTGCTGCTGTAGTTGCTTAGATGCTGGTACCTCCTCTCTGGGTTATTGCTGCTTTCATGTTGGGCCCTCTCCTTGGGCTGTGAGATCCTGGAGGGTCCAAGAGGGTCATTCATTCACCTTTATCTGTGGTGACTGGCTGGCGGTGAGTGCCCAGGTAAGGCTTTTTGAAGAGGTGAGGAAAGGGCCTAGAGGCTCTGAGGACTGCTGCAGTGCAATATCCTGCCAGCAGGGGGTGTGAGTGGGCCATAGACGTCTGCAGTGTTTTGGAAATTGGGGAGATTACTGGCTGGGCAAGAAGGGCAGCACAGAACTCACTGCATGTATGTCTGTTGTGGGCCTAGGCCAGAGATGACCGTAAGCCAGGTGCTTTACTCACGTACTTCTCCCTTTTCCTTACACCCCTGTGAGACAAATGTAGATATCACTGGTTTATAGGCAAGGAAATTGAATGTCAGAGGTTTAGTTACTTGCCCAAGGCCACTACATCTGCTAAGTAGTTTGCATGGAGAACTGTCTCACTCCAAGCTTGTAGGTTTTCCACTGACAACTACTACTTTCCTTGATTCAGGTCTCTGCTCAGATGTCCTCAGAGACACCTTTCCTGAGCACTCTAAAATACCAACAAGTCCCATCAGTCACTTTTATTCCCTTATTCTACTTTATTTTCCTTCCTAACACCTGCAACCGTTGTACTAATTATTTGCCAATTCTCAATGTTAGATTTATGAGGGAAGGACACAGTCTGTTCAGAAAGTAGCAATTGGCACAAGGTAGATACCCACTAAGTATTTGTGGAATAAGTGAATTCATTGGCGGTGGTTAAGATGACAGACTATGGAACTAAATGTTCTTCAGTTAAATCACTGCACTGCTAATGTGACCCAGAGCAAGATACTAGTTCCTGAACCTCCATTTACTCACCATCTGTAAAATGGGAATGATAGTAGTGCCTTCATCAAAGGACTGTTGTAATTGCTAGCTGACTACACACATGGGTCAGGTATGCAGTAAGTGCTAGATGAATCTTGGTTGTTGTTAATGCCCTTTTGTCTCAAGCCCTGGTTCCAGACTGAGACCCAGATGCCCGCACCCCACCCCACCCCATCCTCAAGGAACTCAGAGGCCAGTGCCACTGTGGAGGAGTATGACACCAGGGAAGGTATTGACCATAATGAGCTGTGCTTAGGGTGGGGAATTGTCAGAGGGAGTGGATGTTGCTTGTAGTGAGAATAGCGTGAGCAAAGGTGTGCAGACATGAAGGAGCCCTCCAGATTGGGACGCTCTGGGATGTCTAGCACCAGAGTCAAGTCCGAGATCGAGAGGGGAGCAGATTTGTAGGTTCCACATCCATAAAGTAGAGGAGAGAAGGGAAAGACTTAAACTTTGCCAGTGCTCAGTAGATGTGACCGAAGAAAAGACCACCTAAACCAGAGTCGCCTCACCTGTGTGTGGCATTCCTAGTACATGCTTGCACCTGTGAAGACGAGTCCTGCTGCTTTGAGCCCTCCTGGGATCTGAGACATGGAAGCCTGTGGTCAGAGCACAACTGCTGGGCTGAGGCGTGGCAGCTGTGTGTTTCAAGTGCAGTGTGTGGCCTGAAAGACCACGGACAACACACAACCGATTCACCCCAGGGCAGTGCCTTATGTCTCAGGGAATAAGGGAAGGAATCTCTTTAAGGCAACCTAGGAGAGCTTCTCCTTTATCTTCTTCCAGCTTTTAGGTGCTGATTACTGGAGCCAGTGCTCATGCCAGTTAGAGTTAACTGACCCTTTATGTGCTGAGGGATCTGACTTGTCCAACTGTCCAGTTGGTCACGGTTCTGTATGGTGGTGGCACAGCACCTAGCACTTAGTTATGTGCTTTAATGGAGGGTGCTGGCGGCCTCAGCGAAACCATGCAGGAGCAACACCCCTTCCAGCAGACGTTGCTGAGAAGGTGAGTGTCAACCATGTTTTAGAAATTAAGGCTCTTTTGGGACCATCTATCCGTCTGCCCTTCTCACAGCTAATTCTGCTGTGAATGCCTCACTTTCTACTGTGTTTTGTTTTATAATATGCAAATCCTTTTTGGAATGATGTGTGATTTAACAGAATAGGCGTGTTTAGTAGTTCAGTATTTCAAGGACACTTGAGTTAACTGCCTCTCCAGCAGCCCTGGGTAGATCAAGTGCATTCAGTTCAAGTGCTGTCTGCTTTGGCTTTTGTACCTGCTCTAATTCAGGGCTTCTCAGATTCTGAGATTTCAGTGACTGATGAATAAACAAGCATGCAGCTCCGTGAATTATTGAGGAGTGAATACCCTTGTAACCACCACCAGATCTAAAATAGAGCTTAAGTCAGCCTTCCTAGAGTCCTCCTTGTTCCTCCTCCCAGTCTCCGCCTTCTCCTTCCTTCCAACTTTGTGACCTTTATATTAACCACTTCCTTGAGTTTCTTTATTGTTTTATCACCCAAGTGTACATCCGTACACACTATAGTAGGCAAATTGGTTTCCTTTTTAACTTGATACATCTATTAAGTCCCTTTTAGTCTAAAGGGTTCTCTCTACCCCTTTCTTTTCCTTACAGTTTATCTCTTGAAGAACCTGGGATGTATGATCTGTAGTTTCCCACAGGCTTGATTTTGTTAATTCCATGCTGGTGGTACAGTTCAATGTGCTCCTTTGTCCTCTGCATTTGCTATAATGCAGCAGCTAGATCCAGGGACCTGATTTGCCTCTAGATTGATCCCTTTGAGGAGACTTTAGGTGGTGGTGTATTTGTTTATCAGGAGGCACATCATGTCTGGTGTTCACTTTTTTTTAATGTTAGCAGCTGTCATCCTGTAAGTCATTCACTGGGGTGGGGGATGGTTTGCAACATAGGGATGTTCTAATCTATCATTTTGTTTCATTTATTAGGTGGAATAATTTTATAAGGAGATGCTGCCCTTCATGTATTTGATTTCTCAGTAGAGTTTATAGGAAAGGCAGGGTAAGTGCTTAATTCTTTCCTTTTATTAACTTCTAAGATAAGTACTGGGATGGTTCCCAGTTATACTCAGAAGGTGGCTATTTTTTAAAAAACATTGTTATGAACTCACAGACTTAACATGTGTCTGGTGAGTTTCATTCTTTTGCGTTTATTACCTTTATTGTCCCATCCTGGCAGTTGGGTGCCTCTTCAGATTGCCTCTCAAGTTGTTTGTAATGACCGTGGTGGTTGCTTTGTGGAATTTCAAGATGTCCCAGGTTCATTTTATACGTTTTCTGTCTCAGGCTTGGAATCAGTTGTTTGTCTGAGAAGCCCTGGGTTCTGCATATGTTTTACCCTTTCCCACCACCTCCTGTTGTTAAGGCTCAATTATCTCTGCCAAGTTGGTGACTCTTGTCTGCTGGTCCTCAGACGTAAGAAGTCCAAAGTACGCTGGTGGCAGGTGACACTTGTGGTTCAATGCACTAGGACCTACAGAATGTAGCTCTGGCAAGAGTGTGACTCTTCCAGGAACTAGCACTTCCAACTCTGCAGAACTTAGAGTTGCAGGTATGCAAGGGACAGTGTCCCTCAGTGGGTCCGGGAAGTGATGGTAAGTGTGGCCACTCCTGCCTCTTGCTTCCTAGACCCATGTAGTCTTCCTTAGGGACATAGCCCCACATAAAGGTCTTGGATATAGTGCAAATACTAGATCCTGAAGGATGGCACCAAGGTCTTACAGATTTCTGCCTCACGTCATTGAAGCAAGTGCTTCAGTTGTGTCTTCAGTGGGCCATCCCAGTGTTCTCTGAGGTGGGTAGCTTCTGGGTGGTGTAGCGCATACATGACCAGTAAAAGTATATATGACTTCATGTTATGAACCCGCTCCCTGACTCACTTCACTGTGAAGTGGGTGTGCTGGTTGGATGCTCTGCTGGATGCAATTCCCTGCCAGAGGATTAGGTACTCTCTGAGCATCTGGATATTAGTGCTGGCTGAGGTTCTGTGGGAAGAAAAAGCAAACCTATTCCCAGAATAGATATCTGTCCCTGTGAGGATGAACTGCTGGCCCTGCCAGGATGCAAGGGGCCTGATGGAGTTGATCTGCCCCCAAGTGGCTGCTTGGACTCCTCAAGGAATAGTGCTTTATCTGGGCTGAGCATTGGCCTCTTGCTGGCAGAGTAGACATTCTGAGGCAGCAGTAGCTAGAGTAGTTTTGGTTTGTGGGGGTCCGTGCTCTTGGGCCTCTGTGTGGCCTGCATCTCTGCCGGTGCCAGTGACAAAGTGACTGATTTAATCTACTTAGTTTTCAGTTCCTTTTGGTGGGGGATGCTCTCTGGTGTGTACTCATATGTGATACAAAAGTCTTCATACTTTGTGCCTACTCCCAAATGTCCAGCCACATGCCCATACCCCAGACCTTCTTGTCTCCAGTCTTCCAGGCCTTTTTCTTTCAGTCCTCAGACTAGCCAGCTAGACCACTGACCACTGCTCAGGAATGTATATGTAGTGTCCTATATATTGCTCTCCTTCCATAACCATTTGCAGCTCTGCTCCTTGGGAAGATTTCCCCTTGCTTTCCCTTGTTTCTCACTGTCTTTCAAGGCTTTCCCTGAATGTGACTGTCATGCAGCTGCTGTCCATTTCTGTATTCCACCCACCTACCAAGCTGATGCATCAGCAAACCAAGCTTGGTCACCATTTCCATTACAGTGAACTACTGATGCCTGCACCTGATTTAATGGTTTGGTAGAACCCAGTTCATAACGGGAAGTTCTTGATGTATTGTCACTTAATCCTCATGGTCAAGCATTTCATCCAAACCAGGGCCCAGTCATGTGCCTGGAGCTCTTTCTCAAAAGGTATATAAATCTCAGTTGTAGATGGCAGGGTTTTGCTCCAGAATCCTAGCATCCTGCTTTGTTATCCTTTCTAATTATTGGAACTGGATGAGATACATGGAAGCTCATTAATTTTTCTTTTCTTATTTTTTTTAAGTTTTTATTTATTTGTCAGAGAGAGAGCAAATGCACACACAAGCAGGGGGAGTGGCAGAGGGAGAAGCAGGCTCCTTGGTGAACAAGGAGCCTGATGTGGGGACTCAATCCCAGGACCCCAGGGTCATGACCTGAGCCAAAGGCGGATGCTTGCCTGACTGGACCACTCAGGTGCCCCTAATTTTTCATATTAAAAAGATTTAGGGGTACCTGGTGGCTCACTTTGTTGGACAACCAACTCTTTATTTCGGTTCAGGGCATGATATCACTATCGTGAGATGGAGCCCCACGTCAGGCTCTGCATTCAGCATGGAGTCTGCTTGGGATTCTCTCTCTCTTCTTCTGCCCCCTCCCAGGTCATGATTGCACACATTCTCTGTCTTTCAGAATAAAGAAGTGAAATATTTTTTAAAAATATTTAAAATATATATATGGTTCTTGTCTTTATGGAGTTTGCTGTCTAACGAAGAGAGAGATACTAATTTTAAAAAAATCACTCACGGGGTGCCTGGGTGGCTCAGTGGGTTGGGGCCTCTGCCTTCGGCTCAGGTCATGGCCCAGGGTCCTGGGATCAAGCCCCATGTCGGGCTCTCTGCTCAGCAGGGAGCTTGCTTCCTCCTCTCTCTCTCTGCCTGCCTCTCTGCCTACTTGTGATCTCTTGTCTGTCAAATAAATGAATGAAATCTTTAAAAAAAATCTAATATTAAAAAAAAAATCACTCACATGTTAAGTTCTAACTGTCATCAGTTCTGTGAAGACCCAATGCTGTGAGAACCTAGGGGATTTGGCTTAGTCAGTGAGGTCAGAAGGACTTCCCTGAGGTTGAAGTTTGAAATTGACTGGGCAAATGAGGAGGAAAAGTGTTTATGTAGAGGGAGCAATGGTATGCCAAGTGTCTGTGCTGGGAAGGAGCAGAGAGCACACAAACCCAGAGGATGGAGCAGAGGGTGGTGGGGAGTGTGGTGGGGAGGAAGCCGAGCAAGAGCTGGAGCCCATCTGTGCAGGGCCATGGAGACATTTACCTTCACTATTAGAGCCTTGAAAAGTCATGCAAGGGTTTCTGGAAGGCGGGTGACATGTTCAGATTTTCATTTTGAGGAAGGGATGTGAGCATCCCAGCTAGTGGCCAAAGGGGAGATGAGAGCAGCTTGGACTAGGGAGTTAAAGGGGAGGGGTTCTAGAGGCAAGACTGAGAGGACCTGGTGATGGATTGGGTATGGGCTGAGGAAGAAGCATTGTCAAGCCTATCTCCTAGGCCTTAAGGTTACATAGTCTACACTAAAGTTCAGTATGCAGACTTGTGCGTGTAGCCAAGTTTAAGTGTGAGAGATGGTGTGTGTAACTGTGCTTACTGGCTCACTCACCTGTGGGACACAGTCTAGCTGTTTAGAACTTCCTTTACTCATACTAATTCTGAGGGAGGTGGGGCTGGCGGAGCACACGAGAATCCTTGGAACTTGAGGTTCCTTTCTGCCTTGCTCTCACCCTGCTCTTTCCTCTAGGGTGAGGCAGGCCCTGAACATTTCTGCTTTGGCCCTCAGGCTGGAGTCACAGTGATCTCAACTTCCGAAAGAGGCTTATTTTAGGGTCTGACCTTTAACTCGAGCCACACAGACTGGACAGTTGCAGCAACCTCGGAACTGCAGGATTAATCACTGGAAGCTTGGTTTCAGTTGCTTGATTGCTGACCCCAGAGCTGGGCCAAGAACATCCCTGGACCAAACTGTGTGTTACTTTTCTTTCATCTTAGTTCACCTCTTGGTCCCTGATCTCCTGCTCCATCTTTAGTAAGTTCTGGCTTTGAGGGCTGATAATACCTTCCCTACCTCTGTGGGCAGTTGTGGGCCAGACAACTCTTGGAATCTCTATGTTGCCCTTTCCAAAATGATGTTCTCATTGATGTTACAACTGATAACCAAAAACATTGAACATACTAGAGACAGGCCTTCTATTAAAGAAATCTTTAGCCAAGATCTTGTAGGACTTTGTAAAAGTTTTCTGCTCTTGGGTTTGTGCATGTTTATTTCAGTTTTGGAGATTGGAGGAAACTCTGGTGAGAGCTGGAGTTGGGTGACCTCAGCTCACCATGGTAGCACACCTGGTTGTGCAGTTTGCTAAGCCTACCCCTGTAGCATGATGAGACAACATGAATTTATACAACTTTGTAGCAAAAAGCAATCAGAATGTTGAATTAAAATGGGTGCTTGGTTTTGTCTGCAACATATTTCAATTTACTGAATTCACAGAGGTAATTCTCTTGGGTAGTTCTTTGTTTAGAATAAGGTTGCTAAATCCCAAATGCAGGCTTTAATCTGGGAAGCTGGAGCAGCTAGGTCTCAGTCTTAGAATACTGGGTCCACAAACTCAGATAGGGTGACTTCCTGTTCTCAGTTTCTTCATATGTAAAATGAGCACATTAACTTCACGTTACTGGTGTGTACTGAAGATTGAAGGACCCAGCAAAGAAATGGTTTTCAAAAACAAATCAGTAGCTATTAGTCAAGAGGACTAAGTAAAATGCATCCAAACTGAAAAAGAAGTAAAACTATCTGCAGATGATATGATCTTGTATTTAGGAAATCCTAAGGAGTCTATTAAAAACTCTTAGAACTAATAAATGAACTTAGTAAGGTTTCAGTATACAGAATCAGTATACAAAAATAGATTGTGTTTCCATAAAGGAGCAATAAACAAACTGATAATTAAGAAAATTTTATTGACAATAATATCAAAAAGAATAAAATACTTAGGAATTTTTAACAAAAGGAGTGTAAAACCCATACTCTGAAAACTACCAAACATCACCAAAGGAAATTAATGGAGACTTAAGTAAATAGAATGACATCTGTGTTCACGGATCAGAAGACTTAATATTGGTAATATGGTAGTATTCCCTACATTGGCCTATATTTCACTGCAATTTCTATCAGTACTCCATTTGACTTTGCAGAAATTGATAAGCTAATTCTAAAACTGATATGGAAATTCAAGGGATCCAGAAGAGCCAAAATAAGCTTGAAAAAGAAGAATAAATTTGGAGAACTCACACTTTCCAGTTTCAAAACTTTACAAAGCTACAGTAACCAAGACAGTGTGGTATTGACAGGACAGACATATACATCAGTGGAATAGAATTGAGTCCAGAAAAACATACTCACATTTACAGTCAACTGATTTTTGACAAGTGTGCCAAAATAATTCAATGGAGAAAGAATAGTCTTTTTCAACAAAGGGACAGCTGGGTATCAACATGCAAAGGAATAACATTGGCCCCCTGGCATCACGTACAAAAATGAACCCAAATTGGGTTTCAGGACAGGTGATATATAGCTTCTTAGCTGGCCTGTTTCTTCTCTTCAAATTTTTTAAAATTTTATTTTAGAAAGAGGGAGAGAGCACAAGTGGGGGGCAGAGGGAGAGGGAGAAGAAGAGAGAACCTCAAGTAGACTTCATGCTGAGTGCAGAACCCGACTTGAGGCTTGATCCCAGGACCCTGAGATCATGATCTGAGCCAAAACCAAGAGTCAGACACTTAACCAATTGTACCACCCAGGTGCCCCCCATCTCAGCAAAGTGTTTTTTCCTTTTCTTTTTTTAAAGATTTTATTTATTTGTTTGACAGAGAGAGATCAGGAGGAGCAGAGGGAGAGGAATAAGCAGACTCCCTGTAGAGCAAGGAGCCCAGTGAGGGACTTGATCCCAGGACTCTGGGATCATGACCTGAGCCGAAGGCAGACGCTTTACCGACTAAGCCATCCAAGCATTCCAAAGTTATTCATTCATTCGTTCGTTCATTTATTTATTTTTTTATTTATTTATTGCTTTTATTAACATATAATGTATTATTTGCCCCAGGGGTACAGGTCCGTGAATCATCAGGCTTACACACTTCACAACACTCACTGTTCCACATACTCTCCCCAATGTCCATAACCCAACCACCCTTTCCATACTCCACCTCCCCCTAGCAACCCTCAGTTTGTTTTGTGAGATTAAGAGTCTCTTATGGCTTGTCTCTCTCCCAATCCCATCTTGTTTCATTTTTTCCTTCCCTACCCCCAAAACCCTACACTCTGCCTCTCAAATTCCTTGTATCAGGGAGATCATGTGATAATTGTCATTCTCTGATTGACTTATTTCGCTCAGCATAATACCCTCTAGTTCCATCCACGTCGTTGCAAATAGCAATATATCATTTCTTTTGATGGCTGCATAGTATTCCATTATATATATA
Source organism: Lontra canadensis (assembly GCF_010015895.1). Classification (NCBI taxonomy): domain Eukaryota; kingdom Metazoa; phylum Chordata; class Mammalia; order Carnivora; family Mustelidae; genus Lontra; species Lontra canadensis. The sequence continues at coordinate 32,391,721 of NW_022631001.1, read as the reverse complement.
TATATACCACCTCTTCTTTATCCATATATCTGTTGATGGAGATCTAGGTTCTTTCCATAGTTTGGCTATTGTGGACATTGCTGCTATAAACATTTGGGTGCACGTGCCCCTTCGGATCACTACATTTGTATCTTTAGGATAAATACCCAGTAGTGTGATTGCTGGGTCATAGGGTAGCTCTATTTTCAACGTTTTGAGGAACCTTCATGCTGTTTTCCAGAGTGGCTGTACCAGCTTGCATTCCCACCAACAGTGTAGGAAGGTTCTCCTTTCCCCACATCCTCTCCAACATCTGTCATTTCCTGCTTGTTAATTTTAGCCATTCTGACTAGTGTGAGGTGGTATCTCATTGTGGTTTTGATTTGTATTTCCCTGATGCCAAGTGATGTGGAGCACTTTTTCATGTGTCTGTTGGCCTTCTGGATGTCTTCTTTGCAGAAATATCTGTTCATGTCCTCTGCCCATTTCTTGATTGGATTATTTGTTCTTTGGGTGTTGAGTTTGGTAAGTTCTTTATAGATTTTGGATACTAGCCCTTTATCTGATAATGTCGTTTGTGAAAATCTTCTCCCATTCTGTCAGTTGTCTTTTGGTTTTATTGACTGTATCCTTTGCTGTGCAAAAGCTTTTGATCTTGATGAAGTCCCAATAGTTCATTTCTGCCCTTGCTTCCCTTGCCTTTGGCGATGTTTCTAGGAAGAAGTTGCTGTGGCTGAGGTCGAAGGGGTGGTTGCCTGTGTTCTCCTCAAGGATTTTGATGGATTCCTATCTCACATTGAAGTCTTTCATTCATTTTGACTCTATATTTGTGTGTGGTGTAAGGAAATCATCCAGTTTCATTCTTCTGCATGTGGCTGTCCAATTTTCCCGACACCATTTGTTGAAGAGACTCTTTTTTCCATTGGACATTCTTTCCTGCTTTGTTGAAGATTAGTTGACCATAGAGTTGAGGGTCTATTTCTGGGCTCTCTATTCTGTTCCATTGATCTATGTGTCTGTGTTTGTGCCAGTACCATACTGTCTTGATGATGACAGCTTTGTAATAGAGCTTGAAGTCTGGAATTGTGATGCCACCAACTTTGGCTTTCTTTCTCAACATTCTTCTGGCCATTTGGGATCTTTTCTGGTTCTATATAAATTTTAGGATTATTTGTTTCATTTCTTTGAAAAAAATTGATGGTATTTTGATAGGGATTGAATTAAATGTGTAGATTGCTTTAGGTAATATAGACATTTTCACAATATTTGTTCTTCCAATCCATGAGCATGGAACATTTTTCCATTTTTTTGTGTCTTCTTCAATTTTTTTCATGAGTACTTTATAGTTTCTGAGTACAGATTCTTTGCCTCTTTGGTTAAGTTTATTCCTAGGTATCTTAAGGTTTTAGGTGCAATTGTAAATGGGATCCACTCCTTAATTTCTCTTTCTTCTGTCTTGTTGTTGGTGCAACTGATTTGTGTGCATTGATTTTATATCCTGACACTTTACTGAATTCCTGTACAAGTTCTAGCAGTTTTGGAGTGGAGTCTTTAGGGTTTTCCACATAAAGTATCATATCATTTGCGAAGAGTGAGAGTTTGACTTCTTCTTTGCTGATTTGGATGACTTTAATTTCTTTTTGTTGTTTGATTGCTGAGGCTAGGACTTCTAGTACTATGTTGAAAGTGGACATCCCTGCCATGTTCCTGATCTTAGTAGAAAAGCTCTCAGTTTTTCTCCATTGAGAATGATATTCACTGTGGGTTTTTCATAGATGGCTTTGATGATATTGAGGAATGTACCCTCTATCCCTACAATGTGAAGAGTTTTGATCAAGAAATGATATTGTACTTTGTCAAATGCTTTTTCAGCATCTATTGAGAGTATCATATGGTTCTTGTTCTTTCTTTTATTAATGTATTGTATCACATTGATTGATTTGTGGATGTTGAACCAACCTTGCAGCCCAGGAATTAATCCCACTTGGTCGTGGTGAATAATCCTTTTAATGTACTGTTGAATCCTATTGGCTAGTATTGGTGAAAATTTTCACATCTGTGTTCATCAACAATATTGATCTGTAATTCTCTTTTTTGTTGGGGTCTTTGACTGGTTTTGGGATCAAGGTAATGCTGGCCTTATAAAATGAGTCTGGCAGTTTTCCTTCCATTTCTATTTTTTGGAACAGTTTCAGGAGAATAGGTATTATTTCTTCTTTAGATGTTTGGTAGAATTCCCCTGAGAAGCCGTCTGGCCCTCGGCTCTTGTTTGTTGGGAGATGTTTGATGACTGCTTCAATCTCCTTACTGGTTATGGGTCTGTTCAGATTTTCTATTTCTTTCTGGTTCAGTTTTGGTAGTTTATATGTCTCTAGGAATGCATCCATTTCTTCCAGATTGTCAAATTTGCTGGTGTATAGTTGCTCATAATATGTTCTTATAATTGTTTGTATTTCTTTGGTGATGGTTGTGATCTCTCCTCTATCATTCATGATTTTATTTATTTGGGTCCTTTCTCTTTTCTTTTTGATAAGTCTGGCCAGGGGGTTATCAATCTTATTAATTCTTTCAAAGAACAAGCTCCTAGTTTCGTTGATTTGTTCTGTTGTACTTTTGGTTTCTATTTCATTGATTTCTGCTCTGATCTTTATGATTTCTCTTCTTTTGGGGGGTTTAGGCTTTCTTTGCTGTTGTTTCTCCAGCTCCCTTAGATGTAGGCTTAGGTTTTGTACTTGAGACCTTTCTTTTTTCTTGAGAAAGGCTTGTATTGGTATATACTTTCCTCTCAGGACTGCCATTGCTGTGTCCCACAGATTTTGAACAGTTGTGTTTTCATTATCATTTGTTTCCATGAATTTTTTCAATTCTTCTTTAATTTCCTGGATGACCCATTCATTCTTTAGTAGGATGCTCTTTAGCCTCCATGTATTTGAGTTCTTTCCAACTTTCCTCTTGTGATTGAGTTCTAGCTTCAGAGCATTGTGGTCTGAAAATATGCGGGGAATGATCCCAATCTTTTGATACCAGTTGAGACCTGATTTTGACCCAGGATATGATCTGTTCTGGAGAATGTTCCATGTGCACTAGAGAATAAGGCGTATTATGTTGCTTTGGGATGGGATGTTCTGAATATATCTGTAATGTCCATCTGGCCCAGTGTGTCATTTAAGATCTTTATTTCCTTGTTAATCTTTTGCTCCCCTGCCCCGCGGTCTATCTTTCCGTCACTTCAGATTCACTTCTCCACATGTTCTACCTTTCAGAAAGTGGTGGATTTTCTGTTCCTGGAATTGCTGCTCTTCTTCTCTTCTCAATCTCCTGTTGAGTTTGTAGGTTAATAAGTACACAGTTAATAAGTAGCAGAACTGGTGAGAGGACTTTCAAGGAAGGCTTCCAGGGGCTAGGTCAACACCTGAGTGAGTCCTGGGCAGATGATACTGATCAAGAGGAAAGGGGAAGGCAGTTTGGCCCCCCCGTGGCTAGGTCTCAGCTTGTTTGCATTGATCACATGTTCTCCTTGGGGTTCTGTTGCTGACCAGCCCACACTGGGCTCAGCAGTTTTGTGGAACCCTGGATCTGCCTTGGCCTCTACATCCCACACTGCCTTAATGAGCATCTTCTTGGCCTGGTGTGGAGCGGGAACTTGTGGGTAGTAGCTGCAGTCAAGGCACTTGACATTTACACTTATTCATAGGCTGAACTCCTGACTTCCATGGTGTCTCTTTTATTGAAAATAATTTAATTACGAAGCAATAATACATGGTCATTATTACACATGTAATGGGAAGACAAACAGAAAAACTGGCTCTGGTTGCTTGTTCATTTTGTAGGAAATTATTCTTAAAAGGATTCTTGATCATCTTTTGTATATGAAAAGTCAAGATTTTTCTGCTGGGAAAAGCAGGTTCCTTGATACTCTGCATAAGAGAACAAAGGACTTGAAGGATTTGGTAGTTTGGTAGCAGGTGAGGACCTAGAGGTCTGTTCATGTCTTCTGCCCATTTCTTTTTTTTTTTTTTTTAAGATTTTATTTTTTATTTATTCGACAGACAAAGATCACAAGTAGGCAGAGAGGCAGGCACAGAGAGAGAGGAAGGGAAGCAGGCTCCCCGCCAAGCAGAGAGCCTAATGTGGGGCTCGATCCCAGGACTCTGGGATCATGACCCGAGCCGAAGGCAGAAGCTTTAACCCACTGAGCCACCCAGGCGCCCAGTCTCCTGCCCATTTCTTAACAATTATTTGGTTTTTGAGTATTGTGTTTGAAGGATTCTTTATAGATTTTGGGTATTAGCCCTTTATCTAATATCATTTGCAAATTTCATATCCTATCCCAGGAGTTGCTTTTTAGTTTTGTTCGTTGTTTCTTTTGCTGTGCAGAAACTTTTTTATCTGGATGAAGTCCCAATAGTTCATTTTTGCTTTTGTTTCCTTTTCCTCTGGTGACGTGTTCGGTAAGAAGTTGCTGCGTCCGAGGTCCAAGAGGTTGCTGCCTGTGTTCTCCTCTAGGATTTTGATGGTTTCCTGTCTCACATTTAGGTCTTTGATCTATTTGAGTTTATTTTTGTGTGTGGTGTAGGAAAGCGGTTTAGTTTCATTCTTCTGCATGTTGCTGTCCAGTTTTCCCAACATCATTTGTTGAAGAGCCTGTCTTTTTTCCATTTCTTGCTTTGTTGAAGATTAGTTGACCTTAGAGTTGAGGGTTTATTTCTGAATTCTCTATTCTGTTCCATTGATCTGCACATCTATTTTTATGCCAGTACCATACTATCTTAATATAGCTTGAAGTCTGGGACTGTAATGCCTCCAGCTTTGTTATTCTTTTTCAGTGTTACTTTGGCTATTTAGGGTCTTTTCTGGTTCCACACAAATTTTAGGATTGTTTGTTCTAGTTTTGTGAAAAATGGTGGTATTATTTAATCACAATTGCATTGAATGTATAGATTGCTTTGGGTAGCATAGACATTTTACCAATATTTGTTCTTCTAATCCATGAGCACCTGGGAGTGTTTTTCCATTTCTTCATGTTTTCTTCAATATCTTTCACAAGTATTTTATAGTTTTCAGCATACAGATCTTTTACCTATTTGGTTAGGTTTATTCCTAGGTATTTTATGGTTTTTGGTATAATTGTAAATGGGATTGATCCCTTGATTTCTCTTTTCACTGCCTCATTATTGATTTATAAAAATTCCACAGTTTCTTTTTTTCTTTTTTTTAGTGACTATTTATTTATTTGAGAGAGAGAGCATCAAAAGGGGTACAGCCAGAGGGAGAAGCAGATGCCTTGCTGAACAGGGAGCCCAACATGGAACTTGATCCCGGGATTCTAGGATCATGACCCAAGCCAAAGGCAGTTCCTTAACCAACTGAGCCACCCAGGTGCCCAATTCCACAGTTTCTATATGTTGACTTTATATCCTGTGACTTTGCTGAATTCATGTATCAGTTCTAGCAATTTTTTGGTGGAATCTTTTGGGTTTTCTACATAGAATATCATGTCATCTGCAAAGAGTGAAAGTTTGAGTTCTTTGTAAGTGCTATTGATAGCTGCATGGTGTAGTAAAATATGATGGATTGTCCTTCCCTCCCCAAATTTTCTTTTCGCTGGAGTTGTCTTGCATTGCAGTTTGGGGTGTCCAGAAAGTAAACTCTGAGATGGAGCTTCATGTATTGGATATTTATTAGGGAGTACCTTTAGGCTCAACACCTGTGTATAGAGAGGAAGAAGACAGGGATGGGGATTTGGGAGAGAGAAGCCAGGCTGCTATGTAGCCATGAGCACAGTCTTCACTGATGCCATGGGCGCTCTGGAGCTAGAGTGGTCCTTCAGAATGACCCCGTTGGAGTTTCTTTGTTTAGTTTCCTTGAGTTAATCACTATTTAACCCCGAGTCCTTGGCTGGTTGTCAAAAATCTCCTCTTAATCCATTAGTTTGTACCAGGCATTCAGTGCATTCCCATCCTCTTAAAGAAGTCTCTTCTATCCCTGGGCCTGCTTCAGACTGGACTGGTGGCTGCCTGGGGCCCACTGTCATCCTGGGCTCTCCTCTTACCATCACCCTGGATGTAGGATGTCCCACTGTGTAGAGGTTGTGGTTACTATACTTTCCTGTATTTAATATTCTGTTTTCCTGGGTCCCATGCCTTCCTTTTTCTTTATTCCCTTATTTTAGTGGAACATATTTTCCAGTAACATCCCTAGGAAGTAATGGGCTGTACATTTTTCGAGACCTTACGTATATGAAAATGTTGTTATTCTGTTCTTACAGATTCCTAGTTTGGAAAAATATAGACTTCTAGCTTGGAAATACTTTTTCTTAATTTTATATTATTTTTTATTAACTTATAGTGTATTATTTATTTCAGGGGTACAGTTCTGTGATTCATCAGTCTTACACAATTTTCAGTGCTCATACTTTTTCTTAATTTTAAATGCATTGCTTCATGACTTCTAGTTTCCAATGTCACTGCTGAGAAGTCCAAAGCTACTCTGATGTCAGACCCTTTGTATGAGACCTATGTTTCCTTTCTGGAAGCTTGTGGGATCTTTTTTTGTTTCTGATGATGAAATTTGCCTAAGTATGTGTATTTTCATCCATTGTAGGTACTTAATAGGCCCTTTCAATTAATTTGGAAATTCATGGGCTTCATTTCTGGGGAATTTTCCTAAATTATTTGTTGGATGTTTTCCTCCTCTTTCTGTTTTCTCTTCCTGGAATGTCTGTTGCTGATATGCTGAATGTTCTGTCCCTCATCCCTTTTTTTTTTTTTTTAAAGATTTATTTATTTATTTATTTGACAAACAGAGATCACAAGTAGGCAGAGAGGCAGGCAGAGAGAGGAGGAAGCAGGCTCCCCGCTGAGCAGATAGCCCAATGTGGGGCTCGATCCCAGGACCCTGGGATCATGACCTATGCCGAAGGCAGAGGCTTTAACCCACTGAGCCACCCAGGTGCCCCTATTCTGTCCCTCATCTTATCACTCACTCATTTTTCCATCTTTTTGTCTTTGTTTTTATGAAGATTTCCTCAGTTTCATCATGTAGCTCTTTTCTAGTGGGTTTTTAAAATGAAACACAACACACAAACAACATGCAGCAATCACAAGCATGCATTCATATCAGCGAATTATCACCACTGAAATGGGAGACACTTGCATGACTCCCACCCAGGCGAAGGAATGGAACTCATAACTACCACTCTGCAGCCCTCACACGCCCCTGCCCCCGCACCCACAAACGATCACTATCCTAACTTCTAACACTATAGATCAATTTTATTGTTTCCAGTGGTTTTCAAACCGTAAATATATATATAGATAGATCTCTCTCTATATATATATCTATATATCTATATGTCTATATAGATATATATGTACACATACACATCTATATATGTATGTAGGAGGGGAATTGCTGGTACACACTGCATGCGTCAAACTCCTTTCCAGAGTGGTTCTGTCAGTGTTCACGCCCACCAGCTGGGTGCAAGCACCTTCCTTTCTCTGCATCCTACACTATACTTGTTATTGTCAGTCTTTTTATTTTTAGCCATTCTGGTAGGAGTGCAGTGGTATCTCATTGTGGTTTTAATTTGCATTCCTATGATGACTGTATGTGTATGGGCCATGTGTATGGGCTACTTGGATATTCTTTCTGATGAGGTGCTCATTCAAGTTTCTTGCTCATTTTTTTTTAAAAGACTTTATTTATTTGACAGAGAGAGAGAGAAAGAGCACAAGCAGGGGGAGCGATAGGCAGGCAAGCAGGCAGAGGAAGAGGGAGAAGCAGGTTCCCCACTGAGCAAGGATGCAGGACTCAGTCCCAGGACCCTGGGATCATGACCTGAGCCACAGGCAGCCGCTTAACCAACCGAGTCACCCAGGCGCCCTTGCTCATTTTTTAAAAAAACTGATTTGTCTTTTTCTTACTGACTTTTAATTGTTCTTTATGTACTCTGGATATGACTATTAGTTGTTAATAGATATTGTAATATCTTCTTCCCTTTTGTGGTTTACCTTTACTCTGTTAAGGGTGAATTTTGAGAAATAGAAAAATAGTGAGTTTTGTGTATGTGGTCAGAGCACCTGAATTCTACTCTTATAGCAAATTTCCAGTATAAAATACAGTGTTATTAACTACAGTCATCTTGCTGTACATTCGACCTCTAGACTTACTCATCCTACTTAACTGTAACCTTCTACTCTTTAACCACCCCCCCATTTCTCCCACATCCCTGCCTCTGGTAAACCACCATTTTACTCTCTGCTTCTCTGTGTTCAACGTTTTAGATTCTGGATACAAATGAAATCGCAGTATTTTTAGTTCTCTGTCTGGCTTATTTCACTTAGCATGATGTCCTCCAGGTTCATGGGTGTTATCAAGAAAGGCAGGATCTCCTTATTTTTTTAAGGCTGAATAATATTTTCATTTTTTATGTATATACAGAAGATGCAACAGAAGACAGAGAACAAGGTGAAGAAATGGTTGTAGGAGTGGATGAAGAAGAACAAGAAAGAGAAAAGAAACCTATAGCTGAAAGAGATGAATTATAAATTATACCCTCACCACTTGGATCCTGTGTAGAGAGGGAGAGACTTTTCCTTGTGCCAATGACTATGGCCAAGAAGATAGAATGTGCTAGTTTATTTAAACCAGTTAGGGCCCACTTCTGGAAATGGAATGGGGGTCTGTTTTCCAAAGCATATAGGTTGCGTAGGGGAGAGGTAGAGGGATACCTGAATGAATGAAAATCTATGTGTTGTTAGGAGGAGATGATGGATAAGGGATGCTTGAGAGGCAACCAAAAATGCCTTACTACATTTTCAAGTGAGCACAATGAGCTTTGACCTTGACTATGTTTGGAGCCCCTGCAGCAGAAACAGGTGTTGCCAGAAGTTGCCCCAGTTCAGTAGGAACTAAATAACTTTCTGTGATAGATTTGTTTATTTGGTCATCAGCACTGACTTCCAAGTCCCTGTGGTATCCCTTTGAGCCCTGCTAAAAAAACAAAAACAAAAACAAAAAAACCACCAGCATAAACAGCTCTTCTAGACACCCCCCTTGCAGCTAGGGTCCTCAATGTGACCTACATTCTGCTAGTGAGACATTATTGTGGGAGATTTGAAAAATAGGAGTGAGGCAGGGGCTGTTTTCCATTTGCTTTTGGCCTTGTTTTTGCTCATAAAGTTGGAGAAATAATTCCACAGGTGTTGAGAAGCAGATACTATGATGGTAACTTCCTTATCTTGATTCTTGAGAAGTTAAGTAACTTTCCCAAGCTTACATAGATAAGAAGTGACAGAGTTCAAGCTCAGATGTCTGAACTCACAGCTCTTTGGAGAGTTCTTAAGGCTTGCCCCCGTTGTGCAGAAGCAGCGGCTTCCCTGGCAAATCAGGGCTGGTGTCCTCCGGGAATTCCTGAAGGCTCAGCCTAGAGCATATGCTTCTTGCTCTTCCAAGCATTTTGTAATTTCTCACTTCTCTATATTATATATTTTTGGAGATATTTCAGTATCCTGCACTGAAACCTCATTCGCATAAAAAGGGAAACACCCTTCTGGGATCTAAACGGAGCTAGCTTATCTCCAGAAATTCCAGGTTTCCTAATTACAGTCATGCCATGGGTATGGATTAATAACCAGGTTTCTCCCAACAGGCAGGGGCAGGTACCTGTGCTTTGGCACAGCCACAGAACAGCTCAAATAGAGGAGGGACTTAGGAAATAGGCACCAGCCAGGCTTGGCTTCTGTGGGTCCTGCCTCTACCAGGTGCGGGAAGAGGATCTCTCTCACTGTGTGCCCCTCCGTGCCAGAGCCTGTACTCAGCCCATCACAAACAGTCTCATCTGCAACTAACTTTAACCCTGCAAAGCAGGTATGCTTGCCCTCAGTGTAGAGATGGGAAAACTGAGACTCTGACCAAGATCTCACAGATAACACAGGACAGGATCAGAGTTAACATTCAGGGCTATCTCCACACTCGGCTTACACACATTTACATTTTAAAAAATCTTCTCTCTTCTTAATTATAAAAGTAATACCTTTTTAGGGCTCCTGGGTGGCTCAGTTGGTTCCAACTTTTGCTTTCAGCTCAGCTTATGATCTCAGGGTTGTGAGATCAAGCCCTACATGGGGCGCCACACTCAGCAGAGGGGTCTGCTTGAGAGTCTCACTCCCTCTCTCTGGCTCTGCCCTCGATTCTTTCTCTCTCTAATAAATAACTAAATAAATAATCTTCAAAAAAATATAAGTAATACATGTTCATTGTAGAAACTTTGTCATCATCCTTCTGGTGTCATGGTAGAGAGATGGAAGCAAGGGCCACTTTTTCTACAAATGTATCTACATAACTGTAAATTCCCTGCTTCTTCTGTCGCATATGCTGCCCAGTTTTTTTTTTTTTTAAGATTTTATTTATTTATTTGAGAGAGAGCATGAGCAGAGAGGGAGGGAGAAGCAGACTCCCCGCGAATGCAGGACTCCATCCCAGGACCCTGAGATCATGACCTGAGCAGAAGGCAGACACTTAACTGACTAAGCCACCCAGGTGCCCCACTGCCCAGTTTTTGATGTAAAATATATGAACTCTATTTTTTCCTTTTCTTTTTCTCTTTATTTTCCTTTTTTCTTGAACATTGACATGAATAGTATTTTAGAAGTAAGAAGTAATTGACAAACTGGCTTGTGTTGACCAATAATTAATGAAAGGGCATTGTTAGTTATCTGCAGTAAAATTGCAGAATGGTTAAACAGATAATTGCAAGGAATCACAGGTCACACCTTAACTTGTTATCTTATTAATAGGCTCTATGAGCTAATTTAAAAGGATAATGGCATCTCTAATATGTAATCTTATATGATGATTTTAAAGACTGACCTCTGTGTGTGTGTGTGTTGATTGTCCCATTCTCTTCCCACAGACTTTAGGCAATAGTTAGTAATGTTACCACAAGAATTAAAAACTTGTTATCTGTTGCCTCTTTTGCCTAAATTGGTCCAGGGCAATAATTCACCATAATCAGGTGTTAACAATTCTGTGGCACTAGGAGAAATTCACTTATACTTTATGCTGAAGTTGAACTATGAACAAACACTGAAAATTTCCATGATTTTCAAAAATGGTTGGGATCTAGACTTCATTCAATTTTCAATTACTTTGGTGGTCATGATAATAAAGACCACCTCCACTTTAGTTCTTCTTCTCTTCCTTCTTCTTCTATGGCAATATAGTCAAATGGCTCAACGATTAAAATGTATAAAGAGATAATCACTGAAAACCTCCCTCCCATTTTCTACCTCCATCTACCCAGTCACCACCTTAATTTCTTTTATATCTTTCTGGATTCTTTGTGTGTATATAAACAAATATGAATACAGATTGTTTTTCTTCCTTCTTTACACAGAAAGTAACAGAATATCCACTGTTCTGTACTTTGTTTTTCTCATTTCAATGTATATCTTGGAGGGGCACCTGGGTGGTTTGAGCATCCAACTCTTGATTTCAGTTCAAGTCATGATCTCAGGGTTTTGAGATCAAGCCTTGTATTGGGCTCTCTATATTGAGTGTGGAGCCTGCTGAAGATTCTCTCTCTCCCTCTTCCTCTGCCCCTACCTAGCCCCTTCTGCCTGCTGTTTGCTCTCTCTTTCTCTCTCTCAAAAAATTGTATCTTGGAGATCTTTCCATGTAAAACATATAGAGCTCCCTCATTCCTTTTTGTAGCTGCATAATGTTCTATTTTATGGATGTCACAAAATTTCTATTTCTAGCTACTTACTGATGAACATTTGAGTTGCTTCTAATCTTATGCTGCTACAAACAGACTGCTGAATGGCTTTGTCCAGATGTCATTTTCCAGACATGAAAGTCAATCCACATTAAAAATTTTATATATTTAATTTAAATAGACATTTTAAGATTGCTTTTTGTAGAACTTATGTCCTTGTACACTCCTACCACTAATATTTGAATGCCTATTTCCCTAGTCTTGCAAAGAGAGTATATTATCAACCTTTGAATTTTTGTTTCATATATTTAAGTTAAAGATTAATTTATGTTTCTTTTAATTCATATCCTTTGCCTATTTTCTTTTGGGTTACTGGTCACTACTTATTTATATCTAATGAATTTTTGTATATGAGGGAGATTATTCCTTTGTGATCTGATATAAAAACATTGCTCCAAGTTTATTATTATGTTTGACTTATGTTTTTAAAACATCAGAGTATATTTTTGGACAGTTGAATTTAGCAATCCTTTATGGCTTCTGGATTTTGGGTGATAGATTTTTCCTCAGTACAAGATGAAAGGTATTTTCCCATTTTTCTTTTCATATTTTTGAAATTTTTAGAAAAGTTAAGTCTTTTATGCATTTGAAATTAACCCAGTGAGACATGAGGAATGGATTTAACTTCATTTTTGTCTAAGTGGCTACTCATTTGTCCTAGTACCATTTATTTAGTGATCCATATTTTCATCTTTATTATATTGTGTCTGTGTATGATTTTGCAACTGTTTTTGGAAATTATATCCTACTCCATTAGCTGTCTGTCTGTGTTTATACTAACACTACACTGTTCTGATCACTGAGGCTTCATAACATCTTTTAATATCTGGTAGTGCAGATCCACCTCCCCCATCATCGCTCTTCTTTTCCACACTTTTTTGTCATTATTCTTGCCCCTTTCTTTTTCTAGGTAAGCTTTAGAATCAATTTATCTAGTTAAAAAATAAAAGCCTGTGGGTCACTCACATTAAAAATTGTAATTAATTTCTGGAGAACTGACATTTTTGTGATGTTGAGTATTCCTAACCAAGAGCATGTTATATTTCTACTTGCTCAAGTTTTCTTTTGGAGAGCATTTAGTAATGTTTAAAATTTTTCTTCACATAAGACTTGAATATTTCTTGTTATGTTCATTCCAAGGTATTTAACTTTTTGTTGTTGCTATTAGAAACAGGGTATTCTTTCTATCACATCATTTATATTGAGAAAACTTGATTTGTGTATGTTGATTTTGTTCCCTATGTGTTTACTGTGCTTTTTTTAAAATTACTTATAGTAGTTTTGCAGTTGATTTTCTTAGATTTTCTAGGTATACAATTATATCACCTGCAACATGCCTCTCTTCCAAATTTCACACCTTTGATTTATTTGGTCTAGTTGATTTGACTAGTATGTCTTGTGGAGTATTAAATAATAGTCAAGTGATCATCTTTGTCTTGTTTCAGAATCTAATAGAAATCTTTCTAGTGTTTACCCATTGAGTTTGATATTGGCTTTTGGACTGAGATAGATTTTTCTCACTAGAACTTTTTTCTCTAGAATTTCTCAAGAATGCTTATTTATTTATTTATAGAGGAGAGAGGAGGGCCAGAGGGAGAAGGAGAGACAGAATCTTAAGCAGGGTCCATGCCCAGTGTGGAGCTTAATGACCCCAAGTTCATGACCTGAGCTGAGATCAAGAGTCACACTCTTAACCGACTGAGCCACCCAGGCAACCCAAGAATACATATTTAAAATGCTGTTTAGCATCTATAGAGGTGATCATATGATTTGTTACTTCAAATTTATTTATTATGTTTAGTTATGTAAGTGGTATAATTTTTTTTAAAAGATTTTATTTATTTGACAGACAGAGATCTCAAGTAGGCAGAGAGGCAGGCAGAGAGAAAGAGAGGAGGAAGCAGAATCCCCACGGAGCAGAGAGCCTGATGTGGACTCAATCCCAGGACCCTGGGATCATGACCTGAGCCGAAGGCAGATGCTTTAATCCACTGAGTCACCCAGGTGCCCCTAAATGGTGTAATATTAAACCATATTTGCATTCTGAAATGTATACTACTTAATTATGATGCTTAATTCTAATTGCTAACTTTCGTTTAGGACTTTTTATTGAAGGTCATAAGTGATACTGATTAATAGTTTGGGTTTTTTTTTTATGTGGGTATACAGTATTATCAAATTTTGATCCTTTTTTAAAAGGTTTTATTTTTAAACAAACTCTGTACCCAATGTGGGACTCAAACCCTGAGATCAAGAGTCCCATGATCCACTGATTGTATTAGGTAGGTTCCCTTCAAGTTTTGATATTTATGGTATACTTGCTTCATAGAAAAAACTTGAACATTTTCCCATGATTCTACAACAATTAAAAACCATTGGAAGGGGTACGTGGGTGGCTCAGTGCGTTACAGCCTCTGCATTTGGCTTGGGTCATGATCTCAGGGTCCTTGGATCAAGCCCCGCATCTGGGCTCTTTGCTCAGCGGGGAGCCTGCTTCCTCCCCTCTCTCTGCCTGCTGCTCTGCCTACTTGTGATCTCTGTCTGTCAAATAAATAAATAAAATCTTAATAAAAACAACAACAATAAACCATTGGAATACTCCACTTTTTTTTTCTTCTTCTTCTTTTTTTAAATGGGCAGCAAAACAAGTTTTGTTGAGTGATAGTAAAGTGATAGTACGAGGCTCCTGAGGAGGGAGGGGACCTGAGGGGGTTGCCCTGGAATAATCTACTTTTTTAAAAGTTTGTTAGAATTTTGCTTGCGAAATTATCTGGGCCTGCCTCATTTTTAAGAGGTAGAGTAACTCTTTGACAACCTTCTTTATTTTTCATTATAAATGGATCTCTATCATTTCTGTCTCTTCTAAGGCCAGTTTCATGTGCATGGCTCTTCTGCTATTTAGAAGTCTTAGATTTTTCTTTTTGAAGTTACCTTTATAATTACAATTTTCTTTTTCTTTTTTTAAATATTTATTTATTTGAGACAGACATCGAGAGAGTGCACAAGCAGGGGGAGGAGCAGAGGGAGAAGGACAAGCAGACTCTCCATTGAGCAGAGAGCGCTATGTGGGGCTGGATCAGGACATTGGGATCATGACCTGAGCCAAAGGCAGAGGCTTAACTGACCGAGCCACCCCCTGGACACCCCTAATTATAATTTTCTATGATGTCCTTTACCCTCCATTTCTTTAGATAGTATCTGTGACTTGCCTTCATGAGAGTAATAAAACTAGCTCATATCCTGATACAAAGCTCAGACAGGCAGCTGAGATAGTAGCAGCAGCAAGAAGAAAGGAAGGTGTCTATATGGGGGGCAGCGTTGAGACCCACGGTGACTGACCCACCCCCCAGAGCCTGTTCCTGTGGTGTCAGCACAAATATTAATTCTGGCCCAAGCACCAGAACAGAAATTGCCCGCTCTCAGGCAGCAAACTTTGTCAGTAAATTATTACAAAATCAAAGCAAGTGTATACGTCCTGCAGTCAAGCATAGCAGGAAGTTATTAGAATTTTTTGAAGAGTTTAGAATCTCTGGTTTTTAAAACTGCTACAACACTGGGAAATAAGTATCCCAGGCTAAGAATTAGAAACCAAATACAAAAATTGTTCCATGAGGTGGAAAGGAATAATACTTTCTTTCTTTACTTTTCTTTCTTTCTTTGAGAGAGAGCATAAGCAGAGGGGTGAGGGAGAGGGAGAAGCAGACTCCCCACTGATCAGGGAGCCTGACAAGGGCCTTAATCCCAGGACCCAGGACCAGGATCCTGACCGGAGCCGAAGGCAGATGCTTAACCAACTAACTGAGCCACCCAGGGACCCCAAGAATACTATTTTCATATGAAACTTCAGATTAACTAATTATTAACAAGGAAGACAATTTTAAAATTAATTTTTCCTTATTGAAGATATGAATACATAAATAGGTGTTTTGAATTACATAAAATCATGAAGCCTCTTTTAGTTTCTTATATGACCTCCACAAATTACAGGAAATGTCAAAGGAAACATTGACATACCATTGTATAAATTTACATTTAAATTAAAGTCAGACTTACCCCAAACTAATTTGTATGAAGAGTTAAATCTTTTTAGAAAAATTATTCCACAAAAATCGTAAGCTCTAAAATTTATATTTTAAAATAATTGATCAAAACTGTATCCCAGTATGTTATAGCCTGTACATATTCTCAGTAGACCCAATAACAGTTGGATCAAGCAGAAGGATCCTTCTCAAAATTACAGATTATCAAAATTTGTTTTTGACCTTTCATTTGCCGAGAATGACTAATGTCCTCTTAATTATATTGACTGAAAATGAAGATCCTAAAAGTATAAATTTGATGACCTCATACATGAATTTCTAGAAAAATTAGGCAGAAAAAATCTTATGATCAAGATAACACATTAATAAAGTATTTTTATTTATTGCACTGTATAAAATTAGGTCCCTAAAAAGTTCTTTTTTGCAGTTTGTAAGCTCTTATTATTTATGTATTGATATTACCCCTACTATGTTTTACAAGTATAAAATATTTTTGAAAGGGAGCACCTCTGGGTTGTGAATTTGAGTCCCACCTTGGGTGCAGAGATTACTTAAAAAAAATGTAATCTTAAAAAAATACATTTTTGAAAGAAAAAAATATTTTTAGCAACTTTAATGGAACTTTCCCCTTGTTTTTTGAATAAGGGGCCTTGCATTTTAATTTTGTGCTAAGCCCTGTAAATTATGGAACTGGTCCTGCTCATGAGGTTCCCTATGGAGGAAAAGCAGAGAGGGAAGCACCAAAGGTTTATTTTAAAAAGATTGTATTTTTTGAGAGAGAGCGAGCATAAGCACACTCATGCATATGAGCACACGCACACCATGAGCAGGGGGAGGGGAGAGAGAGAGGGAGAGGGAGAAGCAGACTCCATGCTGAGCAGAGAACCCAATGTGGAGCTCAAGGGGACACTGAGATCATGATCTGAGCAAAAGGCAGGCGCTTAACCGACTAAGCCACCCAGTCGTCCCACCGAAAGTTTTTAAACAGGAATCGTCATATTTATATTTTGGAAGAGGTCTTAAGGATGGACTTTTAGGTCTTTGAGGGCAGGATTTGCCTCTAAATTCAGTTTGTATCTTCCATAATGCCTAACACTGCCTGGCACATGTAGGGTATACAGAGCAGTGGTCAAGAAGGTGGATCTGATGCCAGACATCTTGGCATTGAGTCCTGGTCTGCCACTTTTAGCGTTACTTAACCTTCACTTCAGATTCTACATCTGTAAAATAAAGATAATGGTAATATCCACTTTATAGAGTGTCTATGAGAATTAAATGAGCTAATGCGCATGAAGTACTTAAAATAGTGTCTGACATTTAGTATTCACTCAAGATGTTAAGTATTATCATTTTAAAGTAAATATTTGTTGAAGGATTTTTAACCCTCCTAAAGCAGAAGAGAACATTGATGCAGTTTTTAGAACCATTGAAAAAATAAATGGAGTCCTGGCATTTATACCAAGGTAGCATCAGCTTTGTGAATAAAACAATTATTTATTTCTTAGGCTTCTGAGAGGATTCAGTTCTACCCAACTATCATTTTCCCATCTCACTGAGAGGATCACCTGCTACCCAGCCAAAATTTCCTTATGGAGGCTTATATGAAACTGACTGGGACTATTTTGGGGGTGTAAGTAAAAAACCCAGTCAAAAAACCTCAGTGAGCCACCACTTCACATCCCTGATGATGGCTATCATTTAAACAAAACAAAAGAAAGTAAATTTTGACAAGGATGTAGAGTATTAGAACTCTTGCACATTGATTGTAGGAATGAAAAATGGTGTAGCTGATATGGTAAACAGTATTAAATTTATTCAAAAAATTAAAAATGAGGGGGCACCTGGGTGGCTCAGTCGTTAAGCATCTGTCTTCAGCTCAGGTCATGGTCCCAGGGTCCTGGGATTGAGTCCTGCATTGGGCTCCGTGCTCGGCAGGAAGGCTGCTTCTCCCTCTCCCACTATCCCTGCTTGTGTTCCCTCTATCACTGTGTCTCTCTGTCAAATAATAAATAAAATCTTTAAAAAAATTAAAAATGGAATTATTGGATGATCCAGCAATTCCACTTATGGATGTATACTCAGAAGAATTGAAAGCAGAGATATAACAGCAGTTTGTACACCCATATTCACAATCATATTATTCACAATAGCTAAAAGGTGGAAGCAACCCAAGTGTCCACTGATGGGTGAATAAACAAAATGTGGTCTACACACACAGTGGAATATTCTTCAGACTTTAAAAAGAGAAGAAATTCTGACACATGCTACGGTATAGACGAGCCTTGAAGACTTTACACTGGGTGAAACCAGCCAGCCACAATACTGCATGGTTCCATTCATATGAGGTGCTTGGAGTAGTCAGAATCCTAGAAACAGAAAGTGGGATTGTAGTTGCCAGGAGCAGGGGTGGGTGGGGTAGGGGAATGGGCAGTTTCTGTTTAATGGTATAAAGTTTCAGTTTTGCAGAACAAAAAAAGATCTGGATGTGTATGGTGGTGATGTACCAACATACATCACCAGTATGAAATGATGTAAATGTACTCAAGGTTGCTAAATTGTGCACTTAAAAATTGTTGAAGTGGTAAATTTTATGTTGTGTATATTTTGCCACAATTTAAAGACAAACAGTCGCGCCTGGGTGGCTCAGTCGGTTAAGCATCTATCTTCCACTCAAGTTGTGATCTTGGGGTCTTGGGATTGAGACACATTGGGCTCCCTGCTCAGTGGGGAGAGTATGTCTCCCTCTGCCCCCCACCTCCCCCGCTGCTTGTGCTCTCTCATGCTTTCTCTCTTTTCTCTCTTTCAAAATGGATAAATAAAATCTTAACAAAAATAAAAACAAACCCAGTGAAAACAATAAGAAAGTGCACTGGCACATATAACCAGAGATCCTGAGGAAGGGAGTGCCTCAGCACTGGTTTCAGTGTTTCTCTTAGTTTACCCTCCTCAGGTTGGTACCAAGATGGCTGCCACAGTTTCTCACCACAACCACATCACAGGAAGAAAAAAGAACACTTGCATACCAGCCTTTAAAGCAAAGAGACTGAGATTCACTCTGATTAAAACATATGGTTATCCCTGAACCCATGACTATCCTAAGGGGGATAAAATGAAAGATATGTATTTTTTAAGATTTTATATATTTATTTGAGAGAGAGTGAGTAGGAGGAAGAGGGAGAGAGAATCTGAGGCAAACTCCACGCCGAGCACAGAGCCAGACATGGGGCTCAATCCCAAGACCACAAGATCATGACCTGAGCTAAAACCAAGAGTTGGACGCTCAACCGACTGAGCCACCCAGGTGCCCTAGAATGAAAGATATTATCTTAAGCCAACTCCAGAGCCTGAAGTTGAGGTTGGGGCAGCTTCCCTCCTAGGAATATGGTGTGCCTTGGGAAGGGATGGATATATGTTAGGAAGAAAAAAGAAGCAGATGAGGATGAGTAAGCAACTAGAAAAATTTACTGCCTCATATCCAGCTCAGACATATTGAAAAAGTTTTTCAGGAGATGTGAAAACCATCCATGAAGGAGAAATTAATGTGTGGACAAGAGCAGATCAGTTTTCCTTCCAGCATTAGTTCTCAGGATCTGCTAACCTGCTGACTCCAGAACTTTCATCCATACCTCATTGCTTTTGCGGGAGCATCTCAGCAAACACCTTTTTCTTTGAGGTATAGTATATTTAGAATCAAGATATACCATTTCATTCATTTAAATATTTATGGAGACCCACTTCATGTCTTTTAGGCAAAGAGAAGAGTGTGGGTAAAAGAAAGCGTGTATGAGGGAAAAATGATAAACTTCCGGTATAAGCAGTTTGATGTCTCTGGAGAGTAGCCTGTGAGGGAATGATAGGAGAGAAGCTGGAAAAGTAGAATGGGGTCAGATCATAAAAGTCTTTCGCTGGGCAGTTCTTGTTTCAGCTGTTATTGAAGTGAAACACAGACAATAAAGTACATTAAGCTTAAGCCAACATCTCAGTGAATTTTTACATATGTATACACATCCATATAATCACCACTCAGCTCAAGATGTAAAACATGTGTAGCATTCCAGAAGGTTCCTTCACACCGTTCCTAGTCAGTCTTCACCCCCAGGGGAATACTGTTCTGGCCTCAATTGCTATTAATTTGTTCTGTCTGTTCTTAGCCTTCACAGAAGTGGACTTATACACTTTGTACCCTTTTGTATCTGGCTTCTTTTATTCATTGTAATGATCATGAGATGTTTCTATGTTGTTGAACTTATGAGACTTTGTTCATTTTCTTGCCCCATAGTATTCCATTGAATAAAAACGCAGCAACTTTTTTATGCGTTTTCTTGTTGGTAGCCATTTGGGTTATTTCCAGTTTTGTGCTAGTGTGACTAAAGCTATTATGAACATTCTTGTACATGTCTTTTAGTGAACATATGTACTCATTTCTCTTGGGTATATACCTAGAAGTGGGCAGGCACATTTTTGTTTTAGTAGGTACTTCTCAACAGTTCTCCTGAGTGGTTATATGAAGGAGTTTTGACTTTGGCCTGAGGAAGACTAGGAGCGGTATGTTGAAATCTACATTTTAGTCCAGCAACCACTTGTGGAAGATGCACTGAAGGCAGGTGAGGTTCGAGACAGGGATTACAGTAAAGAACCACAGACTAGGAGAAATAGACCAGGTGAGGGATGATGAGGCCCTGAGCTCTGGAAGCTTGCATGGAACGAGAGGATGGCTTTGAGAGATGATAAGAAGGTAGAGTTGACATGATTGTTTGGATGTAGTGGAGACATTGGAGTCCGGGATGAGTGCCATGTCTCTGACTTGGTGTTGGCAGAATGGTGGTGCCCTTTCCGGAGAGACGGAGCACTTGGGAAGGAGCAGGTTTGAAGGAGAAGATGAGCTCTGTTTTGAACATCTTGAATCTGAGGGACCTGTGCAAGATCAAGGTGGACGTATCCAGTAGGCAATTGGATACATAGAACTGAAGCTATGGAGAGAGATTCAAGCTGGAGATTTCTGTTATGGAAGCAAGGGAATGAGTGAAACATCAGGGATGGGATGTAGAAGGAGGCTCCCAAGAAGGTGATTGAGAAGACATTTCCTGAGAGGTAGGAGGAAAACCAGAAGCTTGCCTGCTGTGATGAAAATCCAGGGGAGGGAAAGTTTCCAAAAAGAGTTTCTAAAGGCTGCTAAGGAGTCAGAAGAGATGGCCATTGAAAGGTGTCTAGTGAATGCAGAGTTTAGCCTAGCTGTCCATAGTGCGGAGGCACCCTGGTCTTCTGCCTCCACAGTTTCTCTGGTGCCAGAAGCCAGAATAAGCCAGAATAAGACCTGAGGGGGAAGAGAGGCCCAACAGCCCCACCACACTTCTGTGGTGGGGCTGTTGGGCCTCTCTTCCCCCTCAGGTCTTATTCACTGGCCTCTCAGCCTGAGGGAAAGGAGAGGCAGAAGGAGAAGCAGATTCAGCCTCAGCCCAGGGACAGGGGCTGTGGCCTCTCAGAGAAGTTTGTGGGGACCTCAGCTGGACAATAGAGGGCAGACGGCAGCTAGTGCAGGGCCCACCGCGTCCCTCCTGACACTGGAACACCAAAAACACTGACATTAGAACACAAACTTCTCCTGGAGCCTTTCCCCTCTGGAAATTTCCAGTTGGGAAACCATACTGACTTTAATCTGAAGTGTCAGAAAGGTTGCCCAGGAGTCTGGGAGCCGACCAGCTGAAAGCACATTTGTATGGAAGTCGGGGCAAACAAAACAGAATTCAGAACATTTTTTGAGATTTATGCCAGTGGTGAACTTTTCCGGGAAACGTGACAAAAACTGACCCTCTTAGGCAAAAAAGCACTGGGTCTTATCATAATTAATTTGTATTCTTACTGAAACATAAACTTGGGGAAATAGTGAAGGGGAAGAACAGCACAGGTCTTATTTCTTTACCAGGCACAAGGGCTGGAGGAGGCGCCCGTCGAGTTTAACGGGTAGCTTTATGTATTTATATGCTTTGACTGGAGCTAACGAGGTCTGTGCCACACAATGGGCAGTTTCTAGTTGGATTTTAAAAGAAAATAACTTTGATCATTTCAAAAGCAATGAAGCCTGATGCAGCACAGAGAAAAGAAAGCGGTAATTTATGGCTACCATTAAGGACACAAAGACAAAGGCGGAGGGAACGTTTCACTAAGTGAAGATTTACAAATGTGTAAAAACCATCCTTATGACCAGAAATAGCTGAGTGTCTCTCTCGGAACCAAACAAAAGGGGATAGGAGGGAGGGGCAAAAGACAGAAAAAGGGATGCAACCTGCCTGCCTTCACTGGGGGATGAAAAGGTCAAAAGAAAAACAACCACAGAAAAGTTATTTTCTCAGATTCTCCATCAGGCAGCCGCACTAGCAATGAAGGCCCAAAGAGGAGGCATTCTTTGCCTAGGCATGGGAAAGACAGGGGCCTCAGATGGGGGGGGTGGGGTGGGAGAGGTGGGGGTGTGCTAGAAAGCGGGGTGCCCTGGAAAGGGGATGGACCCTAGGAAGACACCCTAGGAAGAAGTTCTTGTGCATGAGCTAGGTGGGTGTTTTTTGTGACGCTTATTTTTTTCTGATTACCAAAGGAGTGTGTGTGTGTGTGTGTGTGTGTGTGTGTGTATCCACTATTCATATACATTCATTATTAAATTTTCTCCTGTAAATATATACACACGTACATACAAACATACATGTATATGCATGTATGTATATATATGTATGCATAGGAGAAAATGTAATAAAGAGACACTCTGATTAAAACCCCTCAGTATGGTGTTCAACAACAGCATCTCAGAATCGTTGCTACATTTGTTCCTGGAGTGATGCTGAGTGTAGTGGGCTCATGGCAAGAGGCCGTGTGGGATGTTCCTGTATGCATGTGTTCCCTTGTAAGGACTGTCTTGCTTGGAGGGCCGGCTGCCAGGAGCTGCCTATATTTGCAGCTGGCCAGACCTGATGTTTATGAGTTCAGGTGGTCATAGACACCACGTGTGACCCAGGCAAAACTGGTGTTGTCTCCTGTCCCTGCTGGCTCACCTTTGACCGCTAGCCCCCTTTCTCTTCACCTTTTAGGCTGCCCTATAGATACATTTAACCAGTGTTAAGCGAGATGAACAATTTCTACTGTGATTCTAGGCCCAGCGGTGTACCAGAGAGGAACAGTCTAAGCACACTGCAGGGCCGTGGGACCAGTGGGCCCCTGCTTGGGGCTGGGGATCACAAAAGGCCTGGCTTGGGCAGCATGGAGAAGGGTGCAGCGTGCATGAGAAGGTGAGCAGCAAGCTGAGGTGGTCCTCTCCTTGGGTTCCTGAGGGTCAGAAGTATGTGGAATTGCTCACTCCAACCACATTACCCCTCTCAAGTGGAGAGTGGGAAAGCCCGACAGGTGGCTTTAGGGTTGGGGGACTGTAAGATTCTGAGCTACACAGGACACTTTCTGGGAGCCTCCTGTGGGAATAGACAGAGTGCTATCTGTCCCACAAGAGGGACTGGGTCAAGTTGTAGGACACTGCAAACAGGCAGAGCACGAGGCTCTGAAGGCTGGAGTGGGGCAGGGGTGCGGAGCCGGCGGTTTGGTGACGGGGCTTGAGGCCTGAGCTAGGGCCACGGGCCCTCCTGGCCAGGCTGACAGCCGCCCTCGGGCCACCGCGGCCGCGCCCCCTCCGCCCAGCGCCCGGAGGGGGAAGGGAGGGGGCCGGGAGGGGCGGCACTGCCCCCGCGCCGCCCGCCCTGGCCCGGGGAGGACCGTGTGAAAATGAGGCCCGGGGCTCGGGGGCCGGGCGGGGCCGGGCCGGGGGTGTCAGAGCACAGCGGGCAGGGCGCCCGCACACACCTCCCGGAGCCGCAGCCACGCTCGCCGCCTCTGCCCGCAGCCGCCGAGCCATTCATGGGGGGCTTGGGCCGCGGCTGTCCCGGGACCGCCCGGGCGCTGCTGCTGCCGCTGCTGCTGCCGCTGCTGCTGACCACCGCCATCCCGCCCGGCCGGGGCCTCTCCCCGGGGCCGCCAGAAGGTGAGTGCCAGCACCTCCGGGGCCTCGGCACGCACCTGGCAGGGGCGAGCGGGGCCGGCGCCAGGACGGGGTCCTGGGTCCCCCGGTGGGATCGCGAGGGGCGGGCCGGGGTGGGCTTCGCTGCGGGAGCTCCGCGTGGCCCCCGCTCCCTTGGGGCCTCACCCGGTGTCCCGGCCAAGGCACCACGACTGCTTGGGCTAGAGGCCCAGGGCCTGAGTGTCGCCGCCCGGCCTCGGACCCGGGGCCCATGACAGTTCTCGCCCCGGTCCCGCTGCCGGGTGTTCCCGGAGAGTCGCCTGCTGGGCCGACTCCCGCCCACTGAGAAGGACGGAGGGCACCCAGCTCTCGGGGTCCAGCTCCTCATTTGTGTAGATGGGGAAACTGAGGGTCCCGGCCGCGGTACCTCCGTGAGGTCCTGGCAGCTTTGCTCCTTCTTTCTTCTGGAGCCAGGAAGTTCTGTAGGCTTCAGGGTCGGCTCCGGTTTTTTCTCTGAGAAACGAGCACGCGTTGAGGATCCTGTTTTATCCTGAGCCTTAAGCCCGAACAAACCCGGATTCCCCCCCCACCCCACACCCGCAGTCAGAGGTAAGTCCTCTGGACATGCTGAGCTAACTGGACTTGCAGTATTTTCAAAACTTTTGTTTTTTAGTTAACATCCTGGAGTGGTGTCAACCCAGGAAATACTTCAGCCAAGGCTGGTTTCCAGGTTGAGAGGGTGGGCAGCGGTTGATGGGGTGTGGAAACCATTCCCACTTTGCGCCATCTGAGAGCTCAGGATGGTGAGCTCAGAGCCCAGGGCGAGCTTTCCCCGCGTACCCCCACCCCTGAGAAAGCTGACACTGCTTGTTCTCAGGTTTTGGTTTTTTTGTTCCAGTTTGTTTTGTTTTTGCCAACCTGGTCTTTTCCTTCAACAGGCATTTATTAATGCCTAATCATGTGCCAGGCACTGTGCTTGGCATCAAGGATGCAGTCTGTAATCAGGACACCATCTAGAGGGGAGGACTGGCAGGAAAGCAGTGACAATCCTGTGTGGTATGTGCTATGAAAGGAGATAAACATGACAGCAGGTTGTGGGGGACACCACCTACACTGGGGGAACATGATGGGCTTCCTGGAGAAGGTAGATTGGAGCTGAGTCTTGCAGACGAATAGAAAGGGTGTGTGGGGGAGTAGTCTGGTGAGAGGGAACAGGCTGTGCCTGGGAACAGGAGGCTGGAAGTGGAATGGTTCATCCCAGGGTCTCCTGAGGAGTTTAGCGGGTGAGGAGTGAAGTGGGACGGGCTGGCAGGAGGTGAAGCTAGAGAACAGCCTAGACCAGATCAGGAAGGGCTTGGGGCACCGTACCAGGAGCTTGCTGTGCTCTTTTGCAGATGTGGACGAGTGTGCCCAAGGGCTGGATGACTGCCACACTAACGCCCTCTGTCAGAACACACTCACCTCCTACAAGTGCTCCTGCAAGCCTGGCTACCAGGGAGAGGGCAGGCAGTGTGAGGGTAAGCAACTTGGGGACCCGTGGTAAATGGGCCAGCAGGTGAAGGCCCCCACCCCCTCAGTTCATGTGGTGGCCACTCATGGTGGTAAAAGTGCTCCTCCCCTATCCCCCAGGTCATACCCCCACCTTCTGAAGTGAGTTTCAGACCTTTAGAGGACTAGGAATATCGGGTCTTCCCTAGAGCTGATCATATAGCTCCCCTCACCCCCCCCGGAAGTAGTAAATTTCTTTTTGTTAACATATAATGTATTATATGCTCCAGGGGTACAGGTCTGTGAATCGTCAAGCTTACACATTTCATAGCATCACCATAGCACATACCCTCCCCAATAGATCATACGTTTTATGTGGTTCCAAAATGCCCTTTCGTCTAGCTTGTGAAGAGGAAAAGAGGTGCTTTGGCATTTTTGGTCCTACTCAGTTTGGGGGCAGAAAGTCAACAGCCCTGTGGATCAGGACAGCCACTTCTGCCCCTTCCTGGGGCAGTTTACACCCTTGCCCTGAGTCTGAGGGTGGGAGTTCTGCCTTCCCCTGCTGGCTCTGGAGGCTCTATCCTGCTCATGGCTTTGGACTGTTTGGTGTTGTGACCTCCCAAGCTTTAGAGTTATACCAAGGGCCTGCCTCGTTTGGAGCTGCATGCTCATACCTGAAAGGTGTGCAAAGGGGTATTTTATTTTATTTTATTTTTTTTTTAAAGATTTTATTTATTTATTTGACAGAGAGAGATCACAAGTAGACAGAGAGGCAGGCAGAGAGAGAGAGAGGGAAGCAGGCCCCCAGCTGAGCAGAGAGCCCGATGCGGGACTCGATCCCAGGACCCTGAGATCATGACCTGAGCCGAAGGCAGCGGCTTAACCCACTGAGCCACCCAGGCGCCCCTCAAAGGGGTATTTTAAACCCTTAGAGTTCTAGATCTTGGGGCCAAAAGTCTGGACTCTGCCATCTTGTGTTCTGGGCCAGTGTCAGTAACTCTGAAATTCAGAACTGTCCAGACACTGGGCACTCATTGGAAGAGGCTATTCTTGGGAATGGAATCATGGCATGTTGGAGCTGGCAGGGGTCTTCTCTTTCAGGGAACTCTAAGCCATTCCTATCCCTCAGATGTGAGACACTGAGGCCCCTGGGGAACTGGGAAAGGGACTTGTGGCCATAACCACAGAGCTAACCTGCAGGTTGAAGAAAGTCAGATGTCTACCCTAGCTCTGTCCCTGGACCCATATCTCTTATATTCACTCAGCATCCTGATGTCCTTCATTGGTGGGTGAGAAATCCCAATATTTATATTTTTCTTTGTGCATGAGAAGCAAAACTTGCTTCTCCTATCAGAGGAGGCGTGCTCACAGTCACATTTACAGCGAATGAGGTTGGTAGACTATCCTTAGAGCCCTTGTGTTTCTCTAAGATCATGTCCTCCCAGAGTTAGGCAGCCATCTCTCTCTTTCTCTGTCTTACATCATGGGAAGCCAAAAGGCTACCTCTCTCTGAAACATCTCTCCGCCAATTCCTCTCTATCACATCCTCACTGTATTAAATATTAAACTTACAGTACTGGAATTCACACATGTTCTTACCCTGTTTGGGGGGAAAAATGTTTACTTTTTCACTGGTCTTCTAGTCACTGTATATTATCTAGGAGTGGGGGTGGTGCAGAAACTGCCATGGGTTCTTTGAGATAGAGTACATATTTAGCAAATGATGTGGAATGACAAGTAGAAAGAATTTCTTTATTCTTAGCTGTTGAGCTCAACATAAAACACATGAAATTGAATCACTGACAGTTTATCATTGAAAAGTCTACTATTTAGTTTAAAATAATGATTGACTGGAGTTGTTGCTTTTATGTATTTAAATTGGCTTTAAAATAATAATAATAATATATATTGTTATTATAAAAAGTCAAACAATACAGAAAATATATGAAATAGTAAATTAAAGACCCTCTTATTCCTTTATCCACAGGTAATCACTGTTAACAAGGGATATATATTCTTTGTAATGTTATTTAAAACTAAAACACCAGAGGGATATGATCTTTTACATACTTATAATACTTTTGAATACCTACAAAGCTAGTGAGTAAGGATGTCCCTGTTTAGTTCAGATTTCTTGGCACAAGTGTTGGGAAGCAGAAACTTTCTTCCAAGAAAGAAAAGGTGAGAAAATAAAGATTGCAAGAGCTCGAAGATGTAGGTTTTTAAAGATGTAACTCTTTTATGTGTGTTCCCTGGCTCACTCGTTTAAACCTTTTGGGTCCAACCCTGGTATCATTTCTGTTGTGTTTATTGTCAGCTTCACTGCTGCTGTTTAAGTATAAGGATAGGAAGTGGGTTTGCCCAGAGTGGCCAGAATTTTATCTGCCAAAATGTTGGAGGAATGAAAATATGGACCCTGAATAAGTATTTTAAAAATACTATAATTCCAAGTGGCTTTGAAGAAATGAAGTTTTATTCTAAATGATCTTTGTTTATATCCCAGACTTTGGAGATGGGACATTTCAGCGGTCAGTGTTCATTGTGTCGTTCTTACTTCTCAGTCTAGGGAACTGAATCAGATTTAACAAGGATGAATCTAAACTTGGCCTTTGTATTGAGGAGCTGTTTAAAAACATTTTTTTTTAAATTTTGGAATGGTTTTAAATTTCATGAAAGTTGCAAAAATAGTGCAGAATTCACACACGACTTAAACTTATCTTACCCTGGTGTTAGCAACTTATATAACCATAGTACAATATCAAAACCAGGAAATTAACATTGGCTCAATACTTCTAGCTAAGCTATAGACCTCAGTCAGATTTCACCAGTTTTTTTTAATGTTCCACCCCCAGACCATTCCAATTCCGAGGCCCACATTACATTTAGTTGTGTCTCCTTTGTCTCCTCCAACCCTGACAGTTCTGTTCTTGTATTTTCCTAGTTTTTCTGTGACTTCGACACTTGGGATGAGTGAGGCTCTGTTCTTTTGTTTACTTTGTTTTTCATGATAAGAATTGTAGGAATTGACCCCATAAGAGAATGTCCCATGTTTTCTCACAATAAAATAAGGATTATGCATTGCAATAACACAAAAAGTAAAGCTTTTGGCAAGGCTGCTGCAGAAGTGGTATTGTGTGCTTTTTAGCGTATCCTACGGGGAGAGGGTGTTTGGGGGAAGAGGCACATGATGTTACTATGTCCCATTACTGGTGATATTTAACCTTGATCCCCTAATTAAAATGGTTCATCCTGGGTTTCTCCACTGCAATGTTACAATTTTTTTCATTTTGCAGTGAACACACATCTTAGGGCAGATACTTTTAGTCTGTGTTAATATCCTGTTTCAAATCTTTGCCCACTGATTTTAGCATCCAACTGTGGATCTTGCCTGCAACAGTTATTACTGTGATGTAATAACTGGTAATTTTGTATTTCCCTCATCCCTTATACATCTGTTAATTGAGATTCTTCTGTAAGGAAGGTCTTTTGCTTCTCCCCTGTTTATACATTGATTTGTATTTATGCCAAGATGGACTCATGGGTATTTAATTATATGTATAATAATTTATTTGGGGCCCAAATTATTCCAGCTTTACCCATTGGGCACTCCTTCACATTGTTTCCTGTGTCCTTTTGACATGCTCTTATCCTGTTTTGAGAAATTCCTGGTTTTCTGGTACCATAAGATACCATAGACTCATCTTGTATTTTCCCTTCCCCGACCCTGGAACTAAGCACTTCTCCAACGAGCCCCGGTTCCTTTGATTGGAAAATGGTGCACAGAAGCCAAGATTGGTATTCTCATTGTTACTGGGATGTCATTGCTCCTAGGCTCTTTCAGTACACAAATCTAAGAAATCTAAGTATGTATCCTAACCCATACATATACATTTATCTATAGTTATTCCTTATATATATCCACTTGCATCTATATTAAAAACAATGGCTTACACTGATGCTTTGGATTCTAAAGCAATGCCACAAAATCTATCTGATCTCCCTCTTTGCTTTTTCATAACTTCTTTCTCCAACAGTGAAAAAGATGACTCTCATTATCTGCAATACAGTTACTTACCTGTTTGTTCAGTGCAAGTATACACATAAATAATCTACAAAACTACTATTCCATAGCCTTGCAAGTGAAACAGATTTATTAGAGTACAGTATCTGTATATAGCTCTTTTTATTTTTAGCCTTACAACATTCAGCCAAGATGTTTTCCAAAGTTACTTGACTAGTACTTTTCTTCTACATATCCTTCAGTGTGGTTGTTATTCATTTGTTATATAGCTAAGTTCATTTGTTTCTCTTTGTACCCTGTTTTTATCTGTTCCCCTCCCCCCACCTCTGTATACTGGTTGATTGTATGTATGTACATAAGTACATAGGTATGTCCTTATGTATGTATTAATGAGTGTATCACTATGGTTCTGAGATTCAGAACTATACAAAATGGCATACACAGAGAAGTATTACTCCCTTTCCCCATTCCTGTTCTCCTGTATCTCATTCTTCCTTTTCAACCTCTTCTAACACACCATGGATCACCAGTCTCTCTAGTTTCTAGAAGATAAACCAGGTTTATCTTCCCTGCTTCCTAGATTTCTTTTGCAAATAAATGTGTATTTTCTTTTCTTTTCTTCCTTCTTCTTTTTTTTTTTTTTTAGAGAGAGAATGAGAGAGAGAGAGAGAGAGAAAACTATGAGTGAATGGGGGAGGGCAGAGGGAGAGGGAGCGAGAATCTTAAGTAGGCTCCATAATCTGTGTGGAGCCTGATGTGGGACTTCATCTCACCACCTGAGATTGTGACCTGAGTTGAAATCAAGAGTCAGATGTTTCAATGAATCTTGGAACACTAAAAAAATTAAATTAAATTAAATTTTTTTAAAAAAAGTCAGATGCTTAACTGACTGAGCCACTCAGGTGCCCTGATAAATGTGTATTTTCTTTTGAACTACTTTAGTGAATTCTAATTTACATACCATAAAATCCACCAATTCAAAGTAAGTATACAAATAATTGATTTTGAGTAAATTAGCTGAGTTGTGCAACTATCACATAATTCAATTTTCAAACATTTTCTTCTCAGTAAGATCCCTTATTCCCAGCCCTGTTCCGGACAACTTCTAGTCTACTTCCTGCCTTTACAGATTTGCCTTTCTGGATATTTCATATAAATAGAATCATACAATATGTGGTCTTTTGCTTTTGGCTTCCTTCACCTACCATGTTTTTGAGGCACATCCATGTTGTAGCCTGTACTGGCATTTTATTCCTTTTTATTGTTGCCTAATAGTCCATTGAATGGGTATACCATATTTTGTTTATCCATTCACCAGTTGATGGATATGTAGGTTGTTTCCACTTTGGGGCTCTCATAAATAATGTTGTTATGAACATTTACCTGCAAGTCTTTGTGTGGACATAATTTTTCATTTCTCGTGAATATATACCTAGAAGTATATAGAAGTTTCTAGATTGCATGGGAAATTTATGTTTAGCCTTTTAAGAAACTGCTACACTGTTTCCAAAGTGTCTGTGCCATCTTACTTTACCATCAGCAATGTATGAGGGTTCCCATTTCTCCACATCCTTTTCAACATTTGTGATTGTCTTTTTATCAAAACTGTTCTAGTGAGCGTGAAATGGTATCTCATTGTGGTTTTAATTTGACTTCCCATAATAATTAATGATGTTGACTGTCTTTTCATATGCTTATTACCCATTCCTATATCATCTTTGGTGAAATGTCTATTCAAATCCTTTGCCCATTGTGAAACTGGGTTGTTTGTCTTATTATTGTTATGAGAGTTCTTTGTAAATCCTTTATGAGGTATGTGATTTGCAAATATTTTCCACCAATCTGTGGCTTGTCTTCATTTTATTTATTTATTTTGTGTGTGTGTGTGTTTTTTAAGATTTAATTTATTTGTCAGAGAAACAGAGAAAGAGCACGCGCAAGTGGGGTGTGGGCAGCGGGCAGAGGGAGAAGCAGGCTCTCTGCTGAGCTTAGCAGGGAGCCTGATGTGGGACTCAAACCCAGGACCCTGGGATCATGGCCTGAGCCAAAGGCAGATGCTTAACCAACTGAGCCACCCAGGCATTCCTTAAATGTTTTAAAAGTTTTAAATTTTTATAAACTCTGATTCATTAATTTTAAAATTTATGAATTGTATGTTTGGTGTTGTAGCTAAGAAATCTTTACCTAATCCAAGGTCTTGGATTTTCCTCATAAAAGCTTTATGTTTTATCTTAAAGGTTTTATAGTTTTATCTCTTACATTTAGGAGCCTGATACATTTTGAGCTGATTTTTGTGTAGGTGTGAGTTAATGGTCTAAATTCATATTTTTGCATATGGACATTCAGTTGTCTCAGCACTGTTTGTTGAAATGACTGTCATTTCTTCCAAAAAATTGCCTTAGCTCTCTTGTCTACAATCAAGTGACCACAGATATGATGGTTTATTTCTGGATTCTCTATCCTGTTCCATTGATCTGTATGTTTTTCTTTATGCCTGTACAACACTGTCTTGATAACTATAGCTTTTTGGTCAGTGAAAGTCCTCCAAATCAAAGGAAAGTTCTGCTTTTTCAATATTGTTTTGGTTCTTCTGAGTCTTTTGCATTTCAGTATACATTTTAGGATAAGTTTGTCAAGTTCTGCCAAAAAGTGCTCTGGAATGTGTGTGTTTTTCATATTCCCCGATTTTTTTGACATGATAATAAACTACAGATACTCTTTTCCATTTTGATTTTTTAACTTAGTAGCATATCCTAGAAATCACCCCAAATCAGTTCAGAGATCTTTCTCATTCCTTTTTTTTTTTTTTAATAGCTGCACAGTACTTCAGCGAATAAATATACCATAGTTCTTCAACCACTTTCCTATGTGTGGGCAGTTAGGTTGTTTCTAGTATTTTGTGATTACAAAGAATACTGCAGTGAGTAACCTTATGCCTGTTATTTTTCCTGTTGTTGGAGATGTATCTTGAGGGTAGATTCCTGGAAGTGGGATGACTGGTTAGAGGGTAAATACTTCTATCTCCATCCTAAAGAAATGGCCCCTTCTTTACTTCTTCTTACTTAACTTCTGTTTTATTCCTCAGACATTGATGAATGTGAAAATGAACTCAACGGAGGCTGTGTCCATGACTGTTTGAATATTCCAGGCAATTATCGCTGCACTTGTTTTGATGGCTTCAAGTTGGCTCATGATGGTCATAATTGTCTTGGTAAGGAAAACAGTTGGAAATGGCAGTGCTCCTTCACTTATCGGCTGCTGCCCCGCCCTTTTGCTTCCTTTGATGAAAACATACTCATTAAAACAAAAAGGGGATCAGAGATTTGTGTTTCCTGGCCCCCTAGAAATCACACTCTGACAGAAAACCAGGTAAAGTGTTTCAGTTTTTGTGGGATCATTCATGATATAAATTCTCCATTAGTCTAAAGAGACAGACATCATTGTTATTACTCATTTCTAGCATTGACTTGTCCCCTTTAAGATCTTTGGTCTTGATTTGAAAGACTTATAACCATTTCTTTAATGCTGTAAGTATCTCTGTCCTAGAATTAGGTAAAACTGCTTATTCTGAAAATTCAAATGTGTGATTGGATCTCAGTTAGGTAACCACCCCCCCCCCACCACCTTTTGTTTGAGAGACTAATTTCAAACAGAAACCTTCCGTTAACAACCTCCTTTGACTCTACAAAACAGAACCATCTGTTGGAGTTTTAGTCCTGGAGTTAGGGACTGCAAAGAGCGTTGCTTACGGTGGTTGTTTATGCTGGGAATAAAACAGAATTCAGAACTAGCCAGCAACTGGATGGGGCTGAGTGGGCTGGGTGCTGACTAGTCTTAGAGGATTCAGCACACGTGGCAGACAGGTGTTCGTGGTCCGTTTGCATTTTAAGGCTGGTGCTATCAGTTGTACAGAAGGACATCCTGGGAAACAGATGGCATCAGGGTCCTTTGACACTGATGACCCTTTGTGTGATTAACCTGCTGATATCTGCTTGGCTGACCAAGGAGTAACTTGTGCTAAGCCCCAACAGGGAGGGACAGCTGTTGAGATGCTCCATTATAGTGCAGGGGGAATGGCTGTTCGATTAAACATAAAAGAGGTCAGCATATAAGCCACTGGATAAGTACAGACAGAACTCATTTTTCAAGTGGTGGAGAAGGAAAGATTTTTTTTTTTAAGGTTTTATTTATTTATTTGAGAGAGAGAGAGGGAGAAGTAGGCTCCCTGCTGAGCGGAGAGCCTGATGTGGGGCTTGATCCCAGGACCCTGAGATCATGACCCGAGCCAAAGGCAGAAGGTTAACCCACTGAGCCACCCAGGCACCCCAAGGAAAGACTTTCTATCTGGGAATCAACCCTTGTATGATGTTTATCCTACTTCAGTGTCCCCTGGAACCCCACGCTGATTTAGATTCTGGCCCTTCCCGTTGGCACCCTGTGTGAGAGTTCAGTCTTTGGGCCAGAACACTTGGCCTTGCAAGCCGGCAGCTGTCAGGAAGATTTGATTGAAGGCCAAGGCCTCACTAACCCCTTTGCAGACTGCCTAGGGCAGTCAGGACCTCAAAAGACACTAGAGAGCCAATTCTGAGAAAAGCAGTCAATTGAGATTAATTAAAAACTAAAAAAAAAAAAAAAAAAAAAAAAAGTCACTTTCAGTGTGTAAGTTTTGGAGACACATGCTGTTTTCTGGGGGTGAATCTTACATTTCCTTTTGATTTGCCAAAAGTGCCATTTGCAGGAATTTATGCCTAAGGGCAGATCCAGTCATCTGTCTGGGGGAACATGTGAACTTTCTAGGAGCAAACCATCCCAGGGTGGGACCTGGGTCAGGCTGGGTCTGGTGGTTCTCAGTCAAGGCCGGCTCAGAAGTCCCGAGGCCGGGAGTCTGTCCTTGCCCTGGCTGCTAACACAGGTATTTCAGCAGACTATCTCCATTTCCCCTCCTCGGGTTCTCT
This sequence comes from Lontra canadensis, assembly GCF_010015895.1. NCBI lineage: Eukaryota > Metazoa > Chordata > Mammalia > Carnivora > Mustelidae > Lontra > Lontra canadensis. The sequence continues at coordinate 32,357,466 of NW_022631001.1, read as the reverse complement.
TTGTAGCCTTGGTAGCAAGGATCTGCCTAGCAGAAATATCATGAAGATCCACTTAGTGTATCTGAAGGGCTAAGGATTCTTTAAAGGAAACCACGAGAAAAGGAAGTGGTATGATAAGAAGAGCAGGACCAGCAGACCCAGGGATTTCTGTACCATTTAGACTTGGAAGGGCTGGGGTGCCTGGGTGGCTCAGTGGGTTGGGGCCTCTGCCTTCGGCTCAGGTCATGATCCCGGGATCTTGGGATTGAGCCCCAAGTCGGGCTCTCTGCTCAGTGGGGAGCCTGCTTCCCTTCCTCTCTCTCCGCCTGCCTCTCTGTCTACTTGTGATCTCTGTCTGTCAAATAAATAGACTTGAAAGGGCTGAAGTATTTTGTGACATGGAAGCTCAGGGCCAACACTTCTCAGGAGCAGCACTTTCTTGCATTCCCTGGGCTGACCGCGATCCTCTCCTCGGCCCCTCACCACAGATTAGCCACAAGTATATTCTCCAGAATATACACAGTACACATACCACTTAACTCTGGCACCAGACCCAGAATGCTCCAAGGTCCTGAATGTCTGGGAGCCTGAGAAACGAAACACAGCTCTTCCGTGTAGCTCTCCTTCCTGAATTCAGTTTCCTTTTATTGAGCGTCTAGGAGTGCTTCCTAGCTATTCAGTGTTGTGGCAGTGGTTCTTAACTCTGGCTGCACATTAGAACATTCTAGAAGTTTAAAACAACACCATTGCCTAGGTCTCATCCAAGACTAGTTACGTTAGTATCTCAGGAGTTGGGTTCCCGGCATCTGGCTGCTAACGCGCAGCCAGGGTTGAGAAGCAGTGTTTTGCAGTCTGGTGAAACTGACCAAGCAAGTGATACCTATTTGTGTCTGGGAACATGCACGCTTTTTGTATTAATTCAGTCAGAGTACATCCCCCAACTCAGTGGAACATTTCTAATGGCTTTAGAGAAAGGAATGGTAGGTTAAGTGTAGGGTGGGTGAGTGGCAGCTCAGAGGGGAGCTCACCTTGACTCAAAACCAACCCAGGATTTGGCATTTAGGGGAGCAGATCTCTCCTGCTCACCACAAGTCCTCATCGTGGAACACCCCAGCCAGGTGTGTTTCTGCGCGGCTCAACCTTTGGAATGTGCTCCCTTTACCCTTTGGCATAGAGAAGGGCAAGTTTGTTAGGCTTGAGGGGATGGCTTGAGTCCCATCTGTTTAGAAAGACATCTGCCTGGTAGTGTGGGAGGATGCATGACTGTAAGATCTGAAGCTTGAAACCAGATAACAGATATTTAAATGTGAATTTTCTTGTTATGGATGTGCCCAGAAGCTAGTGTTAGACACATGGGAAATCAGGCTGGACAAGTAAATTGCTTTTATTATTTATTTTTATTTTTAAATTTTTAGATTTTATTTCTTTATTTGAGAGAGAGAGAGAGAGAGAGCCCATGCGCACAAGTGAGCAGGGGGAGGAGCAAGGGGAGAGGGACAAGCAGAGTCCTTGCTGAGCTTAGAGCCCGATGCAGGACTTGATCCCACAAATCCAAGATCGTGACCTGAGCTGAAATCAAGGGTCAGATGCTTAACTGATTGAGCCACCCAAGTGCCCCAAAGTAAAATTTTTTTTAAGATTTTATTTATTTATTTGACAGACAAAGATCACAAGTCGGCAGAGAGGCAGGCAGAGAGAGAGGGAGGGGAAGCAGGCTCCCTGCCGAGCAGGGAGCCCGATGCGGGACTCGATCCCAGGACCCCAAGATCATGACCTGAGCCGAAGGCAGAAGCTTTAATCCACTGAGCCACCCAGGTGCCCCAATAAGTTATTTTTATATCAGTCTTCTCCTTGAGCCTTGTCATGTCTCAGACTTTTCTGGAAGTTTCCTCTGCTTTGGCTCTGGTGATGCTCTGCTCTCCTGTTTTTTTGTTCATGCACTGAGCAATGTACACCCACAGTTCCAGGGCTGTGCTAAGTAAAACAAAAATCTCTGTCCTCAAGAAGCCTGTAGTCTAGTGGAGATGGATAAGTGGAAGATTCTGAGAGGTCAAAAAGTACAAATTAAAGAAAGAAGATTTTGAGAATGCAATATGGTCTGTGTATTGATGGAACCAGGTCTGGAGTAATACATGACACAGTAGAAGGAAAGTCCCTTATCCCACCCCAGGGGAGGTAGATGAAGACCAGCAGCGAAGGGCTCCCTCCCTCTCTTTCTGACGACTCCTTCTCTGGGTCTTCCGCTCTCTCCTCCACATCCTCCTGCCCCTGCTATTCTCCTGACTTCTGCCTCTGGCCCTGTGCTCTCTGCAGCCCTTCTCTCCTTTCCCACTCCTGCCTTCGGCTTTCTCATCTACATCCACCGCTTTACCAGGCCACCGCAAGTCAATGGCTTTCAGAGGTGTCTTCACAACACCAGACTCAGGTTTCCCCTGCCTACTGGACCAAGGCCTGAAGGTCATCATCTCACACACATCACCTCCCTGGTGTGGTGGGGGCCAACCCCATCTCCACCCCCATTTCCCCACCCGGCTCTGGTCTTCGTGTTTCACGGCCACCCCACCCCGATGCCTACGTGGTTTTCTACCCTGCAGGCACTCCGCCCACAGCTCTCTTCTATTTCTTCCTTCCTAGGCATCCCCATGGCCAGGCCCCAGGTCTGGCCCCCCATTAGTGCCAGCTGAGGCTATTTCAGGTACACATGTGAAGCCCAACTCCCAGGCTTTCGATCCTTCTCCTTCCTTGCATCCTACCCCTTCCTTGGCTACTACCTTCTTCCAAACTCATGGGTCTTCCCAATTCAAGCCACCTTTGCTACGGTGGTTCCTGACTGCTGCCCAAATAAGGCTAAACTTCTTTGTTTGGTATTCAAAGTCCTCCATGGTCTGACCCAATATATTCCCAGCTTTATCTCCTGAAACTTCCCTGCATGGACCTGTACTGCAGCCAAACTGAATGGCCACTGTTATCTGAACATACCCATGTTCCCCAGCATCTGTACTATGCTCATGCCCTTTCTTTGGCCTAGACTCCCTTCTCCGGATTTAGAACTGAAGACATTCTGTAGGGCCCCTCTTTCATCAGCTTTTCCATAAAACCCATTCTGATACCCCGCAACCTGGTGGCCTCTTTTTCCTTTGCACCCACTTTTACCAGATCTCACAATTACTCGGGACGTTTGCATTTTATTATTTTATTTGTGTTTCCCTCTGCTGAAGGGTAGGCTCCTAGGGCAGAATTTGATCCTACTCATCTGTGTTTTACTGTCTCCTCTAGCACCATACTTTGGAAACAGAAGATGTTCAATGAATATTTACTAAATTGATTATGGTGTGTTCATGAGGAAGGCCTGATTAAGGGAGCCCCAGACCCTGCTGACTTCAATTTTGAGAACTGCTGTGATGCAGGGAAGGAAGAGAGACCTCATCTCTGCTCAGCAGGTGTCCCTGAGCTGCAGGGAGGGGTGGCATTTGAAATAGTCCCCAGAGCAAAGGCTAATTCTCCTCTCCCTCCAGATGTGGACGAGTGCCTAGAGAACAATGGCGGCTGCCAGCACACCTGTGTCAACGTTATGGGGAGCTATGAGTGCCGCTGCAAGGAGGGATTTTTCCTGAGTGACAATCAGCACACGTGCATTCACCGCTTGGAAGGTGCCTCGGCTCTGCTGTGGGCGGGGGTGGGTGGGTAGGTGGGTGGGACTTGGGGGGCAGGGTCACCTCTGAGACCCTCTCCCACACTCAGTGATTTTCATGGAGTATGTGAAAATCTGGAGGCGTGAGGATGAGTCCAGTCCCTGCCACTGGGTAACCCTGGGCAAGCTATTTTAGCTTCCACTTCCTCACCTGGCAAAATAAGTGGGTTGGGTGGGGTGAGCTCTGAGTCTCTTCAAACTCTCACATTCCTGATTCTAATCTTTAAATAGAGAACATTTCAAACATGACTAGATGTCTCAGGAGAAATGTAATGGACAATCTGCCAAGTTTTTCAAAAAGGTGCTGCAAACCACAGCCCCAAGTGCAAGCGCGCTCGGGGCCCTGGGCGGGTGGGGAGGAGCTGAGCCTTCTTAGAGGGACGGCAGACCCGGATCCAGTCTTCCCCGGGTCTCCCATTTTTGAACTCTGAGCCTCTGGGGTTCTAGCTCAGAGGGACCCCCTCCCAGGCATGGGCTTTCGATGCTGTGGTTTCCCCGCGCCACTGCTTACCATTCCTCCAGAAATTTGTAGATGGCTCTTCTGATGGCCGCCATCTTGTTCTCTTTGCTTTGGGTCTATACCTTTTTTATTCCTCTGTTAGTTCAGTGGATTCTCTGGAGTTGGGGGGAAGGCATTAAGCACACGTGGCTGATCAGCCACTTTTAACCAAATGGTGTGTTTTTAATTCTCTGCTTTTTCTTAAGCCAAGGGCTACGTTTTGGTGGCTATGTCGTCCCGGGGTTGCCTGTGTGTGTTTGTGAGGGAAGTGCTCTGAACACTAGACTATTAACTCCTTTTGGCATGTGCTGCTCGTTCATTCTCATCACTGAAGAATGAGGCGAGTTTAAGTTCTTGTGCTATTTAATCACACATTTGTAGGTTTATTGTTGAATCAGGGTTCTTGTGACTTTTCTTTCTTTCTTTTTAGTTATTTTATTTTATTTATTTGAGAAAGAGAGAAAGTGAAAGAGCACGAGCCAGGGGAAGGGGTCAAGGGAGAGGGAGAAGCAGACTCACCCCAAGCAGGGAGTCCCAATGCAGGGTTCAGTCCCAGGGCCCTGGGATCATGACCTGAGCTGAAGGCAGTTGCTTAATTGACTGAGCCACCCAGGTGCCCCTTCTGTGACTTTTCAAGAGTGTCTTTGTGGAAGATGATTTTTGCCTATTTTCCAAGAATGATGGGTTCTTCCTTCTACCTGACTGGAAAAGGCTGTTTGGGTACAAAAAGGAATGGTCACAGGCCAGTGGGTTTGATGAGTCTTATCACCCTGAGCCTGCTGGTTCTCAGTGTTTGGGCAGGAGAGACACACACTGACTCTAACTGGCAGATCTCTTATCTCACGCAGGTGTGGCCCTTAATAGAGTAACAGTTGTGTTTCATATTCCTGGTGGGTTCTCTGGACTTTTCTGTGAACCTCACATCTGGGATGAGGCAGGATTAAGAAGCCTGCAGGAAGAACTAACTCAGGACACCTCCTCAAGTCACTTGCTCTCCCTACAGGTGCCTCGGACAGGAGTGGGGACCTGTGCATCAGGCCTTTGCTTGAACACAGGAAAGATCCCCACCCACTCCCAAAGCAGTTCACGGCAATTAAGATCATCTCTTACCCTTGTGCTTCCAAAGCAGTGGCTCAGCTCCTCTGTCCCCTCCCACAGAACCTCCAGACTGATTACAGACACAGGCTCTTCCTAACAGAAGTAAATACAAAAGCAGTTCCTTTCTGAAATCTGTGTTTTCTAAATTTTCTACAATTCAGACATTCTTGGAGTCCCTGAAGAGTATTTAAAACGAACATACTTGTCTGGAGCTAAAACCAAAATCCAAGAATTTGAGCTGTGGTCTGGGAGTGCTGTCTGTGCCGTTGCAGCCTGATTTCTTGTTGAATTCACGGCAGCCTGGGCCAACAGATTATAGCATTGATAACTGAGACCCTGACCATCCTAAGGTTTCAACTCTTCAAATAGAACAGTGTGTAAACAGTGTTCCTTTAGGATTTCCTCCTTGATGTGCATATTAAGCCCTTAGAAACTGTATTAAAGTGAGCTTTAAAACCCCCGTTGATACTCCAAAATTGGTTAAAAGAAGGTAATCCTGCAAGCTAGTATTTTTTGGTGCTGTGGTTATTTTTAATAATTATTTACTAAATGTTCTTCAGGGGATCATAGTAGATGATTTTGAGGGAAAGCTTAAGCTATTGATTTTTCTTTTCTTCTATTTTTTATTCTTAGAGACACCAAAGCTCTGGTAAAGAGACTGTGTGTTTTCACCCATGTAATGGGGGTAGGCTGGAGAGAGCCATTCTGCCCCAGCCGGGCTTTGTCCCTATTCATGGGTGCTCAGGCTCTCAAAATGAGCATTCCTCTTTCGTTTTGTCTGCTCTGAGAATATTTTTCGATGTTTGCACCACTGCCTTTTCAGAGTAGGAGGAAGGTGTCAGGATCGTGAGGAAGGGGCTGTCTCTCAGCAGGGACTGTTTCCGCCTTTTATAGAATGTTTCCACTGGTTTTGCAAGGCCTGTCTTTCTCCAGTTTCCAGAAATATTCCTCAGTGGGACCATCGCAATAGTGTATCTCTAATGCTTTTGAGCTATTTCCCTCCTGGTGAATTAACAGCCCTAAACATGATTGCCAGCCCAGTTTCTTGGGCAAGGGGAGTGAGAACCATGGCGGGACCTCCCAGTTTGGACCAGACGCATCCACCTCCCTAACAGTGGCCTTTTTTTTTTGAATCGGGGAACTATGAACAGCTTCAGGGTCCCTTTTGAAAAGCCCCCGGCATTTCCAGAGCCGTTTTAACATCTATTATCTCCTGGTAACTTTGGTATAACTCAATAGGATAGGGCATCAGGGGACAAATTTTCATGTATCCCCACAGCATCTGGCACATAGTCAGGTTTTTGTTTGTTTGTTTTTTAAGCTCTCAATTCTTATGAAATATTTCTTGTGTGAATGAATTGCTGCTCTGAGGCAGGAAAGGTCACTTTGCAGATGTCTTCCCAGACTTGTAGACAGAGTGAGAAGAAGCGGCAGCAGCTGACCTCTTCGAGGAGTGTGCATGGCAGGTGTTACTGCTGCCCTTTCTGGGGTGCTCTTATGTTCAGCTCTGGGTGCTTTCTGGCACCTGTGACCCCAAAAGTCCTGCTGACCCAAGGACAAATGTAATTCTTGCTGGGCCTTCCTGGGAGGATAGAACGTTGCCTCTGGGGGCAGCTCTCACCTCCTGTGCTGTCTCAGTATTAGAAGCAAATAATGTTTCCACAGATCACCAGCCAGAGCTATGAGAGAGCTTTGCTCGGGTATGAGCCCCATTCTGTGTTAATGGGCCGCAGGCTTGGCACGGGTGAATGGATCTCAGCGACTTCCCGCAGACGGAGTGCGGGAGTCCAAACAGCTTGTAACTGTCAGATAAAAAACAAAATGGTTTTAAGAGAGTGTGGGATGTATTAACCGTTACACTGTCCTTTGGAAGAGGAATGACATCTGTTTGTATTAAAACGGCTATTCCAGTTAAGCACAGATCAACAGCTCTGTGGTAAGAATTGGAGAGAAGTGACTTTTGACTTAATTAGAACCACTTGGCTAAGGTTTCAGTGACACAATACAGAACAGTGTAGGATCCTGGAGAAGTTGAATGAAAACTTCTTGTACTCATGTTTATTTTATTTTATTTTTTAAAGATTGTATTTATTTATTTGACAGAGAGAGAGAGAGAAAGATCACAAGTAGGCAGAGAGGCAGGCAGAGAGAGAAGGGGAAGCAGGCTCCCCGCTGAGCAGAGAGCCCAATGTGGGGCTCGATCCCAGGACCCTGAGGTCATGACTTGCACTGAAGGCAAAGGCTTAACCCATTGAGCCACCCATGCACCCCTTGTACTCATGTTTAAAACAGCATTACTACTTCCCACATTAGAGAGTGTCTTGTTAGCTGAGAACCAAAAAACCTACTCTGAAAGATGTTCTTTGCACAGATACAAAGAAGTATCAGATGGGCGTGTAGTCAGTAACACAGTTCGAACGGAGCAGAGGTCTTGAGAATACTGTTGGGCGTGATAATAGTTCCTCCAGAGGGCTGGCAGGTGGCAGGGTCTCAAAGAATAGGTTTTGAGAAGAGGCAGGATTCTGGCAAACTACACAGACGTACACTATGTTATGAAACCCCGTCATTTAAATGCATGTTAAACCAGCTCGGGAAGTTACCCCCCTTCCTTGCACTGTTACCACAAGATTGGACTGCAATGAAAATGAGAGTCTACCTGGAGAGAATTTTACAGTGGCTGTAGAAACCACCTGCGTGCGGGCTCTCTCTGCCCCCTTGCTGGTGTGCTCCAAGCCCGCTATGGAGGGTGGGGTGCAGAGATTAAATGAGAGTGCTCACAGAAGAGAGGCCCCTGGGCCAGTGTTCGTGTGCTGATGCCAAAATACAGTAGTCACAGTCACCTCCAAAGTGTGCATTTGGTTAGGGAAGAGATGAGGGTTGATGTTTTCAGAAAATCATCTTCAAGAGTATGTGAAAATTTCGACCATCTTAATCTATCTGCAGATTTTCTTTTTTCTTTCTTTCTTTCTTTTTTTTTTTTAAATTTTATTTATTTGACAGAGAGATAGTGAGAGAGGAAACACAGCAAGGGGAGTGGGAGAGGGAGAAGCAGGTTTCCTGCAGGGCTTGATCCCAGGACCCTGGGATCATTACCTGAACGGAAGGCAGACGCTCAAGGACGGAGCCACCCAGGCGCCACTATCTGCAGATTTTCTTAGAGAGATTCTCCTTCTTTCTTTGTCTTCTTGGTCAGCATGGGTAACAACCTGACAGGGAGTCTAAGAGCTGGTTCCTGGGGTCTGCAGGTATGGCTCTACAACCACCGGAGAGCCCCTGGTGGGCGCTTTCTTTTCTTTTTTTTTTTTTTAAAGATTTTATTTTTATTTATTTGACAGAGAGAGATCACAGTAGACAGAGGCAGGCAGAGAGAGAGAGAGAGAGGGAAGCAGGCTCCCCACTGAGCAGAGAGCCCGATGCGGGACTCGATCCCAGGATCCTGAGATCATGACCCGAGCCGAAGGCAGCGGCTTAACCCACTGAGCCACCCAGGCGTCCCTGGTGGGCGCTTTCTTTTCCATGTATTAGGAGAGGGCTCTTTCCGCTTTAGGAGACTTGAGACATTGTATCTCTTGGTGACAGAGGAAATTTGTCATGTCTCTGTTAATTGACCTGACTGGATTTTAATGACATGTTCTCTTAAAGTGTGGGGCTGACGGAGACCCAGGTTGTCAGGTCCCACCGTCCAGCCCTTGGCAGTGCCCCTGGGGCTGCGGACTGTATGCACAGTCTGGTCACTGGCTGCATGCTGCTGTTTTGCAGAGGGTCTGAGCTGCATGAATCAGAATCACGGCTGTAGTCACATCTGCAAGGAGGCCCCGAGGGGCAGCGTCGCCTGTGAGTGCCGGCCAGGCTTCGAGCTGGCCAAGAACCAGAGAGACTGTGTCTGTAAGTACAGCCTAGCACATGCCTGTGCTGGGATCCAGCCTGCCCCAGACGTTGTCTTGTGCAGCCCAGTGTCAGAAACACCACCTCATGGCACAGTGGTCACGTCAGGGAAGGTGGCTGTCACGGGATACTCACCTCCACTGAGGACTAAGTTCGCTGCACCAGGGGTAGTCTCCCCTAGGGAAGGGAGGAAGGAAGATGATGCTTTTTAAGGAAACCAATCAGAAGGAAATAAAATCCAGAAGGACCGTGAATGCTGGGGCCGGTCTCCCTGTTCCCACAGAATAAAATCAGATGTGGTCATCTGGCAACTCCAGCTCTTTGCTACCTGGTCCTGCTTCTTTTTTTTTTTTAAGATTTTATTTATTTATTTGACAGAGATCACAAGAAGACAGAGAGGCAGGCAAAGAGAGAGGAGGAAGTAGGCTCCCCACTGAACAGAGAGCCTTATTCGGGGCTTGATCCCAGGACCCCAGGATCATGACCTGAGCCGAAGGCAGAGGCTTTAACCTACGGAGCCACCTAGGTACCTCCTGGTCCTGCTTCTTGTACAAGCCACATCTGCCTCCTTTCCCCAATACCCAGCCTCTGCCTGTCAGAGAACAGCCCGTGTCCCTTCGTACCTCCAAGCCTTCTCCAAGCACTCCTCCAGATCTGGCTTGGTGAATTCTCACTCAACTTTTAATATTCTGCTTAACTTCTAATAGTGACAAGCAGAATAGTGACTTTTAAAAAAAGATTTTATTAATTTATTTGACACAGAGGGAGGGGGGAGAGAGAGAACACAGCAGGGGGTGTGGCAAGGAGAGGGAGAACAGGCTTCCCGCTGAGCAGAGAGTCCCAAGTGGGGCTTGATCCCAGAACCCTGGAATCATGACCTGAGCTGAAGACAGATGCTTAACCAATTGAGCCATTCAGGTGCCCAGAGATTAACTACTATTGAGAGCACATTTACTACGTGTAAAGGCTTGTCCAAAGATGCACCAATTCCACTGACTTCTTAATATCACCACCCTATTGAGCTAAGTATTATTATCCTCATTTTTAGTAGAGAAAATTGTGGAGAAGGTAAAGCAACAACGTCGCATAGGGAGCATGTGCCCAGTCAGGATTGAGATGTGGGTCCTCCTAGCTCTACAGCTGGCGCACCTTGATAACTGTCCCCGGAAGCCTGCCCTGACCAGCTGGGCAGCCACTTTGTATTTTGGCTCTCACAACACTGTTGGTTCCTCAATGATAACACATGACACATGTGCTGAATTGTGCATTTATGTGTCTGTCCCCCCAACTGCGAACACCCCCAGTCAGGGACCTCCTCTTATTTTTGCCCCTCAGTCGTTCCCCAGTGCCCAGCACAGGATGTTTACTAAATGAATGAATGGTGTCCACAGTCTGGACACAGATGCCCCATGATGATGAAACACAAGGATGAAACTCCAACTGGTCATAGGAAACAACCAGCCATTAAAGGTGTTCCTAAACCACTATTTGTGCCAGACGAAACATGGACGGTTTTCCTTTAGCAAGTCTTCCCGAAGCCATGGACCTTCTATAATTCCCCTGCAGTTTGCTAGGGATGGTTGTTTACAGCGAGTCGACCTTAGTGGTTAAGAGAGGAGGAGGTTGTTTCTCTGGTGAAGGACTTCTCTCCAGTTTCCACCACAAAGCAGAGTGTGCAGCCCTGAAACTGTCAAACCAGGGCTGGTACCACCACCACAGCCACCACCTGGGGCCCCTAAAAGTAAGGCTGTCCCTGAGGGCTTCCAGTGGGCTGAGCAAAGTGGAAACTGCCTTCCTCGCTCCTGGTCTCTTCTCAAGGAGGACCTGGGTCTCCAGATGAGGTTCTCTTCTGGAGTGAGACTCTGGGCATTTCAGTCTTTCAGGGACCAGTAGAATACCTGGAATTAATTAATTAATTAATTAAAATTTTTATTTGTCAGAGAATGCACAAGAACACAAGCAGGGAGAATGGCAGGCAGAGGGAGAAGCAGGCTCCTTGCTAAGCAGGAAGCCCAACATGGGACTCGATCCCAGGACCCTGGGATCACGACCTGAGCCGAAGGCAGGTGCTTAACCCATTGAGCCACCCAGATGTCCCAATACCTGGAATTTAAAATTTAAAATATTGAGGTCACTTCTCACATAATATTATAATCACATTTGGGGAAAGAACAAAAAGAAAAAAAAGTTGCAGAACTGTACCACATAACCAGCTGTTTCACTTTGTTTTGCTCTTCCTTCCTGCCCCTTCACTTTTTTCATATTCCTATTTAGTTGATCTCATGTGTACACAGTGTTTACCTCACTATGATCTCAGAAGAGTTTCTTTCTAACATCACAAATATGTATTTAGTTTTTTTCTTTAACTGGAAAAGTTGCAAATGCCTGTGTAAGTATTCAAAGAAAACATATTCTTCCCTCTCCCATTTTTCCTACTAGAGGTAACCACTGTTTACTTTTATGAATACATAGTTTTGAGTTGGTTTTTTTTTTTTTGGCTGATCATCAATGAATTCATACACAGTCTTCATAATTCTTGGGTAATGTTGCATTAATTGTGTGTGGAGTCATCATTTCCTCTGAATATCCTCCCTTCTAACTAATCTAGATAGAATCAGATGAGAGAAATCTTAACATATATGTACAAATGAACATTATCCGTTTCTTCCAGCCATAAAGTGCTATAACATTTTCTATAGGCCCAGTATAGCTGCATTAATATGCAAAATTCTCCTGATAGACCAAAGCAGTAGTCTAGAATCCTTTGTATAATTCCTCTTGAAAAATGAAAGGGGAATGACTTCCTATCCCCATCTTCCTGTGTAATTGCTCAAAACCGTCTTTTGGGATTTCCTGGATTCGTACTCTATCTACATAGATAGCGGCAGGCTCTTTCTGAGTCAGAGTTACTTGTTTATGCACCATGTCTAGCACATACGAGGTGCTCAGATGCTTACTGAATGATTATCAGAGACCTTCTGAAACAAAAGCAGCCCCAGCTGTGGAAAATGCATGGCCCAACATGTTGATTCCTTTTCATCTCAGTGACCTGTAACCATGGAAATGGTGGGTGCCAGCACTCATGCGAGGACACTGCTGAAGGCCCCGAGTGTAGCTGCCATCCACAGTACAAGATGCATGCAGATGGGAGGAGCTGCCTCGGTGAGTGAGCCCGATACTTGCTAAGGGTCTGCCCACCAATAACCCTAACCATAACCCTAACAATAACCTCTAACCTCTAACCCCTAACCTTAACCCCTAACCCCTAAACTTAACCTTAACCCCTAATCCTCTAGCCTCTAGCCCCCTAACCCCCTAACCCCTAACCCTGCCCCTGACTGTGACTGGTGTTTAGCACCAGGTTCAGGGTGCTTCTGGTCTATTTGCCTCCAAACAGGTCCTGTGCTACCTTACACGTGACAGTGGGAGTAAGTGGTCTAGTCCTCAGAGGGGGTCTCTCTCTCTCTTCCTGTGCCACCTCGGAAAGCCCTTTCTCTCCTAGATGAGTGAGGGGGCTCCTGAAGATGATATTCTGAGGACTGGGACATTGCATCCTAAGGGCCAGGGCGATGTGAAGTTAAAGCTAGCCATTTGTGATGACTCAGTGACCGTTATGGTGAGCAGAAGGCAGGGTTGCGTATTTCTGTCAGGATGCCAATCCTGTACTTCGTGGCATGTCTTTCGCTGGCTCCATTTAGAGGTTCCCAGGCCCAAGATTCTTTTTGTCCTGGACTAAGGGCATTGGAGGGAATCTGAAGCTTGCATTCCCTGGTATCTCTGGTCACTGCCATATGCTTCAAAAATCTTTTCCAACATTAAGTAAGGCTCTGTGGCCATGTAACCGGCCTTGTTCCCCACAGAGCCTCATTACAACACATTATTACTGAGTGAACAGAGTCGCGTATCCTCCATTGTTCTCATGTCTGGGGTTTCAGCAGAAGTGGTTGTGCAGGGGTGAGTCATCTGACTCATTCACTCTGCGAACTGTGCTCTTTGGTGTCTCTTACAGAGCAAGAAGACTCTGCTCCGGAGGGGACAGAGAGCAATGCCACGTTGTTGGTGGACGGCGACAAGCGGGTGAAGCGGCGGCTGCTTATGGGTAGGTGCCTCCCCCACCCTTACCTGGCCACTGTTGTCGACCCTCTCCCTCCCTCATTTAGTACCTCAGGCCTGCACTTGGGGCCCATACCCCCTCAGACCAGCTGGACCAGGGTCAGCAGCTCCTGTCAAGCCAGGTGTGTCTGCTCTTCCCCCACGGCTGTCACTCAGTCCCCATCCAAGGACCCGGCAATTGTGGGAAGGGCACCAGAATGGCCTGGTTAGGGTCCCAGCACTGCCCCCATCTGGCGAAAGGTCCTGAGCCTGTGTCTTGGGTCTTTCAACTGGGATCATAAAACCTACCTCTTAGGGTTCTCAGCAAGCTCAGTGAGGATGATAAGGTGCGGAAATGCCCAGAGTCCAATGCCTGGGACTTCATAGGTGGTCAGCGAATGTCGGCTCCAGTTCTGAGCGGCTGTGACCAGGGAGGCACTTTGGGCCATCCCTGGCTCAACATGGCCATGTGTCTGGGGTTTTTGTCAGCAAAGTCCTTGTCTCTCTGACTTCAGCCCGTGTTGCTGGCAAAAGAGATGAATTCAGAAGAGTGGCACTTGGCAGTGGGGTGTGGGAAAGTCTGCCGGCAGAGCTGGAGACGGGAGCAGAAGTAGAGGCCGTGGCTGTGGGGGCGGCCGTCAGATCCCTGGGCATGTTCTTATTTTGGAGAAAGCTTGGCTTGACCAGAACAAAGCTGACTTTTTGATAGCTTCTAGATTTAACAGGTAATATATTGAGCAGCCACTGGTTACGGGGCATGTGACATTTCTGAGCTCTTTTCTGCCCTCTTAAAGTTATTTTTAATTGTGTTAATTCAAAATACTACATATGAATAATATTAAAAAAATCCCTTAAGGACCTAATTAGTGCTATTAAGCTTGTAATGAAACATCATTTCCTTGCTTCAGAACTTCCGTTTCCCTCATCCCATTTGCCAGAGGTTGCAATTTCCATTTCTCCCAGTTGTTTCTTCTTCTCACTCCCCTTCCCCCATATTTCTGAAGAGTGAATACAATTATTTCTCTTTTTCTTGTTTTATTATATTATACACTTATTTCCTGATATGACAGTTTTGGATGTTAGCTGGGACTACTTACTCCAGAGCACACCGAGTTTTAGCTCTCTTCTGCCCCCTCCCCCAATGCACGCGCTCTCCCTCTCCCACACCTTTACTGTAGTTCTATCACTATTGAAATCAACATTGCATATTTATATCATCGTGGCTATGAGTATCTAAATGTGAGTCACCCCCACCATGTAGTGTGCTGTGATTTATTATTGTCTTTGTTTGCCTAGGTTTCTAAGTACCTCTTACCAGTTCTTTTGCAAATCTTGAGCAGAGTTCTAAAACCCTTTCAATGTGTTCAAATACAGCAATCAACTTATTAATTCCATTTCTTAAAAAGTGTTTTCTGGGGGCACCTGGGTGGCTCAGTCAGTTAAGCGTCTGCCTTTGGCTCAGGTCATGATCTCAGGGTCCTGGGATCAAGCCCCTCACTGGGCTCCCTCCTCAGCAGGGAGCCTGCTTCTCCCCCTGCCCCTACCCCCTGCTCATGCTCTCTCTCACTGTGTTTTGTGCATTCTCAAATAAATAAAATCTTTTTTTTTTTTTTTTTTTCTGAGTGTTCCTCTGTTCTTGAGGGGCCTGACCCCGGGGCTGGCTGCACACCTCTCATCTCAGTCTTCCAGCTAGCTCCAGCCTGGGAATCCCCTTCACCTTGCTCCCGTGTCTGTGGACCCCATGTCTTCCCTGCTATTAGTTCATGTGGGTAGGTATAGGTTGTTAAAAACCTCCCATGCCTGGAAATGCCTTTTACTCTATTTTTATTGAGCATTTGGCTCAGTATAGAATTCAGAGTTGTGAGTAGTGAGTGCTCTACTGTTTTTAAGGATTTAGTGTTGTTTCAAGAAGTCTGAAGTCCTTTTTATTCTTGATCCTTTGAATGGAACCCATGAAAGTTTCTCTCTGGTTGTTTTCAGGGTTTTCTCCTTGTCCTTGGTGGTCTGAAATTTCACAATAACGACCCTCATGATTGGACTTTTCCCACCTGTTATGCCGAATGCCTTTCCAATATGGACAGTTGAGCACCCTGGTTCTGAGAAAGTTCCTTACATTTTTTTCTTTGATAATTTTCTTTAAAAAAAATAATTAATTAATTAATTAATTAAATTTGACAGAGAGAAAGAGGGAGTGAGAGCAGGAACACAAGCAGTGGGAGTGAGAGAGAGAGAACCAGTCTTCTTGTGGAACTGGGAGCCCGACATGGGCCTCGATCCCAGGACGCTGGGATCATGACCCGAGCCAAAGGCAGACGCTTAAAGACTGAGCCACCCAGATGCCCCTCTTTGATAAATTTTCTTCACTACATATTCCCTATTCTTTATCTCTGAAACTTCTGTCAGTTGGCTGTTTTAACTCCACTAATTTTTCTTCTCTTAACTTTAATTTTTATTCTACTTCCTAGGAGATTTTTCATCTTCTTTCTTCTAACCCTCTACAGGATCCTTTTGAAATTTCTGCTTTCATATCTTAATTTTTTAAAAATGTTACTTAAGTCTTCTGTTGGAGGCACCTATTCATATTTCATGAATGGTTTCCTTAGCTCTCTGGGGAAATTAGTCATGAAATTTTTAAAACTTTTCTCTTGTTTCTTGTATTGTCTTTGTTTCTTCCAAGTTCCCTTTTCCCTATTCATTTGATTGGGTGTGTTTATTTAATATTAAAGGCCTTCCTGGAGGCACCTGGGTGGCTCAGTGGGTTGAGGCTTCTGCCTTTGGCTTGGGTCGTGGTCCCAGGGTCTTGGGATTGAGCCCCACATCGGGCTCTCTGCTCAGAAGGGAGCCTGCTTCCTCCTCTCTTTCTGCCTGCCTCTCTGCCTACTTGTGATCTCCGTTTGTCAAATAAATAAATAAAATCTTTAATTTAAAAAAAAAAGGCCTTCCTGAAATGTCTGGTGATTCTAGGCTGACTCTTCATATTTAATAGTGAAATACTAAAAAGTTAACTGAGTGTTCTACCAGCCAATAGGCTTTAAACTTGGATGACTAGGCAGTGACTTGGCCATTTCATTTGCAGACCCTGAAATGCCAGAGTCTAAATGTCTTTTCACTTGGCCAGGCCAGTTTAGGTGGAGAGGAATCCTTCAGTCTCCTGCCGAGGGGACATAGACTTAACCACCAGTGATTCTGGAGCTGGGGAGGTGGGGGTAGTGGGGGGCTTTGAGATCTCTCTTTTCAGGGTACAGACTTTCACCTGACAGTGTTCCTCCTCCCTCCTGCTCTTCCTGGTATCCTCGAGTCTAGTGCTTCTCTGGTCCCACTTCTTCAGAAGATTAATTTCTCTGCTGTGGCCCAAATAGGGAAGGGGTAGTCACTTGGCTGTGGAATTTAGGAGGGGATCTGAGGGTTTATCCATTTGTTATATAGACATATAATCAATCTTCCTATTTTTAACTTCTTCCTCACCTCTGCCTCTAGGGTAAGTTAGCAACTCCAATTCCTGGGCCTTTCTGGGGTTCTGTGGCTCACCTGAGCTTACCATTTGTTGGTAGCCCCTCTGCAGACTGCTAGGGGTTAGCTTTCTGCTTTGTCCATTACTGTCCCTCCTTGACATGCCATTTCCAGAATATTTGACGTTTTTCATCTATTGTCTTTGCTTCCATTTTCTTCGTCGTTAGGGATTTGTACTTTTATTTAATTTTTTCAAAGATTTTATTTATTTATTTGACAGAGATATAGAGCACAAGTAGGCAGACAGGCAGGCAGAGGCAGAGAGAGAAGCAGGCTCCCTGCTGAGCAAGGACCACCACCCCCCATGGGGTTCGAGATCCCAGGACCCTGAGATCATGACCCGAGACGAAGGCAGAGGCTTAAGTGACTGAGCCACCCAGGCGTGCCGGATTTGTACTTTTAATTTTAAACATTTTAATTTTAGTACAGTTAACATACAGTGTTATATTAGTTTCACGTGTATAATATAGTGATTCAGCACTTCTATATATGACCCAGTACTCAACACAAGAGCCTACCTTAATCCCCATCACCTATTTTACCCATCCTCCCTCCCAACCTCCCCTCTGGTGACCATCACTTTGTTCTCTGTAGTTAAGAGTCTGTTTCTTGGCTTCTCTCCCTCTTTTTTTCCTTTGCTTATTTGTTTTGTTTCTTAAATTCCACACAATGAGTGAAAGCATATGGTATTTTTCTTTCTCTGACTTATTTCACTTAGCATAATACTCTCTAGCTTCATCTGTGTCACTGCAAACTGCAAGAGTTCATTCTTTTTTATGGCTGAGTAATATTCCTGTGTGTGTGTGTGTGTGTGTGTGTGTGTGTACACACATACTACCTCTTCTTCATCCATTCATCAATCAGTGGACACTTGGGCTGTTTCCATACTTTGGCTATTGTATATCGTGCTGCTATAAACATTGGGGAGCAGTGCATATATCCCTTTGAATTAGTGTTTTCATATTTTGGGGGCATTTACCCAGTAGTGCGATTGCTGGATCATAGGGTAGTTCTATTTTTAACATTTTGGGGACCTCCATACTGTTTTCCACAGTGGCTATACCAGTTCTTAAGGATTTATACTTTAGGGGCACCTGGGTGGCTCAGTGGGTTAGGCCTCTGCCTTCGGCTCAGGTCATGGTCCCAGGGTCCTGGGATCAAGCCCCAAATCAGTTTCTCTGCTCGGCAGGGACCCGCTTCTCCCTCTCTCTCTGCCTGCCTCTCTGCCTACTTGTGATTTCTCTCCAATAAATAAATAAAATCTTTAAAAAAAAAAAAAGGATTTATACTTTAAAAAGTCTATTTACTCATGTTAGGTTTTGAGAGGAAACCTATTCTGTCTGGCATATTTAATTAGAACTAAGCTTTCCCTCCAAGGCTTTACATTGATGTAGCTATGGAAGTAAAGTCAGTAAGTAAAACTAGAAGGACATTTGCTCATTGTTTCTCTTCTCTATAGATGCGACTTACGAACTGTGGCTGATTTTTCATGTACTTCTGACCATTCTTTCTCCTTTCAGGGAAAGGTAAATCCCTAATCTGAGTTGACTGACAGCTGCAAGGATGAAGTCATTGTTCTATAGCAAGGGAATGGTTGGAGTAGGCGAAGCTTGCCCTCTCTTGCTTTGTCCATTACTTATTTTGAAGGGAGAGGGTTCCGGATTAAGGAGGGACCATCTTCCTTTGCCCTGTTCTGCATTCGCATCTAGCTTTCCA
Source organism: Lontra canadensis (assembly GCF_010015895.1). Taxonomy (NCBI): domain Eukaryota; kingdom Metazoa; phylum Chordata; class Mammalia; order Carnivora; family Mustelidae; genus Lontra; species Lontra canadensis. The sequence goes on along the minus strand of NW_022631001.1, from coordinate 32,338,996 downwards.
GATGTGGCCACACTGCGCGGGTCAGTGGCTACGGATCAGTAGGAACACGTAGTAGCTTCCGATTTGCCAGTGGAGGGGGGAAAGGCTCAGCAGGCTGGAGACACATTTTTAACCTTCTATCAAGCTTCTTTGGGAGATGTCGCTCATTTAGGTGGGTGAGAGGAGCTACACCGGCTCTCCGTTTATCTCACCTGCAGGTGGTAGAGACTTGGGCTACAACTGTGAGTGCCCCACAGTGCTTCTTGGCTTCTGTGAACTTTGTCAAGCATTAATCCTGCAGTCTTATCCTCTCTCCCAGCTGCATCAGGGCTCCTTTAGCAAGCTAACTGTCTTTCTTACCCCCTTGTCAGAAACGTGTGCTGTCAACAATGGAGGCTGTGATCGCACCTGTAAGGATACTTCGACAGGTGTTCATTGCAGTTGTCCCGTGGGATTCACACTCCAATTGGATGGGAAGACCTGTAAAGGTAACCTGTGCTTCTCCAAGCTGCTAATGTGTGGGGAAAAAGGCAGCTTGTCCCCTCCATACCTCCAGAGAGACTCCAGGAAGCTTATGATTAATTTCGGTGGAAGCTTTTATTCCCTGGGCTAGTGGAAGATTATAATTGAGTAAGCTTAATTAGAGCCAACTTAATTACACTAACTGTTGAGAAGGTCAGCTTCTGTGAACATCAGATAACCCAGGCAGCGGCCTTATTAGAAAAAAGGCAGAAGTTCAAGAAAACATTCATTTGCAGGTGATAATATCACATCTCATAAATAACAGCCTAGAGATTATTATAGAAATAACAGCCAAGATTTTTATCCAGAGAACTTAATGAATAGCTGTACAATTAACTTTTACTGATGAATAGAGACCTCAATGACCTGCTAGTATTTCACGGGCAAGAGTACAAAGTCTTAGTTCTTTAACATGATACAAAGCAGATAACTAGTTACCAGATGAAACTGAGAGAAGATAGGATTAATTTGAGTATCAGGAATCACTTAAAAGCTTTGAGGCTACTTGATCATCATATAATTTGCCCAAACAAATGTCCTAATTCCTTATAACTTTAATCAATAAACTGGAATGGAAAGTATACCGAAGGGAGCCCCCTTATCTTGAGAGAGCCGTGCAAGGATGAGAATATAATAGGACATTACCATTCTTTTCCCATAACTTGTTTCCTTAATGCTAGCCAAGGGTAGCAAAAGTCAGAATTCTTGAGGGGCTGAGGTACTTGCCTTTCCCAGTTGGTTCAGCCAAACAAGAAAACATGTATAAGATTGAAAACATGAGCAAACACCCTTTCATGCTTTCACGGGTCTGTTTCTGCAGCAGAGAGGAACGAAGCACGCACACAGTAGCACGTCAGGGATTTGGAGAAAGGCAGGCCCATTTCACTCTCTGATTTGCCCATGCTTGCCTGTTACAGATATTGATGAGTGCCAGAGCCGCAATGGAGGCTGCGATCATTTCTGCAAAAACACCGTGGGCAGTTTTGACTGCAGCTGCAAAAAGGGATTTAAATTATTAACAGATGAAAAGTCTTGCCAAGGTATGTGCTGAAACGTAGCTGGGCTATGCAGTGCCCACTGTTGGAGCCGAGAAGACGAAACCCCACGCTGGCAGAGACTGGCTCCTTGGGCTGCTGGACGGAGTCATTAATCCAGCCTCCGGCCCATGCTTCACTTATTTCATCTGTTGGTAGAATAAAAACACTGATGTAGCTCACAAGTGTATTTTGGACATTAAGCTGTTAATGATTAGAGAACACCTCAAAGCATCCATCTGGTGTGATTACAGCAGAGCTCGCTGCCAGAAATGGCATGGATCACAGAGCGTAAACAGGTTTGCATTAGGGTGTTGAGATTATGAATAATTTCTCTCTTCTAAATTTTCCTTTAGTTTTGTGGATTTTATGACAAAACTTGGTGGCTAAAATATGTAGGTTCTGTTAACATACCTTACTTTTTCCTAGCGTAAAGTTGGGGTCAACCCATAACCAAGGTCATGTACCGGTTGGTCTCTTCCTGATAGCCCTTATTTTAATGACCAACCAGCCTTTGGGGCCTGGGGAGAGGGACTGAATGGAGGCAATGCTGGAGGTCTTCGGGCAGTGTTACAGACCTCCTTTTAGATGCATTGCTCCCACACAAGGGGTGTCAAGGAAACATCTTTGGGGAGCAGTTGTTGTTACTGATAACTCTTTGCGGTGGTGGTAACTCTTTGGTGTGTTGGATGCGAGGCGTGATTGATATTTTCAGATGAACACCTTTTATGCCCCAGGGATATACAGGAAGCTGCTCTCAGGAAAGATGTGCTGTCATGTAGTCTTGTTCCATTTCTGGGAATAAGTACAGCCTAAATTATTTTGTTAGAAATCCCAGAGTTAAAATCAGAAAATAATATTTACTCTCACTTCAAGTAATAAAAATGTAACATTACCCTTTTTTTTAATCTTATGGTGTGTGAATTAGGTTTCTCTGTTCTTTTTTTTTTCTTTCTCTTAATAAATAATTTTTCAGGCAGTTCAAGTATAGCCCCGTTTAAATTCAACAAGTTCATTCTAGATGACTATTGCATGGCTTTCTCTCATTGTACTTGGAAAGCAAATTTGATGTTCCACATAATGTTTCAGAATGTATAGAGCCAGAAATACTGTTTAAGCTGTGTAAACATATTAAAAAGAAATTAGAAAAGTGATCTCATTATTTTTGGCAAAGCAACAGCCCGTCATTTGCAGCCAAAGCCGGCTACTGAACAAGTCCACTTTCTCAACAACTGGCTGATGTTAATAGCAGAATTCATAGAGTAACATCAATTACTAGGAAAGAAATGGACTTTTTCTTATTTTTCACTGATTGGTCTTGGTAGAATGAATATTTTCACAAAACAGATTTACTGAAGAAACTGCCAGGATTTCTGGGAAAAGCTAGTGATGAAGAGGTTTTGTAAGAATTTGCCCTTTTTAATTTCATTTCTTCATCCCTCCAGTTCCTTCCAAATGTTTGTTTTTTATTAACATAGTTTCTTATGGCACATTTGATGTTGAAAAAGAGATCTAGCACTGGGATAGTTGGCTTCCACGGAGTTCTGCACTAGTCCTGGTTTATCCATTTGGAGATGCAAGTCGTAACTCTGTTAAAACCCTCCAAAGAGTTGAGGAAGTGAAGCACTGAAATTCTAGTCTATAGGAAAGATGTGAGGACCAGACCAGGGGAGAAGAGATGATTAGACTGACAAAGGCAGCCTCCTAAGCTAGTTTCCAGGACCCCGGCGGGAGCCAGCGATGCCTCCACCTTGGACCAGGACAGGAGGGGCTCCGTGGGACTGAACCATGGCAGAAGAACAAAGCCAAGGGATTGGCCAACAGAGAATTTTCCCTTCTCACAGGATCCAGTTTGGAGCTTAATAACCAAATTTTAGTGTCTGTGATAGAAAATCACTGAGGATGTTAGTGTTCATGCATTCTTTCAGTGCAGAGGACATTAAAACCCACTTGGCCTCTTGGGGCCCAAAGGCTAATTCTGGAAAGATAAGAACCAGATTTATTTCCAACCCCAACTGTTTTCTCCTTTCCATTTGCTATAGCTCATATAATCAGTACTGTTGCTTTACCAATAGTGATGTAACAACAGTAATGCATGGGTTAGCTTATCATTTGCAAACCCTTTTAAGGAATGCTATCTCATTTAGCTTCATTTAAATATTTTAAATTACTCAGCCCTGCAGATAAGCATGGGATAGAGAGAGACCAACTGAGCTTAAAGGCAACTGCAATTTACAACAGAATTTAGAAATAAGGATTCTGATTGTGAGTAAACTTACTGTAGGCTGCTTAACATTTTCTGTAACACAAGCAAGCAGGAGAACTGATGGACACTTTTTAAATTCTGTTTACATTGTTTTTCTTGTTGGTCAGTGAGTGGAGTTATAGACCTGTTCTTTGTACTCACCCCTCAGCGTTGGTTTCAGCTCCCCTCTCCCTTTGACAATTACAGATGTGGATGAATGCTCTTTGGATAGGACCTGTGACCACAGCTGCCTCAACCACCCCGGAACATTCACATGTGCTTGCAACAAAGGGTACACCCTCTATGGCTTCACCCACTGTGGAGGTGAGCAGAAGGCCCCTCTAGAGGCAGGGGACGTTGGTCCTGCAGGGGAGACGGGCCTACCTTCCACAGTTTCCCCAGGTCCCGGTCAAGTTTCCCATATTGGGGAATGAGTGGGACATTTTAGTACGGCAGTAGTGAGTTCATCGACTCAAGGGAAGCATCTGTTAAGGGCTTAAAAACATTGATCCCTTTAACATGTTACATTACGGAGCAGAGAGAAGAACTGAGCTAATCAACTGCGAACTCTTTATTGACTTTATTGATGTAGTATATTCAGACCGTGGGAGGCTCTCTCAGGAGCTGATACCCTGTCTGTTGGAACTTCCCCGTGAATCATAAAGTCACAGTCCTTAGACTTGGCAGGGCATCAACCATTTCCACAGCCTTGCTGTGCCCAGGAACCAGCTGAGAAGCATGTTTCAAGATCTGAGCTGATCTTTGAGCTGGAAGTGGACCATCGACTCCATCTGTCTGTGCTGTGCCCATGTAGCCCTGTGTTCTGATGTCATCTGTCCTGATTCTCATGTAGACTATGGCATAAATCAGATTTGACCTCAAATGACTCCCACCCTGCCCCCCCATGATCATCAGGTTCATTCAACAATCTTTGAGAATACATATTCAGCTTCTGATTCAGAATGGCTATTATGGCTTCCACGGTGATCCTGAGTATCCAAATATTTGGGAACCCGGGGCTTAAATATTTCCTGCCCAATTCTTGTACCCTGTGCTTAAGAAGAATGGATAGCAGTGATTTGGTGTAGATAACATCGTCTCTCCTTCTTTTCAATATATCCTTGGCATGGCTACACACATCCTCTTTCAGTCCATCAGGAAACCCCAAGGATGTGTGGCCTGAATACAGATGTGTGTCTGGGTTTTAGGTGGAGCTGCCTTCCAACCTGGACTCGGTCTTGGGTAGATGGGGATTAAAGCAAGTAATTTCCCTTCTCTATAATTCAACTACTGAATATGAACTGTCCAGTGAGGAGTCCTAACTCTGTCTCCCTTAGCATGTAGCCCAGGAGGATGGTAGAACTTCACATCTGGGGCCTGTGCAGTGTTTGAGTTTGGACACGTGGAAGTGGAGTGTGTCCCCTTCTGAGTATCCTTAATGGTGGAAAGGTTTGGTCCAGAATGGAACTTGAGACCATCCGGGTGAAGCGCGTGCCAGGAAACCCACAGAGTGGGGAGCGGGGTCAGCTGGGGCCCAGTGCACATCCTGAAGGCAGCTAGCACCTTACCTTGGGTTAGTGGCTTTCAACCCTGTGACTTCCCTGCTGCTCCTTCCTCAGGGGAGGGATGGCGTCAGCCTGGTCCCCAGCAGGCTGCTGTGACAGGAGAGTGTTTTATTCTGCAGACACTGATGAGTGCAGCGTCAACAACGGGGGCTGTCAGCAGGTCTGTGTGAACACAGTGGGCAGCTACGAATGCCGATGCCACTCAGCATACAAGCTCCACTGGAATAAGAAAGACTGTGTGGGTAAGGGGTCCCGTGTCTCTCAGTCCGCAGGCAGCTCTGTCCCCACGGGGCCCGGAGTGCACCCGCCTTCATCCTGCCCCTGATGCTTCTCCCCTCAGTGGCAGCAGCCGTTCTTGAAATAGCTCAAAAACAGGAGATACTTTACAGGCTCTTCGGTGTTTCCGTCTGTGCTTCTGCGTAGGTTGGAACTCCCTTCTGTTTTCCTGCATGGGAAAAAAAAGAGCATGCAAGTAGCTTCTTTACCTTGGAGGGAAATAGTGCCCTGTGTCTTGTGTTCTGTGCTGGGTATCAGCCCTCCCTTCTTTCCTTGGGGCCTTGGGTGTCTGGGACTCACCTGGAAGTGTCCTGCTCTTTCTGTAAGTGTCTGCTTTTTGTCCTGTCCAGAGGTGAAGGGGGTCCTGCCCACTAGCGTATCACCCTATGTGTCCCTGCATTGCGGTAAGAGTGGCGGAGGAGACAGGTGCTTCCTCAGATGTCACTCGGGCATTCACCTCTCTTCAGGTGAGTGGGTCCCAGTCCCCCGGGCGAGTCCTCGTGCCAGGGCCAGGCCTTCCTGGCCGTTAGGTGTTCAATGCCCTCAAAGGGTTTCCAGGTCTTTGGCCAGCTGCCGCTTGACCATCGGGGAGGCTCATGCTTTGAGACCCCATATGCTGGGCATTTGTCTGTGGTTTCTGTGGCATGGGGGGCAGGGAGCGAATATAGCTGCTACCAGGAGAGACTGTAACCTTGCTTACATGTTGACAACCCACGTTCTGTCTGTCAGGACTGCAAGAGGCCTACTCTGTCGCCTGTGGCTCTTCCTCTTCTCTCAGGAGCAAACAGCAAAAATCAAATGACTCAGCTTTCGGGGGTAATTACCAAATCTGCGTGTTCTCTCTGGGGTTCACTGTGTTAAAAGGGCTTCGTTCTTGGGGTGCTGTTCTTGGGCATTGGCTTTATTTTCTTTTCTCTTAATCTCCTCAGTGCTGCGAGCACATTACAGACTGTTCTTGCCCACAGACTTGGTGCCTGAAAACTGACTCACCACGTAACAGATATTTACCGAGTGTCCATTGTGTGCTCGGAGGCTCCGTGTTCAGTCCTGGTGGGTCATCCTGTTGGGCAGAGGCCCACAGAGCTCTGGGATCAGGAGACTCAGGTCTCCCAAACTCCCTGTACCTCAAAGGCCCAGCAGGCAGGGTGTGCCTGGAGCACATGGCGTTGGTGGAGATAGACATAGGCATGATGGGGCAAACATTCTGTCCAGAGAAACAGTCCCAAACCTTTTCTGTTTGTCAGAAGACATAGAATGAAATGTAAAGATTTAAAGTAGCCTTATCCTCCCAGATTTAGAGATCTCTGTGATTACATCATGAGGACATCAATGAGGAAATTATTCTTTTTTTTTAAAGATTTTATTTATTTATTTGAGAGAGAGAGAGAGAGAGAGAGCCCAAGCAGAGTGAGGGTCAGGGGGAGAAGCAGCCGAGCAGGAAGCCCAGTGTGGGACTCAATCCCAGGACTCCAGGATCATGACCTGAACCTAAGGCAGACACTTAACTGACTGAGCCACCCAGGTGCCCCTGATTCTTGCTTGATGTCCATATTACATATATGAGCAGAGCTAGAGACATGAACCATGATAGTAATACTGAAATATATTGATCGAGCAGTTCAAATATACCAGCCACTGTATTACAGGACTGAGCTGATTTAATCCACACTGCAGTGCTCAGGGAAATGTTACTATTCTTCTCATTAATTAGATGAAGAACCTGAGGTTCAGAGAGATAGAATAATGTACCCAGAGTGACTCAGATAGGACACAGTGGAGCTGGGATTCTAACCAGGATGGGCAAACCGATAGTTACTAGTTATTCAGTTCTTGCTGTGTGCCAGACAGTAGGCTAAGCTATTCTTTTTTTTGCATCATCTCATTTAATCCTCATAGTAATATAGGTACCTTAATGTAAATACCTCAATTTTGTCTGTTTGACAGAGGAGGAAACTGAGACTTAGGGGGTTTTAGTAACTTGCTTAAGTTCTCACCACAAGTCAATGAGCTAGCGTGTGAGTCCTGGGCTTTGGCTCCAGAACTTGACATATGGTTAAGACCGATTGTGGGGGGAGAGCAGAATTTTGCACACGAGGCCCTCAAAGTGGGACCTTTTCTGCCCCCCAGAGCCCAGACATCCTAGCCGCATTTGGTGAGTGCCATCCTTATCTGCTCCCTCAAACTTGTCCTCCCAGGAAAGGCTTCTCTAGGTGAATCTGCCCTCCACCATTTCCCTCAGCAATCATGTCCAAATTAGAATTAGGGGATTCTGGTCTTCTTTCTCAGGAAGGCACAAAAGTGACCTCATAGTTCATTTCAGTGTTGAGGTTGTTTGGGGCCCTCTCTTTATTATATTTGAGCATTAGATTCATCTCAGCTGGATGAACAAGTGTAACTCTTAGGAGGCTCCTGGCATTCCCAGCCTCAGGGTCATGAGCCAAATCTTTTGTGGTCTCAGGAGAAGAGAGCGGCTGAGGATATGCAGAGTGTGGCGGGACCCCGCCTTGGGATAGCTCGCCATTATAAACCCCATCCGGGTCTTTCCATTCCTTTGCCTCTGAAGGTAACATCTCTCACTTGTTTCTTTCTGAAGATGTCGCCACCATCAGGACAAGTGTAACCTTTAAACTAAATGAAGGCAAGTGTAGTTTGAAAAAGGCTGAGCTGTTTCCCGAGGGTCTGCGACCAGCACTACCAGGTATGGAATCAGATAGCTGGTGTAGGGAGCTTGCTTGCATGTTGGGAAAGGGGCCTGTAACATGCCGAGCCCTTCAGTTGGGATCGAACAGTCCAGAATCTCCAGGGACTCTCCCCACAGGAGGAAGAGGAGCCTAGCCTAGCACCCCTGTAGAGCTCTGGACTTACACTTCAGGGCTTCCTTTACCAGGCACACATGGTGAGCCCTGGAGAAACCCAAGTTCACGGCAATCAGTAAGGGCTTTAAGATGATTGGCAGTTTGTGATTGTATTGGGTTAAATTTTTTAGATCCCAGAGTTTGCTTGGAATATAAGCCAAAGAAATGAGAAAGATTTGGTTCAGATAATCTCTGATGAACAAGGATGTGATATCCAGCTTTCCTGCTGGATCCAGGCTTTGGAGGCAGTGACTCCATTGGCTTCAGCAGAACAAACACCATCCAAGTAGAACTGGCCTTGTAGAGGAGAGCAGAACTCAACACTCCTCTCCCCCCAGCTCACATTTCCAGTATTATTTCGTAAAATAATTTTAGAGATTAAAAAAAATCATGACTCATGTCTTAGGGCTGCTTCTTTCCCCAGTGTGCCATCACATAAATCATACAAATAAATATGAGGCTCACTGTAGTCACTTATGACTGCATATTTTAAGAAACTGAGATGAATTTTGGTACCTCCATTTGATGGAATATTATGCAGCTATTAATTGTGTGTTTTTAAAGAATGTTTACTGACATAGGAAAATGTTCTTACAATATAATGAGAGTAAGATTTCATATGTCTAATACACCCAGACTGTGTTAGAAAAAGGGTGAGTAGAAGAAAAAGAAAGGAAGCTGACCATATCATTATAGTAGTTATAGCTCAGTGGGGAGATGACAGGAAATTTTCATTTTTTTCTTAAGGATTTTCCAAATTCTCCACAGTGAGCATTTACTTTATTTGTTTATTTTAATCATTTTATTTTATTATTTATTTATTATATAAATATATTTATATATTTATGTTTATTTAATATTATTCATATTTATCATTATATATTCTATATAATATAAATATATTTATATATTATTAATTAATTTAAAATATTTATGTGAGGGGGAGGGGCAAAGGGAGAGAGAGAGAGACTCTCAAGCAGACACCCCACTGAATGTGGAGCCCAGTGTGGGCCTTAATCCCATGACCCTGAGATTTTATGACCAAAATCAAGAGTCATCTGCTCAATGAACTGAATCACCCAGGTGCCCCAGAATTTATGCTTTTAGATCACAGGAAAAAAACCATTATTTAAAAATAGTCTTGGTCTTTCATCTCCCTAATGGTATTGTACTATGTTAATTTCTCAGTGTTGATAAATGTACACGATAATGTAAGATGTTAGCATGGGGGAAAACTTAAAGAGTATATGGGAACTCTCAGTTCTATCTAAGTGACTTTGCTGCAAATCTAAACTTATTCCAAAATAAAAAGTTTGAAAATATAGATTTGGGAAAATTCAAAGAGAGGAAGGTTCAAAGTGTCTGTTTAGTTTGAGGTTTGAAGTTAGCCTTTTGAAAAGGTAAGGGGACTTTTCCGAGAGTAGGGTGGGGTGGGATTAATTTGCCCCCTCCTTCCTTTGGCTCCTGATGACTTACTGCTTTGAACAGCCTTGTAATGTTGAAGAGGAATGTGATACAGATGACACCTCAGTTGAATAAAGAGTTTAAACTAGAGACAGGTCAGTTGTGTGGATGATACACAGAAGTGCTCTTTGGTTTGGGTTCACAGTCATTAGTTAAAAGATCCACTGGAAGTGGAGGTGGGGGGAGAGACGGCCAGAGTCTGGAATGGGGGTGTGCAGAGCCCTGCCTTATGCAACACTTCCTCCCATCCTAGATGCCTTCATGATACTTTTTGATTTCCTAGATGCCTTCTGCCGTATATTGCTCCTGGTTATTCCAAAATGAGACATCACTGTTAATGTGCTTTCCTGCTTCCCTTCGGGTTGGAATTACTCCAAGCTCAGTTTGCCTGAAAGCAGGAGTTGGTTTCCTTTCCACTCCTGTGCTCATTCCCTGTTTGAAGCCTCAGCCCCTGCTTGGTACTACACAGTCTGGCTCTAAGGAAACCAACCGTGAGAACACAAGCACACCTTAGCAGACCATCAGTTAGGACTGCAAGGCAACCCCGCGTCCTGTTTTCCCCACAGGGGGCTGGTCAGTTGCACACATCCAGCATTCATCCATGAAAATCATTCTCGAGAGCTAAATTGTTCATTTATATAGGAGGCTCTTCAAAATTAAAATGTCACCGTGCTCCAAGCTGAGGCTTACAGCGTCTTGGCATCTGGAGTTAATCACTTTGTCCCTTGAGAGTCGTTTTAATGAAATGTTTACTGAGCTCTAGCGAATGTTCAGCCGAGTGCTTTGCCAGGATCTGGCTTCCGATCATTTTGTTTCTTCATACAGAGAAGCACAGCTCAGTAAAAGAGAGCTTCCGCTATGCAAACCTTACATGCAGCTCCAGCAAGCACGTCCCAGGAGCCCCTGGCCGCCCAAGCGCCACTAAGGAAATGTTTATCACTGTTGAGTTTGAACTTGAAACTAACCAAAAGGAGGTGACAGGTTGGTTTGAAAACAGTCTTTGGTGCCAGGCTTCTCCCAGCTTGCTCCTTATTCCTTTGCCTTTCACTTTTCGTCATTCTTTGGGTGGGGGGGGGTGGTGGCGGGGGAAGTAATGCAACCATTGAAGTATCTCCTGTTTTTTTGTTTTGTTTTTTCTTTTTCACTCCCAAACTAAACTGAATTAGTTTGGAACCTCATGGTATCATCTGTTTCCTAAAAATTCAAAGATTCCATTTTGGTCAACCAATTTCTGTTTGAATCAAATGCTGCCCAGCCTGCAAGGTGCCCAGCCCCGGGTCTCCCCCATTCTGTCCTCAGGGAGCTGCGGGTGTTGCTGGTGGGTCCTGCAGTGGGTCTGGACGTCCTCACTGCTTTAGCCTGACCTCCTCGCCCACAGCCATCCCTCTTATTTCCATAGCTTCTTGTGACCTGAGCTGTATCGTCAAACGAACAGAGAAGCGGCTCCGGAAAGCCATCCGTGCACTCAGGAAGGCTGCCAACAGGGAGCAGTTTCACCTCCAGCTCTCAGGCATGGACCTGGAAGAGGCAAAAAAGTCTCCCAGGACACCTGAACACCGAGTGCAGTCCTGTGGAGTGGGTCAGGGCCGCGCAGGAAACCAATGTGGTGAGTGACCACCTGGCCAGGATATTCTTGCCATTGGAACTGTCTTGAGCTCTGTAAAGACTCGGGGTCACCAAAAGTGTGGCCCTTTCTCCCTGTCTGGGCTCACTCCAGAGAACACTGTGGACACCCACTGTCATTCAGGAATACCATGTTGGGGCCTATTGTGTCTTCTGGACCAGGAGCTCCCCAGTGCCTGGCACAGTGGCTGGCTTGTGGTGGGCACTTAATAAACATTTGCCAAATTGAAGAATGGAAAGGAAGAGGTAGGGTGATGAGGAGAGGGAGTGCTGACCTTAAGGGGTCTGAGGCACAGTGGTCTTTAGAGCACTGTGGTCCTGGGCAGGGGCAGGACGATAGGTGTGAGGCACCCATGAGCCTTCTGCATGCCCCACTATCAGTTCCCATCATTTCCCTCTGGCCCAGCTGCTGGCAGCCATGAACAGTCTCCTGTCCATATTTTCGTGCAGAGGCAAGTCTTGGAGGCCACTTGGCAGCCTTATGCGATCTCTGAGCTTTAGCCCAAGACTACTGGTAGTGACAGTACCATATATGGGTGTGTGCGTGTGCATGCGTGTGAGTGTACGCACGTGTGTGTGTGTTTCAGAATTAAGTTTGAGATGCGGCATTTGAACAATACCAACTCATGAAGTTCTAGGCAAGGGGAACCTGGGCAAGATGTTCTAGGATGGTCAGTCTTGAGACTTGTTTGTTCTGGGCGTTTATGGGAGGTTCTACCTTTGTAGGTAATCCCTTTATAGTCTCACTTTATAATAATCCTGGAAATGATTTCTTGAGTTTTCATCTGACACAAGTACAACATTAAGATGGTACCTGCATTGTCCCATTCAACCCAAATGGTCATCTTTCCAGGCTGGTGTTATTAACTCCACTTAACAGACGAACAAAGCAGAGCTCAGAGGGCTATAGGTTCTTTTGCTCTAGGTCACACTGACTATCTGACTCCAAAGCCTGGGCTCTAGACCCAAGTAAGGTGCGTTTGGATAACCAGCCCCCTCCAGAATAAACTGATGTCCTTTCTCAAGCATCATTAGAAGGCCCTAGAAGTGAGGCTTGAGCTAAGGAGTAATAAACCTGTGTTTCTGAAGAAGCAAAGCTGAGCCCAAGGCACTCATTCAGGAGACTTGTCAGCAGTAATCCCCCAGCCCAAATCTGTTGCTTTGCCAAACTGTAGTAAAAATCAAGTGTAAAATCAAGTATAATTGTCCACCAGGGGCTGGTTCTCAAATAGTCTTGACTTTTATTCTAGCTGACTCTCTTTAAAAGAAAAAAAAAAGAAAAAAAAAAAGAAAAAACCCAGCTGGTTGGTTTGTTCTCATTTAAAATTCTAAGAGTTCCCGTTTCCATACCAAAATGGTGATGAGAGTTGGCTGTTGCTAACCTGCTTTACAGGGTGAGTTGCAGAAAGCTGTCAGGGACAGGCAGGCCAGTCTTCCCACTGGCCCCTCGGAGTTAACCTGGGGTTTGAACTTCCGCATTTGCAGTCCTGTTAGGGAGAGGCCTTGCAGCCTTGCCAGGGAGCCTCCGTGGCCAGTTAAGAAATCAGGCAAAACTAGAGTATTGCCAATACTACCATGACTGTGTTCCTGGGAAAAAGGCCCAGGAATGAGGATCAGGAGTTACTTCACAGAGGCCTCATGACCGTGACAACTTGTGAAAAGATGCTGTGGCTGTTGTGTGTGTAAATGTGTCCTGAGATGCTTGTCATGCTAAGTTAAGTTGGATTGTTGCTGAGAGGCAATGCGTCTTGTCTCAAGAGCTCCCTCTAGCAATGGATGACTTTTGTAGCCCCATGGAACCAGATGGCGTTCACCCTGTCTGATTGCAGTGTTGAGGATTCTACCATGTAGAGAAAACAGCACAAAGAGTTACCAGTGAAATTTCTTCCTCCTGCTGAAGGGAGGAGGCGTGTATAAGGAGGGCTTGTATATGTTAAGTAAAAAGATGGGGTAACTGGGTGATGGGTATTAAGGAGGGCACGTGTGGTGATGAACACTGGGTGTTACACCCAACTAACCATTGAACACTACATCAAAAACTAATGATGTACTATATGTTGGATAATTGAATTTCAATTAAAAAAAAAAGAAGAAAGTTGCATTCTACACAGGAAAAAAGACTAGGGCTAGGGAGTGAGTAAGTGTTCAGGGGCAGGAATGTATCTAATATTCTTTATATTCCTGGAATATTGACTGGTCTTAAAACCTCATAAAGACCAAGTTTACTGATATTTTCTGAACTCTGGATGGTACATACAAGTGGAGCTATGCCTAGGGTAGTTCTTTTTGAAAATTATTTTCAGTGTCGGCCAAAAGGGTCTCCCAAAAGCATTTGAGGTCACTGGAAGGGCAGATGGAATTGTTACATTTTTCCTTCAAAATATTTTTTATTTCATTTCCAGTTACCAAAATAGTGTATGTTCCAAGTGGTACAGAATCATATACAGTTAGGGTAAAATTTCTCCTAATCCTATTCTTCAGTAAGAATCACTGTCAGTGGGTTTGAGGTATTTTTTTTTTTCATCTGTTTTCATGCACGTGTAAAAATGAGATTTTATTTATTTATTTAGTAAATATTTATTGAGCACCTACTGTGTGCCAGGTACTATTCTAGGTGCTGGGAATGCAGTAATTAAACAAAAAGGTAAATATCTTAGGAAGAGGGAGCCAGGTTACAAACCAGTAAAGAAGGAACTGTGTTGTGGAGCAGATGGCGGTAAGGGCATGTGAGGGGTAAGCGGGGAAGGGGACTAGAAAGTAGCAGGGCAGGGAGAGGGCTGAGGAGGAATATATTCCCCCCAAATGTAGACTATGGTCGGGGACTGTAGTTGTTGCGGAGTCACTCGGAACCGGATGTGAGAGATGGAAGGAAGCAAGCTATGGGGGTATCTGGGGGAAGAGTCCCAGGTGAAGGACACAGCAAGTACCAAAAGCTCTGAGGCAAGGGAAAGAAGGCCAGACAGCTAGCTGAGGGAGAGAGGGGAAGGGAGAAGGTCAGAGCAGTTGCCAGGGGCCACATCATGAGGGAATGGGAAGCCCGGTGAGGCCTCTGACTCTGAATTTGAGTGAGAAACAAAGCCAGTGAAGAGTTTTGAGCAGAAGAGTAATAGGGTTTCTGACTTACGTCTTCAAAGAACTTTGAACTTTGGGAGCTATCAACTTACCTATGAAGAAACCATATTTTAAAAACATGTCTCAATATATGGGGCGCCTGGGTGGCCCAGTCAGTGAAGCATCTGACCCTTGATTTTGGCTAAGGTCATGATTTCAGGGTTGTGAGATCAAGCCCCGCATTGGGCTCCACGCTAGGCCTGGAGCTGCTCCGGATTCATTTTCTCTCTCTCTCTCTCTTTCTCTGCCCCTCCCCCCACCTTAAAAAATATATCAATACAATTTGAATAGTGCTGGGTTGTGTCTAATGATAGAGTGGATCATGAGCATCCTTCTAATAGAGGAATTACCTTATTCCTTTTAAAGCTTCCTAGTCTGTATTTGTTCTAAGATGCCGGTATTTATTAATGAGACCCCCATGGTGAACATTTAATTAAGTTATTCCTAATTTTTAAAATACAAACAATGCTTCAGTGAAGATTTTTTTTGTGTGTGCATGTGGCCAACATGTCTGAAATGTCATAGAAGTCCACTTATTGGGTCAAAGAGATGCAGACTTAAAATTTTAATAGACGCTGCCAAATTATCCTGCAAAAAGACCATTCCTCTATAGACTCCCTCCAGCCTTGTAGCTGAGAGCTCGTTGTCCCACATCATTGCTAACATGGGTTGCTTGCCATGGATTTTTGTTTTTTAGATTTTATTTATTTATTTGAAAGACAGAGATCACATGTAGGCGGAGAGGCAGGCAGAGAGAGTGAGAGAGAGGAGGAAGCAGGCTCCCTGCAGAGCAGAGAGCCCGATGTGGGGCTCAATCCCAGGACCCTTGGACCATGACCTGAGCTGAAGGCAGAGGCTTTAACCCACTGAGCCACCCAGGTGCCCTGTCATTAATATTTTTAATTTTTGCAAATCTAATAAGCAAAAATGATAGTCAAATGTTAACTTGTTTTTCTTAGATTATTTAGTAAAACTGAGTTTGCTGTCATATGTCTGTGGCCATTTGGTTTTCTCATTCAGAGAGTATCCACATTCTCTGCCTATTTTTCCATTGAATTGTTTTTCCAATATCATTTAAAAAATTAATTTTAAAGTCCCAAGTCTTATCAAAGAACATAATCACTTCTGACCAATTAAACTCTTTCTTTTTATAATCATTTTGCATAGCAGTCTCATTCATTTGGCATTTAAGGACTTTGGGGACAGCCTGCTGCAGGTGACCTTTGTACCATCTGTGTTCAATTCTAGCAAGATGGAAAAAAATTAGTGATTATATTCTCTGAGGAGCAAATTCCTTAATCTCCATAGTAATTCCTAAATAATAGTAATAATGTGGGCTAATAATAGTAATTCCTAAATAAAAATTTCTTTTTATCTAAAGAAAAATTAATGATGACATGGATTTCTATTTTTCTTTCATAGCTACTTATCCCTTCATAAAGGGTGAATTATTTAAGGTCTGTACTTGCCTAAATGTATATTTTTATATGTAATTATTCTTAAAACTTGCTGAAATTTTTAGAAGACACATCCAGGCAACTGGCAAACCAGGGAAGCATTTTGTGCCTGGGCTCTTGAGAGAGACTGGGAGGGTTTAATTCAACTCTCAAGAGCAGTAGCTTCCCTGTGCAGCAGTTGAGAAAAATTAATACCACCAGTATATATTCAGATACCACTCTGGGCTACTCTGATCTTGGGATGAAACAGTGAGAAGATAAAGGGTGGGGAGCCGGCCTGTATGACATTCACATTCTTATAGGACATGGACAATTAAAAAGTAAAGAAAAAAGTAGTTTCAGAAGTTATAAGTATTATGAAGATAGAAGTACAGAGAAGGACAGAGTGGAGGAGGGATTACTTCCCACAGGTGTTCAGCAAGGCTTTCAGAGCAGGTGACATTTGATCTAAGTGAGAAGGAACTAGCCTTGTAAAGCTCTGATGGGGGCAGAGGGTATTCTGGCTGAGGAGGGATCAGCAGGTGCAAATGGCCTGAGGCAGGAATGAGCCAGGCATTTTCTATTTAATTTTTTCAGAATTGAGAAATTATTTGCAATCGAACAGGCAGAAATTTTCTTTTCTGTTTAAATCATGGAAGATATAAAGTCTTTATTAGCGATATAAACCAATATTAGACCAATACTTATCACACAAACAGGGTAGGAAATTCTTTTGATTAAAAGAGTTTAAGAAACATAATTTAGGGGATACCTGGGTGGTTCAGTCAGTTAAGTGTCCGACTCTTGATTTCAGCGCAGGTCATGATCTCAAGGTTGTGAGATCGAGCCCTGTGTGGGACTCCGTGGTTATAGAGCCTGTGTTAAGATTCTCTCTCCCCCTCCCTCTGCCCCTCCCCACCCCCATTCACTCTCTTCCTTTCTCTCTCTCTCTCTCTTTTTTTTTATTAATTATTTTTATTAACATATCATGTTTATTTGCCCCAGAGGTACATGTCTGTGAATCGTCAGGCTTACACATTTCATAGCACTCACCACCTTTCTCTTTCTAACCCCTCCCAAAAACCCACAACAAAACAAAACATAATTTAGTAAAATGTTGACATTTATTGAGCACTTACAGTGTGTTTAGCACTGTGCTAAGCACTTTACATATATTATCTCATTTGATCCTCATTGTAAGTCTATTTTGCATCATGCCTTTTTTTTAATAGATAAGGAAACTAAGGCATAGGGAGGTAAGGTGTTTTCCCAGGGTCACCCAGCAAGTAAGAGGAAGTGCCGGGGTTTCCACTCCAGATCTGTCTCAAGAGCCTGTGTTCCTAACTCTCTCAATGGGAATGCTTTCTCTTCTGGGTACAGCCTGTGCCTTGTAAGTATCTAACTCCGATAGCACTTGTATGGAGAACCCTCTATGGGCCAGATCTGTGGTGGGTGCTGAGGAGGCCTTTATAAATAAGACAACATCCGTCTCGGGGTGCATGGGTGGCTCAGTGGGTTAAAGCCTCTGCCTTCAGCTCAGGTCATGATCCCAGGTCCTGGGATCAAGCCCCGCATCAGGCTCTCTGCTCAGCAGGGAGCCTGCTTCCTCCTCTCTCTCTGCCTGTTTCTCTGCCTACTTGTGATCTCTGTCTGTCAAATAAATAAATAAAATATTTAAAAAAAAAAAAAAGACAACATCCCTCTCAAGTCACACTTGGTCCTCCCAGGGAAGGGTTAGAGAAGCCTTCCCCAGAGAGAAGAAGCCTAAACTGAGTTTTGAGGGATACACAGGTGGCGCGTCCATGGAGAGGAGTATCCAGGCAGAGGAGTAGCCTTGGGGAATGTGACTGAGCAAGATGGACCCAGGAGGTGATTGATACCTCAGTACCACTAAACCTCAAGCTGAAAGGGGGATGTGGTGGGCGGCTTGGCTTGTGGGAGAAGCACAGTAGGTCATGAGAGACCTTGTGTATGCTGCTAAGGAGCCTTGGCTTTATATCTAGGTGACAAGGTGCCATGAGAGGGTTGAATCAGGGAATGGGTCAGGTTGTATTTGTATTCTAGCAAAATTTCATTTACTGGATTGAGAGTTAGGACCAGAGGCAGAAAACCTAGCTTGGAAGTTTCTGAATGCTTTGCATGAGAGATGTTGAGAATATGATGGCACGAGATGTGGTCTAGAATAGAGATGGACTAGATGGACTAGAAAAGAAGCAATAGATTCTAGAAATATTTAGGAGGAAATGTGAGTAGCATTTGGTGATAAATTAGATTGGGGACTTAGAAGAGGAAAGAGCTGGGGTGAACTCAGAGTTTTCTGATTTTGCCTCTGACCCATCCCTTGCTTCCCACGTGTCCCTCATCTCACCCAGCCCTGTTTAATATGCAGGAGGCATGGAGAGAAAGCCTGTGGGTTGGTTGAATGGTTGGATGAATGTGATCACTGGGGAAGAAATAATCAGAAAAGATTTATAGGAAAAGCAGGAAAAAATAGGCTCTTGAGAGAAAGCCCAAGGAAGAAAGAAAATTCAGATGCAGAAAAGGAGACTGAAGACTGAGGTCGGAATCAAAGACACCAAGAGGAGTGCGGGGAGTCAAGTCAAGAAGACTCTGGAGTCAGGGAGGGAAGCAGTCAGAGAAGCACTTCAGGAAGGTGAGTCTGACGGTAGGCTGGGACAGGGCTGAGGCAAGGAGGAACACAGTCAAGGGAAGTCGTTGGAAGGTTATGGCAGGAATCTAGAGATGGCAAGGATCAAAGCACTCTGGTGCCACAGGGATGGAGATTAGCCGATGGACCAAGGGAACACAGCTGCAGAATGCTGCAGCTGACTGATGGAGCAGGGAGGAAAGGTCTGGAATAATAACTACGGGCTGGATTGCAAAGGTTGGAGGCTTGGTGACTGGGGGAGCAGAGATGCTGTTTGCCAGAGGGGTAGAAATAACTGTGCAAGGAAGGGAAGGGAAGCATTCCCCTTGAGCACGTTGAGTTTAAGTTGCAACAAGACTTCCAGGCAGAGATGTCCACGGGCTTCTGGGAATCTAGGGAAATGACTTTATCTTATCACATGCAGACCAAACCTCCTGTCCTGCATCTGTCCACACATACTCCACCCTGCTTCCTGTTAAAATGGATGAACAGCCCATGTTCCGACCAAGGCCAGCTCTTCCACTTGGCCTCTGGAGCCCATCTGCTTTCCTCTTCTCAAGAACATTGCTCCCATTGTTGTCCCCACTGACCCCTCAGCTCAGCATTCTTCCTCTCTCCTGGGTCATTGCCAACAGCACACCAACATATCTCCTGTCTTAAAAACCAAACAGACCCTCCTTTGACTTCATGCTTCTCTCCAGATACTGCCTCATTTCTCTGACCACCCCCGTAGAGCAAAATTCCTTAAAAGAGTTGTCTAAACTCTCTGTATTTGCTTCCTCCCCTCCCATTTTCTCCTCAACTTTAGCCAGTCTAGAGTTTGTGTTCCCAACGTCTCTACTGAAACCGTTTTTCCCGAGATTTCTAACTGCCTTTATGTTACCAAAATCAGTTGCTGACTCTCATTCAAATACTGGGGATACCCTCTCCTCCTCCCAGAAACACCCTCTTCTCCCGGGGTTCAGACAGCACGCTCTTCTGGTTCTCCTTTTGCCTCCCAGGTTGCTTCCTTTTTATTTCCTATGTTGGTTCTTCCCTCATTTTTGATCTCTCAACACTGGGTATCCCTGGGCTCAGTCCTTCACACTGTCCTACCTGACCTCATTCACTGCCACCACCATGCGCTGGTACGCACACTCTGAAAGTAAAAAAAAAAAAAAATTTTTTAAGATTTTATTTATTTATTTGACAGAGATCACAAGTAGGCAGAGGCAGGTGGGGGGGAGGGAAGCAGGCTCCCTGCTGAGCAGAGAGTCCCATGCGGGGCTCGATCCCAGGACCCCGGGATCATGACCTGAGCCAAAGGCAGAGGCTTTAACCCACTGAGCCACCTAGGCACCCCAAAGTAAAATATTTTTGAATTTATGAACGTTTACTTATTTAAAAACTACATACTTGTTCTATTGGATAATATATTACGTACATGATTTAAAAAGGAGGTACAGATTAAACAAAAATTTTAAAATAGGGGCGCCTGGGTGGCTCAGTGGGTTAAAGCCTCTGCCTTCAGCTTGGGTCATGATCCCAGGGTCCTGGGATCAAGCCCCACATCGGGCTCTCTGCTCTGCAGGGAGCCTGCTTCCTCCTCTCTCTGCCTGCCTCTCTGCCTACCTGCGATCTCTGTCTGTCAAATAATTAAATAAAAATCTTTAAAAAAAATTTTTTTAAATAACTGGTTCGCATCTTTAGGTACCACATTTATAGTCTGGCAAGGTCCATTGCTAGCAGTAGAGGTTGTAAATCCATCTTTCAAATAACCTTTTTGTTCATTGCTGGTGTTTTGGCTCAGCTCTTGTCAGATCTGATTTCTGTTTCTGTGTTGTGATATTTGACAAAGAACTCATCCTGGAGTAAAAGTTTGCATCTGCCCAGCACTTCCCTGCCCCTCACCTGGGCTTCTATTGTTAGTTGTACCTTCGGGCCAGGGTTTTTGCAGGATTTTCTCAAGTCGCTGGCTATTTTGTGCCAGTTAGTTTGGTTGGAGGTGGATAATACAATCTGGAAACCTGTTCAACCAGGCAAATTACAATTCTCCATACATTGAAAAGAAGCTAAGCAGTCAGGACCTTCCCACTCCCAGAGCTGGGGAATGCCCGTCCTTCTTTCCTTGGAGACCTTGTATCTTCACGTGTATCTATGCCTCACGGAGATGTGGACTGACTGAGGGACCTGTCTGACACCATACACTGAACCAGTGAACCTTTCCTTTTTTCTTATTTTTAGGTAAAAATAACTAGGCATAGCATGAAAAGGCTTTGCCCACACCCAGGGGATCATTTCATAAACCTCCGAGGTGTAGTATTCGACCTTGGAGACCCCTGGTAAAACCAGTGCCTTCTCAGTATCAGCACTCGCCTGGCCAACAGGCATCTTCAACTCAGCGTGTTTTAAACAAAACATTTTATCGTCCTCCCTCCCTTCCAAGTAAAACCTGCTTCTCCCTCATCTCAGTAAACAGCACTTCTATTTGCCTCGTTGCTCAAATGAAAAATCTTCACATTCTTCTTGATCTCTTTCATTCTGTCATGCTCCTCACCCAGTCCACTAGCAAATTCTGTCATATCTGCCTTCAGATTATAGTCTGACTCTAAGTAGTTTTGTCTTCCTCCGTCATTACCACCCTTATTCCAAACCACCGACATGCTGGGCCCAGTCTGTTGTGACAGGCTCTGAGTTGTTTCCCACCCTTGCCTGACTCCCTGTGTTCTCCACAGAGCAGTCAGAAGTTCTGTTGGAAACATAAGTCAGACCAGGCCATTCCTCTATGTAAAACCTCCAACACGCTTTGAGTAAGGTCTACTTTCCTTACCGTGACCTTCAAGAACCTACACTGTGTGGCCCTTGCTTGCTTTTTAGTATTCCTCTCCTATCGCCCTGGCCCTTCCACTCTGATCCTCCTACACTGGCATTTTTTGCTATTAAGCAAATACCACTGCAGGATCATTTCACTCCTTTCAGTCTGATCTCTGCTCAGAGAGGAAAGCCTGGCCACTCTTCTGAGACCACAAACGCACGGACTTTACCCCCACCACCCTGCCTTCCCTTCTTTACCTTGTTTTGCTTTTCTTCATCGTACTTACCGCTCAGTAGCATTCTACTCTGTATGTGTGTCCATATTCTCCACTAGAACGAAAATCCCTTTAGGGCAGGGCCGCGTCTGACTTCTGTGTGATGGCTCTAGCTCCATTCAGAACAGTACTCTGCACATAATCAGTGCTAAGTATTAAACAGAATTAATGAATTTTCATAGGGACAACAGGTGAAATCTCAAGGATAACCACCCACATTAAGAGAAAAGAGGGCAAAGGGCACATGTCTGGGGAGATACTCAAATTGAGGGCAGAAGCGGTACTCGAAAGGAAGTGACATCTCAGCCCCCATTAACTAGATATGACGAGAACATGGCAGGCCCTGGGGAACCCGGCCAGGAAGGCGGCAGGCTGGACTCAGCTCTCTGCCCCAACTCTAGCAAACCTGAACACACACCAAAAACCTGGACAGGTAGGACGGCTCAGCCTCTGAGGTAAGGGGCTGCTCTCCTCTGTTACCCTGAAACACTCATTTAAGAGGGTTTTGAACAAGGATCCCAAGGCCACCATGTGGTCCTAGCCTCTGAGCTCTGACAAACCAGAGGTTCCAGAGCACCCTGGGAATCCACGTGGGCTGCTTGTGGCTTTCCTTCAGAAGTCAAGGCGTGACTCTTAAGAAAACAGTCAGATGCTAGAGAGTGACCTCTTTTATTAGGTTCACCATCTTCGCCACAGAGAGACCATAGTGTTTGTCCATAGCCTGAAATACTCAAAGGCCATGGTGTTGAAAAGAGGGTGAGCCTTCAGGTCTCTTTGTCAACATTAATCCTGGCCCCTGCCAGTCTCTCCCTTTTGCATCAGAAAAGCTTTCTTGTTTTTTGTTTTTGTTTTGTTTTTGTTGTTGTTTTTTTTAAAGAGAGGGAGAAAACAGCTGTGTGGGATTTGAGAATGGGATGGTCGCTGAAGACACACAAAAGCTTTGCTGTGATCCTGAAGTGTTTAGGGGCAATTGACTCCTTTGTTTAGGGCAGCAAAACAAGCCGGCTGCTCAAGGAGAAAAGAGAACCAACTGGAACGTGTGATTGAGGTCTCTTCAGGCCAGATCTTCAGCACATTTGCAAAAAGCGGTTTTCAGGCATCTCTTCAGAGTCCCTCTTTGCTGTTTAGCTCATCTTTACCTTGTGAAAGAAATTAATTTGGAAGGTGCTTGGCAGGAATGATTTCTGTAGGACTTTCTGGAATGAAAATGGAAACCATGAACAGCAATGTGAGTTTGTTTCTGTGAAGCGTGACTTTCACGGGGAGAAAAAAGAGCAGGTGCCCTCCCTTCTGCAGGCTGGCCCGAGGGGCATTTCTCAGCCCTTTGCTCAGTTGGAAAATTGCAACAGATATGGGACATTGTGAGGCTTCTCAAAATGTAACCTCGAAAAGTCTTTGGGGTGTATAAATACTTCTAAGGAAGCTAGCAGACGCCCGGAGCAGCGGGAGCCCATCCAGTTACTCTTTCCAGGGAGAACCAGAGCCCTGCTGGCACACCCGTGGAGAGGACCCGTGTTCCGCCAGAGGAACCACGACCATGCGATCTGACTCCAGGTTAGGGTTAGTGAGGCTTGAAATCATCACCATCATCTGGTGTTTTCCCGTTAGCCAATAGAATGTTACAGAAATGGCATTGGCTTGGCTAGAGGGGATCCGGATAGCCTCTGTTTTATTTACTTTCTGCCAGCCTTCAGGACACTTGACCCTATAGAGCCATGAGGGAGTTATCCTCTTCCTCCTGGACTGTGGGCCCTCGGAGAGTCAAGTGGGACACAGGATAAGAAGTCATGAATTCCTAGTATATAATTCAGCCCACCTTTTCATGGGAGATGAGCTGAAACTGAGTCATCAGGGAAACCGCTATCCAGGAAGACTGCATTTAGAGACCAGGTCTGAAATTATAGACTCTGTCCGCCACAGGTCTGTGCATCAGACTTGTTACAGTGTTGTTTGCTGAGATAGCAAGAGCTTGGTTCACTTCTAATTTTTTCTAATATGATAAATAAAAATGATGCATGAATATTATGAAAGAAATCCAAACAACATAAAAAGGCATTAAAATGTTAGATTTTAGAGTAGACTTTATTGATTGATTGCATTTAGTTGTAGACCTAATATTTGAAATGTGGCATATTTTAGCTTATGATTTTGAAAAGCCTTGTTTTGGGCTTTTGTTTTTTAAGATTATGAAGTGAATAATGAAAAGACATTTGTAGGGACGCCTGGGTGGCTCAGTGGGTTAAGGCCTCTGCCTTCGGCTTGGGTCATGACCCTAGGGTCCTAGAATCGAGCCCCGTGTCGGGCTCTCTCCTCCGCAGGAAGCCTGCTTCCTCCTCTCTCTCTCTGCCTGCCTCTCTGCCTACTTGTGATCTCTGTCTGTCAAATAAACAAGTAAAATCCTAAAAAAAAAAAAAGAAGAAGAAGAAGAAGAAGAAAAAGAAGAAAAGACATTTGTAAGAATGGTAATAGAGAACTTGGCCGTGTTTAACCCTAGAAGTGTGTATGCAGATTGCCTTCATCAGATGGCGTGAAAACAGGTATACCCCTCACAGACACTGAAGAGATGTAATAGCTAATTTTATCATGTGAATTTTGTTTTCTGTTTCTCAGCAGTTTAAGTTAAAAAGAGACTGTGTTTATTCCAGTCAGACTCCCCTAATGCCACAGAGAGAATCCTTGGCAAAGTCCTGAATTATGATTCAGTCTGCACTTTCGCTGAAGACCTTTATCCCCCTTAAATTCAAAGCCCTTCATCTTACCGTAGGTGTATTTCATAGACTAGCTGTGGGACCTTGGCCAAATTATTTAACATCTTTAAGTATCTGTTTCTGTAAAATGGAGTTAATAACAACACCTAACTCCTCAGGGTTGTTAGGTCCTTAGGGTTGTTTTTAGGGATGATTGAGATCACATATGTAAAGCTTTTGGTGTGGTGAACAGGAGATTGTAAGTACTCAGTAAATGTTAGCCATTAAAAAGGCTCTTTTGATGGTTATGTTGATGTCTGAATATGATACTAGAGAACCCACTTAAGCATATTTCTTTTATACTCATATTCTAAAACAAGGTATGAATCTACATTTAACTAACAGTACCAGAAATATAGCCAGAGACACAGTTTATTAATTTCCTTATAGTTTATTCTTTTGGGAGACATTAACCGTGGTTTACTCTTCATAACATATTAACTTATTATAAACATGAAGCACATTGTGTTGGGGAGCTTACTGGTAAGTCTCTCGAGATCACCCTCCCCACAGCCACCAGAAAGTGAGCTTTTCAAAACTCAGCTTTGGTCATATTCCTCTTCTTTCAATGGCTCCTCCCCCTGAAGAAGAAAACCCAAATGCCTGGCATTCAAGAATTTTTAAAATCTATCCCAACCTTCCTTTCTTCCCTCTCCTCCCATATGTCATGCATGACTTTCTGTGATCTGCCCCCTTTTCCTTCTTGGGGAGATCCTATTCACCTTTAAGTTGCCCTGCAGATGTGGTCTCCTCTAGGAAGGCTTCAGGAATGCCATCAGCCGGAATTAATAGCACCCTCTTTAAGCACTAGGCCTATGTTCAGTGAGTGTTTTTACCTTATAATCATTCTGACAGCCGTGTGAAATAGGAAAGGTCATCAAGTACTTGTGCTCAAAAATAATTAGGACAAGTGTGATCCCTGCTTCTAAGGAGCTCATGGTCTAGGGACCATGTGGACACCTCAAAGAGTGGGCGACAGGGATCAGGGCAAGGGGTGTGCACAGAAAACCCAAAGGTGGTACACTCTGCATTTAGGGCATTTGTGTGGAGGAGCGTGGGCTCAATGTCATCTATTTACCTTCATCTCTAGCACTCAAATCATCCTTCCTTGGCTTCTGTGCCTTCATTGACCAGATCATTTCCCCCTTTGGCTAGTCAGTTGCAGGGCTGGGACATATTATGATGGAGAACAAGAACGCTGCATTTTGTGCCCAAATGGAACCTTCCAAAATGAGGAAGGACAAATCACATGTGAACCTTGCCCACGACCAGAAAATCCTGGAGCCCTGAAGACTCCAGAAGCTTGGAATGTATCCAAATGTGGAGGTAAGAGTTCCATCTGCCCCTTTTTATTCCCTGGGTCTCCAGTATTACTTAGAAGGCATAAGTGGCGTTTCGGTGCAAACAGTGCATACTGCACCGTGGGCTTCCTATGGGTCGGGACCATATTGGCTTCATCTTTAGCTCTCCAGTGCCTACCTCGGTGCCCAACACGTGCTGGGCTGATGCTCACTTGAACACATAAATGAAAAGCTGATAGAATACATTGGCAGAAAAAAAGGTGTAAGAGTTGCTGTTGCAATCTGTACTCACTGTAAATAAAAACAACTTGAGACCTGAGTGATCTCCCAGAGTGACCTTCCTGTGTATGGTGGGCTATCTGAAAGTGTGAACATGGAGAAAGTAGTTCTGAGTATTTTTCCAACGTGGGTCTTGAATTCATACCTTATTGATTTTTAAAGAGTACCCATCTGGTTATTTTGCTAGAATTCTGTGAAGAGTTTTTAATGTCCCTTATAAAATGTTAACTCTGGAGCCAAGCTTACTTAGGTTTTGTGGGCTTGGTTCCCATTAATTTTATTAATAAATGTCTTCCTTTTATTAAATGGAAGAAGGGCCAGCTATATTGAGGCTCTGTGGGCTCAAATAGAAGGTGTGACCTAACACTGTGGTTTGTAGGTGATGTCCATGGTACAGACCATGGGGTGCCCTGTGGCCCCT
This sequence comes from Lontra canadensis, assembly GCF_010015895.1. Taxonomy (NCBI): domain Eukaryota; kingdom Metazoa; phylum Chordata; class Mammalia; order Carnivora; family Mustelidae; genus Lontra; species Lontra canadensis. The sequence goes on along the minus strand of NW_022631001.1, from coordinate 32,312,423 downwards.
GCTTCTCCTCCCAGTGACTCCCAGAGCTTTAGTCCCCAGCTTTAGTCCCCACCTACACCACGCCAGACTCAACTGCAGGACCTTTCAAATAGGACCTTTCAAATGGTTTAAAAGTCATGGGGCACCTGGGTGGCTCAGTCAGTTGTGTCCAACTCTTGGTTTCGGCTCAGGTCATGTGACGGAGCCAGGCGGCCGGCTCCACACTCAGCGGGGAGTCCGCTGAAGATTCTCTCCCTCTCCCTCTGCCCCTCCCCTCCCCCCAAGTCCAGCTGCAAGGTTGATGAAGAAGCACTTTGGGGCATCTATTTACACTTGTATGTGGCCTTGTTAACATATATTTGTAGTAACAATAATACTAGTAATAACAACAATTGTTGACATTTATGGAATCCTTACCTATGCCCAGCATCGAGCAATGTGTAGTACGTGAATTATTCCTATGATTGCTGTGTGAAGGGGCACTTCCAGGCTGAATTACCAGAAGATTCCAGAGCCCAGGGCCCTCCCTGGGGTTCCTGCACTACAGGCACTGGCTGGGCACTGCAAAGTCCCCAACCTTAAGCAAACCCAGGCCTGGAGCATGCTGTGGAAGCAATTATCACTGGGTTCCTTGGTCTCCATCTCTGCACTGTGCTTTGTAGCCCTGCATGTAAACATTGGCACTCACAGGCTCAGGGTCAGTGGTGGGGCAGGACAGGGCTTCTCTCCCTGAGGTGGGACCTCAGGTCAGCATGGGGCCACGGGGCTGACCCACTTCTGAGCTCATCGACAGAGAGACGGGAAGGGGTTTGCCCAGGGGCCTTGCTCACTTAGGGTCATTGGTTTCCCCAGGTCTGTGCCAGCCTGGGGAATATTCTGCAGATGGCTTTGCACCGTGCCAGCTCTGTGCCCTGGGCACATTCCAGCCTGAGGCCGGCCGCACTTCCTGCTTCCCCTGTGGGGGAGGCCTCCCCACCAAACACCTGGGAGCCACTTCCTTCCAGGACTGCGAAACCAGAGGTGAGGACTTGGCAGCTTGCCTTTTTCCAGAATGGAATTTCCCTTTTGAGAACCACGGGAGTCTGGTAAAGCTCCAACCAAGCCCGGCCCGGAGTGCCCTGTGTGGTATCCCAGCAGCGGGGAGGTCAGGGCCCAGTTCCATCTGCCCCTGCAGGAAGTACAGAGCATGGGAACTCCCTAGATGTGCTCTCCCCCAGCCACCTGGGCCCCTGCAGACGGGGCGCGGGGCAACTGGTCTGGGAGAGGTGAGCAGGTTTTGTGTAATAGGTTCTTGGCTCCTTCTTTCCAGCCTTTCTCCATCCCAGTCCCCTTCCCTGGAGCTTCCCTATCATATAGGTCCTACCTGGCCCCAGAGCCCCAACTCCGCCTCTTCCAGGGGCCCCAGCCCAGCACAAGGCCCAGCATCAGTTTGGCAAACTCACAACCCACAAGCAAGCTCTGTATGAAAGCCTGGGCTGTGCTCATTTAGGCCTGACCGCATGCACTGTAAACACTTTGAAGATACACCCGTACTTTGTTCCCTTTGTGTTTTTCTCAGTGTCATGAGTTACAAGTCCCACCCAAGCTGGCTATTTCGGGAATTAAGTGTTGATTAGCCCCAGATTAGGAGGAAAGCAGTACTTTGTTTGGGCATACAATTTATTTCACCAACTGTGAAGACTTTTCTGTGACCGGTGATGAAAAGACAGTTTTGTTATTTATTTTTTTCATTCCTTCCACTCTCCCCCCACCGCACAGTTCAGTGTTCACCTGGACATTTCTACAACACCACCACTCACCGATGCATTCGCTGCCCAGCAGGGACATACCAACCTGAATTTGGAAAAGATAACTGTGTTTCTTGCCCAGGAAATACTACCACCGACTTTGATGGCTCCACAAACATAACGCAGTGTAAAGGTAGGTCTCTCTAAGTCTTTCAAAGTCTTGGCCCAGAGGAAAGTGCCTGGGTCTACCTGACGCTGGGGGGGAGGGGGTTGGGGCCAGGGTCCCACGTCCACCAAGAGCCATGAGGACACTGTTATCCCAGCTCCCAGCACCCAGGTTGGCACTAAAGGAGAGCTTGGCCCCCAGGTACTCACCTGTGTGGAGCCTGGCTGCTTCTCCAGGCACCTTGACAGGCTAACATTCCCTCCCTTGCTAACATTCCCTTCCAGGGGCAGAATTTCAGTTCAGCAAACATTGTTTGAGGACCTGTTATGTGCTAGACACCATAAGCAGAATAAGTCCCTGGCCCTATAGACAGGCTGTGGGGTTGCAGAGGAAAGAGCACTTCGTTCTGTCTGGAGAGATAAGGAAAGGCTTCTGGAAGGCATGGGAAGGTTTTGATGGAGATCATGGGAGAGAGCAGAACAAAGAGTTTTATACCCAAGACCACAGCTGTGAGGAAGAGCAGACACGGAAAAGTGAAAGGCTTTTTGGGAAGAGACCCCTGAGTGTGGACCATGGAGTATCTGAGGGGAATCTGAGGCAGATTAAAAAGGGAAGCCTTGAACGCCACACGAAGGAGTTGGATTTATATCCTATAGGAGTAGGGAAGCAGATCATTCAAGGACTTGCCACATGGTTGGCTGGTTGACTGGTTTTTAATCATTATGGAAAATTCTCCAGGAGAGGTCAGAAGTAAATCACAGCTAATCTAGTGTCAGTCAGACAGTGGTATAGGGGAGCAAGGAAGTCTCCCCACACCGGAGGAATTTGGGATTGAAGTTCACAGTGTTGGAAAATTCTTCCCTGGGTGCCTAGGTGGCTGTTAGTTGAATGAATGCCTTTAGCTCCGGTCATGATCCCGGAGTACCGGGACTGAGTCCTGGGTCGGGTTCCCTGCTCAGCAAGGAGTCTGCTTCTCCCTCTGGCCCTCTCCCCTCTCATGCTCTCTCTCTCTCTCAAACAAATAAATAAAATCTTAAAAAGAAGAAGATTTGTTCCCTATACTCAGATGGAATCTGTTTCCTTGCCCTCCCATCCCCACCCTTGGTTGACCCTTAGGAGCCACATGGCACAGATCCTCAGAAGGTCTATCACGCTTGAAGGCAGATTTCTGAGCTCCATGGCTCTCCCTACTTGACCCCCTTCCAAGAAGAAAAGACTATTTTTTTCCTAATGGGAATAATAACTCCCAGTTACAATGAGAGAGGAGAAAGATAGTCCCTTCAACATCCTCTCCAGTACACATTCACCTGACAGTTTTAAACAGTAAGCTCCTTGAGGGCAAGGACTGTGTCTTTCTCATTTCTGAACCCCCAGAGCTTTTGCTAACATATGTTGGATGAGTGGAGATTCAGTGAATGAAGACATGGGCGAGCTGGTTGTGTGTGTGTGTGTGTGTGTGCGCGTGTATGCGCGTGCACGCGTGCACAAATGTGTTTCTCCCAGAGGTGAGTATTCAACATGCCCCATATTGGCTGATACTTTATTGGAATTCTCTTCCACACCAAAAATAAAATGTGGTCTTGACCAGAAAGACAAGAGAAAGAAAACAGCGATCATGAATTCATCCAAGGTCTCTAGGAAGGGGTCAAATGTCCCCTATTTAGCAGTAAGCTCTGCTTTTCCTGTTTTGACAGACCTAGAAGTTCTGTGTCATGGGTTCCCCTGGCACTTAGAATTTGTAAACAAAATATTGAAAACTGAAGTTGTCCTTTGTTTCACTAGGGCCTGTTCAAGATCACCTTCAAGTTAATGAGAAAATGGTAATTCAGAGAGGGACTCAGTAGGGTGAGCTCTGTGAGGGGGGTTAGTGTAGCTGGGCTCCCCTGGGGGGCCCTAGGCATTACAGGACATACTAATTCCACAATGGCACCATCTGCAGGCCCCATGCCTCGATGACAATAGGGTGCAGCAGCTTTCATCAGCTGAGCTGCTGGTGGCCATGACAGTGTTGTGCCTTCATGACTCATGGCATTTCCCCTTCCAGACAGAAGATGTGGAGGGGAGCTGGGAGATTTCACCGGATACATTGAATCCCCAAACTACCCAGGCAATTACCCAGCCAACACCGAGTGTACATGGACCATCAACCCACCGCCCAAACGCCGAATCTTAATTGTGGTCCCTGAGATCTTCCTGCCCATAGAAGACGACTGTGGAGACTACCTGGTGATGCGGAAAACCTGTGCGTCCCCTCCCTCAGCCCCCTCCCCCTTTAAGGCTGGTGGGGAAGACTGCTGGCCTGCTCCCCAGCTTTAAATGTGAGCAGCAAGCCTAGGGTGTCACCTCCATATTAGAACAGAGATGGGACATGAGTTTATGGCATTTGCCAAGAAAAAAAAATTTGTGCAATTTTGCTGGGCCCCTTGCCTCTTGAGGCTTCTTGCTGAACCCCAGAGGTAGTGATTCTGTAGGCCAGTTTTCCCCGCTGGCCTTACCATGGACTCTATTCCACAAGGTCACAGAGAGCCAATGAAGCTCATGGAAGGCTAACCCTACCACTTCCTTTACCATGGGAAGCCACTCTGGCTTGGAGACTGACAAAGGCTAAGGTCAGAGTCCAGCCAGGAGGTACCCTCCTCCCATCTTGGCGCATGACCCAGTGTCCACTGAGAGATGCTACCATCAACACAACTTCGAGGCAGTGTAGTGAGTGGGCCCAGCAGCCAGACTGCCTGGATCGGAACCTAGCCTCACCTCTTGTTAGTTCTGTGATCTTGGATATACATTCTGGATCTTTCTGTGACTCAATTTCCTTGTCTGGTAAAATGGGGATAACAATAGTTGCTACCTTATAGAGTCATCGTGAGGAATAAACGAGTTCATATTCATAAAGCGCTGAGAGAAATAATGACACATGGAACCACTGTGTGTTGGCCCCTCTTCTTAGTGGTTACAGTGTCTGAAGTCAGGTATAGGTTTGAATCCTGACTTAGCCACATACTGATTCAGTGACCCTGGGCAAGTGCTTAAACCCTCGGTAAATGAGTTAACAACCACACAACTTGCTATGGTTTTTTGAGGGTTACGTGAGATAAACTCTGTGAAGTAGGCCCCGCCCTGCCTGCCCAGTCTTAGGTGGTGATTCTCTCTGGATGGCAGCAGCTAGCTCCGGAATTGGAGGGCCCCTCCGCAGCTCCCGCAGGGAGCACTGGGGCCTGGGCTGCTGCTGTTTGTCCAGCCCTGGGCATTTCAGTGAGCCTTCCCTGGGGGCCTGCGGTTGCCAGCTGGGTCCTCTCCATTTCCAGGGCTTTGGCCCCTGTGATGGCAAAGCAGGGCCTGCGGAGCTCTTGAGCATCGCTTGTTGTATGGTGTGTTTACAAAGATGATTGCTGCTGTCTGCCTGCTCAGGATGAGTCCTGAAGCCTGCCCCCTCCAAATTCCCTTGGCAGCTTCATCCAATTCTGTGACAACATATGAGACCTGCCAGACCTACGAACGGCCCATCGCCTTCACCTCCAGATCAAAGAAGCTGTGGATTCAGTTCAAGTCCAACGAAGGGAACAGTGCCAGGGGCTTCCAGGTCCCTTATGTGACGTACGATGGTAAGCACTGTGAGGCTCACGCTCCATCCCATGCAAGGAGCTTCTCTGTGTTCAGTCAAACCAACCCCTGGTGGATTGCTGACAAGCACACGTGCTCAGAAAGGCAGGAGGGATACGGACAAAGGATGTTGCTGACTCACAAGTGCCAGATTTTAAACAGGCATTTGGGTACCCTGTCTATAGGGATGGAAAGATCTTTCAGAAAATAAATAGAAGTGAGCATAGCTTCATGGGTAAGAACATGGACCAGCCCTGGCCTAATCTCTTCAGTGACTCTATGTGAGTTACTTACCAACTTTAAGCCTCTTTTTCTCCTCCCTCCCTTCCTTTCTTTCTTTTTGACCTTTTTAAAATTAAAATTCAATTAATTAACATATAGTGTATTATTAGTTTTAGAGGTAGAGATCGTGATTCATCAGTTGCATGTAACACCAGGGCTCATTACATCGGGTACCCTCCTTAATGCCCATCACCCAGTTACCCCACCCTCCCACACCCTTCCCCTCCAGAAACCCTCAGTTTGGTTCCTATGCTTTAGAGTCTCTTTAGAGGTTTGTCTCCCTCTCTGGTTTTGTCTTATTTTTTTCCTCTCTTCCCTTATGATCCTGTTTTGTTTCTTAAATTCCACATATGGTGAGATCATATGATAATTGTTTTTCTCTGACTGACTTTTTTCGCTCCACATAATACCCTCTAGCACCATCCATGTTGTTGCAAATGGCAAGATTTCTTTTTTGATGGCTGCATAGTATTCCATTGTGTATATATACCACATCTTCTTTATCCATTCATCTGTCAGTGGACATCTGGGCTCTTTCCATAGTTAGGCTCTTGTGGACATTGGGTCTATAAACTTTGGGGTGCATGTGCCCATTCAGGTCACTACATTTGTATCTTCGGGATAAATACCCAGTAGTGTAATAGAGTAGCTCTATTTTTAACTTTTTAAGGAAACTTCATACTGTTTTCCAGAGTGGCTACCCCATCTAAGCCTCATTTTCTTAATGTGTAAATAAGGATAATCATTAGACCAAATGGGAGAGTTCAGTGAGATAGTCCATAAAGGACTTGGTGCAGGGCCTGGCACATAGTAAATGCTTAGTAAATACTAGCCAGTTATGACTGTGGCTTTTATTATACAGCATCTTGAGGAAGGGAGAAAAAGACTCAAGTTTTGGCCTAGTTTCCGCTACTAATTTGCTGTGTGATTTGGGCAACTCAGATGACTTCTCTGGTTTTCTTTTCCTCTTGTTAAATAAAGGGGTGGTCCACATTGCCCCTGGGGCCCTACCCAAGTCTGGACCTTGGTTGACAAACATTTGCTTGCAATACAAAATGAACTGGACCTTGTCCTAGAAGATGTCATAATTCAGTGAGGGACTAGTCATCTGTTCATTCATGAACTTATTCATTCATCCATCTAGCTCAATGAATACTTAACAAGCAGCTCTTGTGCCAGGCATTGGGCAAGCTCCTAGGAACGACAGGGTTAGTGGTGAAACACAGCTCATAGATGCTATAACATGGCAGATATAGAGCTCTGTGTGAGGAGAGAAGAATGGGAAACAATTAATTTTGCATGGGTCTTTGGAAAGAATACAGCAAAATCTCGAGAGTTGTGTCTTCAAAGAATATGAGTGTTTTTGTTTTTATAATGGGAAGAAGAACATTAGGAAGAGAGAATGATACAAGCTGCAGGACAGAGTACCTCATTTGTGCAGGGACTGATTAATAGCCCGACTGGGTCAGTTGGTCAGGTGCATGGGGCTTAGCAGGGAGAGACGAGATAAGAAGGGTGTGGAGTTAGCTGATGAGGAGCCTGGAGTGCAGTGCGGAAGGCTTTTAGGCAGCAAGTGTCAAAAGTAGGTGTTTTGGAAAGATATTGTTCTATGGATTTTATAAAAGCATTTCACATAGTTTGTTTCTAACATGTTACAAAAGCCAGGATTATCACTCTGTGCCTGAAACCATGTCAAACCCTCAAGACAGGGGCTCTTGGGGCCAGACTCCTGGGTGGACGGCAGTTCCCCCCACGTGGTTCTGCTGAGCGAGACAGAGCACCTCATCTGCCCGAGAGCAGCCAGCCAACAACCTCCCTTCCCTGGAATCAGTGAGGGAACCAAAAAAGACACAGAGACTCTAGAATAAATATCACTAAAGCTCACATATTTTAGTCTGACTGTTCTCAACTCTACCTTTCTGACACATGAAAACATGGTAATGTTTTTCTCATTTTCTGAAATATAGAGTTGTAGCTTGAGCTACAACGTCACCCCGGTTAGGCCCAGGAGAACATGTCTTACACGTCACAGAAGAAAATGGTTGAAAACTGTTGCAGGTCTTCACTCAGAGCTTATTTAGTCTTTTTTTTTTTTTTTTTAAAACACGTATTTCAGACAAGTTTGATACCTGATTTCCAAGCCCAGAAGAATAGAAATCACATTTAGAAGGGGCAGGTGCTGGGGCACCTGGGTAACTCAGTCAGCAAGTGGCTGACTCATGATTTTGGCTCCGGTCATGATCTTGGGGTCCTGGGGTTGAGCCCCACGTTGGCCTCCTTGCTGAGCAGGGAGTTGGCTTGAGGGTTCTGGCTCCCTCTCCCGGTCCTGTTTATTCTCTCTCTCAAATAAATAAACACATCTTTAAAGGGGGGAGGCAGGGGAGGCTGCTACAGACTGGCTCACTGACCCCTGGAGGACAGGGAGAGTTGTAGTCGTGGCTGACATGCACTGAGTATGTGTACTGAGTACCAGGCATGTGCTAAGTGCCTCTGACACAGCACATTCCTCACGATCGCCCGTGAAGTAGACACGATTCATGGCTGGGTCTACAGACAAGGCCACTCAGGCTTAGAGATTAATGTAGACTACCGGCCTGAGGTCGCAGGAGGACAACACTGCTGAGGTCTTTGGGACTCCAGGGCCCGAGTTCTTACCTACAACTCCCAACTGCTTTTCTCATGACAGTTGTAGCAAGTGACGAAACATGGTAGTTCTTAAGAGTGGAGAGAACCGTTTGAAGATTTTTTTGACAGCAGTCTGGAAGCATTGGTGTAGTGGCCAACAGCTCTTCCACTCTCTCTTACACCTGAACACAGCACAGCAGCTGGTGTTCCTTTGGGTGAACACCCATCACCCAAAGGAGCTGGTTCACCCAGGAAGACGCTCTGCAGCCAAAGAATTCGAGAAAAACAAGTCCCCTTCCTCATATTTTATACTCATTAAAATAAAAGACTAAGAAAGAAGAGACCACACGCATAGGGTACCAGTGGGGTTGTACATGTATTCAATTAGCCATTATGAGAACTATACAATAGTTAAGAAGAGCTAACGAGTTTCCATTTACCATCACTTGACTAGGAGAAACTTTTTCAAGAACTCTTCCCACACAATTCCAGTGATGTTCTTATGATTTGTTTGGTTTTGCTGCACATGATATGCATACAAAGAGGCATTCTTTTCAGCCTGGGATTTGGAAAAGATTGTGTTTTGCATATGCCTGGCTTGAATTATGACTGTAGGAAATAGGCTAGACTTTGAAAGGTGGGGGTTTAGACTCGGAGACAGCTTATGTGATATACACTGCATTTAATGTATACGTCAGGACCAAAAATTATTAATAAGAAAATGAACGTAGCTTTCTTCCTTCTCCAGCCAGCCAAATTCTCCCCACCCCCATCCAAAAAAAAAAAAAAAACAACAACATAAAAAAGAGTCTTCCTTGGTGGGTAAGAAGCTCAATTGTTTTGCACAATATGAGGGCAGAGAGAAGAAAGGGAGGAGGACAGAAGGCAGAGAAGCAGAGCAGAGAAAAGCCACAAGCCTGGAGGAGGCCAGCAGGGAGTGAGTGTAGACAGAAGAGATGAGACCCAAGCACTGAGCCCTGGGTCCCTCCTACAGTAAGAGGTCAGAGAGAAGAGGAAGAAAAGCAAAGGAGCCTCAGACAAAGCAACCAGTGGGGGAGGAGGAAAATCAGAGTGTCTTATCCTGGAACTGAATGAGGAAGTGGATCCGGGAGGAGGAATGACTGGAGAGAAGAAGTGTTGACAATTCTTTTGAGGAGTTTTGCAATAAAGGGGGCAGAAATGTAGGATAGAAGCTGGAAGGAGAAATGAGGTCAAGGGGGAAGGACTTTTTCTGGATTAGAGACATAATAGCACATTTATGTGCTGATGGGAATGCCTGGTCAGGCGAAAGAATGTCATTGTGTAGGGAAGAAAGGGCAGAATTATTGAACCAATGTCCTTGCCTTTGTGAGAGAAGATGGAGTCGGTGGATAAAGTGGAGGAAGGGCCTTGACCGGGTTGCATAGACAGTTCCTCTGAGGGAAGATGGAACAGAAGAGATGGGTGCAGAGGCTGGTAGGTGTGAGGCTATGATGGTGGGCGTCTGTGGAAGTTCTCTTCTGCTCACCTTCTCAGTATCACAGTGGTCATTGTTCAGATAACAGCTACAGAAGGGGCATTCCTCAGAACCTTATTTTAAAATGAAGGAAAGAATGAGTTTGGAAATAACAAAACCCTCTGAATGTCAGTTATGTCCTGTGTTCCAACAGAGGACTACCAGGAGCTCATTGAAGACATAGTTCGAGATGGCAGGCTCTACGCCTCTGAAAACCATCAGGAAATACTGAAGGTGAGTACATAGCCCTGGTGGACACCGCAGTCACCTGGCACCCGTGGAGCTCCCAGCGCCGCTGGAGGAAGCTTTTCCTCTTGCTGCATTTGGCCACCTGTCAGCACGAAGACTGCTCTGGGCTGAGGTCAGTTTTATATCTTCACTAGACTTAATTAAAAAAAAAAAATCAGGTGGCTGTCCTCAGTGTTGCCAAATGAAGTTGTATTTGTTTACATTTGGAAATGTGTGGAGGAAGAGTGGGAAATTTGCTGATCATAAGCCGGAAGCAGATCATGTTTCCATGTTCACTCTCCAGATGGTTGAAGATGTTTGGCTCCTTGTTTATCCTTCAAGCCTAAGGTTCACCAAATTTAGATACTTATAAGTAATCATCAAACACTTGCCACATCACTAACCCTGTAAGTACTCTTAAAATCCCAGTGTTGTGGCTCATCTGGTTTAGAAAAAGAAAACTTTTTTTTTTTAATATATTCACTTTTCCTTTATAAAAATAATACCTTTTTCTGTAGAAAATCAGGGAAGATAAAAACTGGAGAAAAGATAAAAATCAGAAGAAACAATTTTCCCAAAGTGTTCCTCAGCTAATCAACCTACTGTCCAACACTGGACCCATTATAGTTCCATTGGCAAAATGCTGGAATGTTTAAGTATTTTGGCCCAGCAACAGAACTTCTGTTCTTTTTAGGATAAGAAACTGATCAAGGCTCTGTTTGACGTCCTGGCCCACCCCCAGAACTATTTCAAGTACACAGCCCAGGAATCCCGGGAGATGTTTCCAAGATCCTTCATCCGATTGCTGCGTTCCAAAGTGTCCAGGTTCTTGAGGCCTTACAAGTGAGCCTGCCCACAGGACCCTCGGTGCCACGTTTTGCCTGTGGGCTGGTGGGACACAGCTGTCTGCCTCTGCAGCCAACATAGTTGGAAATTGCTGCCTCCCGTAGCAGTGACTCATTAGAGTTCAATTTTTATAGATAATACAGATATTTTGGTAAATTGAACTTGGTTTTTCTTTGCCAGCATTGTGGATATGGACTGAGAATGGCAGTGAGTCCCACCACCTCTCACTGCTGTGGGCAGAGGTCTCAGATGCATCAAGGGCTGGCTGAGCGGGACTCTAGTTAGCTCAGGCAAGACTCACCAGTCCCTCCTGCTTCTCACTCCTCCTCAAGGGGGCCGTGGTGGAAAGGAGGCCACAAAAGGGGCTGCTTTGGCTAAAACTTCAGCTTCCTCCTGCCCGGCCCTCCCTAAGGGAGCCCTCTGCACCGAGGCTGTGACCAGGCACAGCAGGAAGGGAGGAAGGGAGAGAGGGAAGAAGGGAGAGTGCTCCAGGCACCAGGCCTCACCTAAGACCTGGGAGGATTCCGTTTCCCTGTGGCCTTCTCCAGCCTGTGTGACCTACATTAGATGACAGGAACTTGGGTTCTAAGCAGTGATCATTTGAAAAAGTACTTAAAACAGAAAGAATTAGTAATAAAAAGATAAAAACTAAGCACTTCCAGAGACATAATCCTATAGCTCTAGGGACGGCCTTCCTTGTGGCCAGCTTCAGCTCGGTGGCAAATGCACAGTGCTGGTTTTAGCACCTTCAGCTGTCCTTCTGGCACCCTGCTTGGCACCGTGTTAGGGCCTGGAGAGTTCAGGGCGGACATGATCTCCTTGGTGGGTGAGAATCACCTACAGTTAGGAGAAGTACTGCATCACAAACCCGGAGTTTCTCTTAACCATCACACCACTGCCAGAGGCAGCTACACAAATCCCGCTCTCCAGGTACTGCGGTCAACATTGGGTCAGCACAGTGGGGCTTCACAGTCATTTTCTCCCACAGAATCTGGCATTTTCAATACCAGTTAATTTTTACAAATTTAAATCCGTAAGTAAAAATCTTATTACAGTGAATTTAAAAAAAAATCCTATCAAACAAGCTGCCATTCCCAAGGGGACTGAGAACAAACAACTATGGCGTTGTTACTTCAGTAACAGACTAACTCTGGACACACAACTCTCAACACCAAAGTACTCAAGAATAGTTAACAAATATTTCTAAATCAAACAAAGACTATTTCATTATTGTTGAGCTCACGTTTCACCTGTTTTTTTTTAACCTATCCATAACATTGATTAAAAAAAAAAAACAACAACCTCTAATCAAACTTTTCTTTTTTATTTGGATGGGTCCTAAGTACCCATTTCCAAATTTCTTTTCAAAAATTGAAACATCTTCATTTTAAAAAATAATCATCAAAATAAGCACTTAGAGTTTGTCATTGCAGAACTTTGCCTACATTTCTGAGTCTAATCATAAAATGAAAGTTGAAATGTAATACGACCAGGGTCAGTGACCTGCCCGATGTGGGGTGGGGTGAGCGGAACCGTGCCACCCTGTCCAAGCACGTTGGTAACTTTGTGTTCTTGACTGTATGGTTCTGTATTGCGGGTGTCATAGGAAGGCCAGGGATGGAAATGCATTGGGGGTTGGAAGGAGGCCCCCTCCAGGAGCAGGCCTGCCAACCAGAGCTATGCTCCTAGTATAAGTGTGAGCAACTGAGGCCCTTCCTAAGCACCCTCTCTATCCCCACCAACCACCCTAAGAGATGCTATGGAAGACTGGCTGCTTGTGGCTACAGTTGCTACCTATAAGTCAATAAAGATTTATTAAATGTCTGCTCTGTGCCAGGCCCTGTTCTAGGCCCTAGGGATGCACAGTGACAAGACAGACAGGGTCCTTGCTCTTGTGGAACTTATATTTTAGGTGGCCAGTGAACAAATAAATCACCACAGAAAGTATCAGCTAGCATTGTGTTATGTGGTAGGTTAACAAGACAGATGACTGCGTTGCTACTTTAGAATTACGGGTTGTAGAGGGCTGCTCTGGGGAAATGACATTTCAACCTGAAAACGGCCGGAGGGAACCAGGCTTGGGACAGGCAGGGGGACGAGGGCTCCAGGTAGAGGAAGGCCAAGTGCAAAGGCTGGCAGGCAGGAGCCCGTGTGTGTATATGTGTGTAGTCACTGTCCAGTGAGAAGGCAGTGGGATGAGATGAGGTGAGGGAAGTGGACAGGGGCCAGAGCACATCAGGCTTTGGAATCTAGAACAAGAGGCTTGGGTTTCATTCTCGGTATGTTGTAAAGCTTTCAGAGGGGTTGGGGCAAAGGAGTGGGACAAGCTGATTTATGTTTTAAAAAGATAGTTCTGGTTACTGTGTGAATAGATTTCAGAAAAAGGCAGGGAGGCAGAGAGCCATCAGCCAACTTTCGCAACCAACCAGGCTGCCATCCTGGTGGGAGATGAGGTGGTCTGGGTTAAGGGTGTGGAGTGGAGATGAGAGAAAGTTTCTGGACCTGTTTTAGGGCAGAGTCGAGAACTTGCATGAGAACTGGATGGAGGGGAAGGGAGAAGCAGCCACCAAGGAGACCTCCTAGTTGCCTGAGCAACTGGTAGCTGGAGGAGATGAGCCATTTCAAGTATGAGGTACCTGTTTAGGAATCCAAACTCCAGAGTTCAGATAGGCAACTGATTTTATGAAGTCCCAGAAGAGGTCAGCGCTGGAATATGTCATAGAATAAAGACATGAGACATGAGGTTGAGGACACCTGGGCAAAGTATGGACATAAAGAAGACCAGGGCACTCTACATTCTGGGTTTCCCTGTGTGGGCATAGGACCGGGACTGGAGGATCTGATTGTTCAGTCAATGGGAAGAGGTCAGAGCTGTTTCCCCTGCCCTCCGAGGGAGCTAGTTCTGTGGGAAGAGTCTGAGTGGAACTGGAATCTGCACAAGTCCTCCTTTTCAGCTGTGGATATTGTTCCTGAGCCATTTACTCAAGTGCTGCATTTATGGATTTAGCAACGTTTCCCTTGAGTTTCCAATGCTAATAAAAGAGTGTTTGCCTTTTCACACTACCAGATCATTATCTTCACTGTGGAAAATTGCTTCCTCTGAATCATTCTCTGAGCTGTTAAGTGTGTTTTCTTGAGGCATTCACTGGATTTAGGTTCGCAGGTGATCTTAAAATTGTCCTGTGGTAATTTGGGAAAGATCGTGGCTGCCCAGCACAAGGCACGGACTCACTTGCCCTTGGGCAGATCTTCATGGGGAGAGCACGAGAGCTCTTGCCTACTGCAGGCTACAACAGCTGGTGGGCCTGGGCACCGGGAAATCCGGGCACCCACACCAAGCCCAGCCTCAGTCCTCTCCTCAGTCCGGAAGGGATGCCTCTTACCAGGGCTGTCAGCATCTTTGCTTCCTTTTTCATGGCAGGATGGGTCCTGACAGCCTTACCCCAGTCTTTGTCACTCTTAGCCAGTATTTGGGAGGCAAATGGATTAGATGAAGAGTAAAGCAGTTCCTCACCAAGTTCAGGGAGGCTTGGCCTGGCTATGGCCTTCTTGGTAGGCAAGCCATCCTCCGAATCCAGGTCCTAGATGTAGCCACGAGAGCCCCATCCACAGGAAATTAGAAGCCTTGGTGAGGCTTCCTTTCTGTGGCATCTTCTACTCTAGGGGACTGTGAACGCAGCTTGAGTTTCCTGAGTATTTGTGGTTCCCTGCTTCCTTCTCCCTTCAGGCAGTCCTGATCTGCCTGCAGGAGACCATCCTCAGGGGTCTGATGGCCCAGCAAGGCTGCTCCTGTGACGGACAGCCAAAAAACCGAACTACTCAGCAGGGATCACTTTCTAGCGAACACAGTAGAATCAAAATAGATTTAGAAAAATGAAACCGCTCTAATTCTCATCCAGGTTGCCTTAGCTGAATAAAAGGGACACAAATTCATCTGCTGCAAACAATGATAATAACTTAGCATTATTTGGGTTTCAGAGTATCTCAGGGGAGTGCAACCACAGACCTTGGTTACTAATAGTTCTTTGTTATGTGTTCACTCACTTGGTCATTTATCCAACATATTTCTTGAGGGCTTACAAAGCGCTAGGTACCATAGGGACAGGTGGGGCTATAGTGAGCAAAATAAAGTCTTTGCTCTTGTGGAGTTTATGTTCTTAGGAAGGGAGGCAGAAAATAAACAAATTGTAAAGTCAAGTGTGATAACTGCTTAAAGAAGGTAAAGGGCAAAATGATACAGGATGAGTAGGTGGTGAGAAGGAGTTGCTATTTTAGGTGGGGTGAGCTCATCGTTACAGTCATCAATCCAGGCCTCTCCTGGGGTACTCACTGGCTCCTCAAACCTATGCTGGCAGCACAGGCCCTGGCAAGCTCCTCGACCCACCCAGCAAGCACTTGACATTTCCTCTCACCCCAGGCTGACCAGAGCTCCAGCTGTGAACAAGCGGTTTTGCAATTTCTGGGACAGGTGCCACCTAGTGGCTGTAAGGTGGAGTAGACGTGTGTCTCTGTCCTCTCCGAGCTTAAATGAGGGCAATTTAAGGGGGAATGTTACTAGTGAGATTTGTGGACCAGGGCTGTGGTTTGACAATTGATTGATTGCATGTTGTTCAGTACAGCCCTCAGAACGTATCTGTTTAGACCTTTTCCTTCTCTCTGCCTGGCCTAATGACTAATGACCAAGTGGGATGGCCTTGATTTGGGTCTTTTCAGACTATCAACAGTGCTCTGAATCATGTCCAAACACACCCACCCATACACACACCCCCAGCCTGTACATTCATTCATTCATTGTAATGGTCTAGGCACCATGCTAGATTGGCTCTATATTGCTGAGACAGGAGGGAAAAGGAGTTGAAAGAATGAGGGGGGAGAGTCCCCAAACTGTAATATTGTGAAGTATTTCAGCACACATAGTTTCATGAGCTACCACAGCCCCTGACTGGGACCACCCTCTGATCCTATAGTTTATCCTATAATTGAGGGATAACTTTGAGACACAGTTTGGTGTTTTCTGTCTTTTCCCTCCACAGTGCAAAAAGCAGAAATATAAACCTACCTCAGATCTGAGCTTTGTGGGGCATCTGGGTGGATCAGTCGGTTAAACATCTGCCTTTGGGTCAGGTCATGATCTCAGGGTCCTGGGCTCAAGCCCCGCAATGGGCTCCTTGCTCAGTAGGGAGTCTGCTTCTCCCTCTCCCTCTGCCATTACCCCTGCTTCCGTGCTCTCTCTCTGTCAAGTAAATAAATAAAATCTTTAAAAAAAATCTGAGCTTTGGTGCTGGCTTTGCCTTATTATGCACACTTTGTGATTCAAGAAAAATTAATAGCTGTTGAGCAGGAAATGGAACTGAAGCTGCAGGCAGGACAGTATGTTACTGATGTGACCACAACCAGCAAGACTGTGGCAGTTGGAGTAGGAGTTTGTGGTGAACCCTGGCCAGGCCTGTTGTGCTCAGCCCTCTGCAGCCTTGTGGCCGTCTTGCTGTGTGACCACAAACTGGTCTTGGGACACACTGCCAATGTGTGTGCATGGCACCTGTCCACCATACACAGCTGTGGATGATACGACAAGACGGTAATGGTGGCCAAGCAAGAACATGTGCCCAGAACCCTGACGTTAGATCCAGGTGACTTGGTTTGAGGAAGGCAGGCTTTGGCAGCCACACAGGTACCAAAGCTGGAGTTTGAGGTGATCTGGGAGCAAGTATCAGAGGTTTGTTAAACCCTCACTCGGGGCTTCCAACGAGGAGCTGAGGTGACTCAAGCAGCATCAGTCATCCAATATCTGCCTCCCAGAATTCCTAATGTACTTTGCTAAGAATGCATTCTCTCTGTCTGTCTTGTGAAAGATTTCTCTACGAGTATGTTTTGTGATGCTCATCTTCTCCAAGATTCTCCTTATGTCCTCTGTGATACCTGGATTTGTATCCCAGCTCTGCCACATCATAGTTGTGTGACCTTGCACAAGTCATTTTAACCTTTCTGTGCCTCAGTTTCCTCATATGGTACATAAACTGACTGGATAGGGTTGTTGTGAGGATTAAATGAGTTTCTCATGGAGAATTCTTGGAACACTGCCTGGAATGGAGTAAGGGCTCAATAAATGTTAACTATTATCATCACCGTTATTCTCTTCCACTTCTTCAGACTTGAGAAGTTAAATCCAAGATACATTTTTTGACGTCTCCTGGGTTTATTTTAATATTCAAAAGATAAGGCAAGAAACACTGACAGGAAAGAGGAGGGGATGGGACGGTCAGAGCTCAGAGTGCCTCCCTGAGTCAGGAGACACTTAACTTAGTGGGTGGACAGAGGGACCCGGGGCCCTAGAGCTCCAGCCCTGTCAGTGCCAGGAGAAAGGATTTAAGTCGAGTCCACAAGCAACTCTCTGGCTAAGGACCACACCCACCTCAGGAGACATGATGGGTAGGGATGTCTGCTGTCAGTCTCCTGGATGAGGTTGTCCTGGGCCTTGCAGCCACCCCAAGGGTCAGCCTAAATCCAAGATCTATTTGTTAATGGGTTTACACTCTGCTGGTCTCTCCTATTTCAGTGACACCGAAAGTCCTTTAGTCATAGGCTTTCTGGTGGGATGTGTTCTAGGAACAGATGAATTAGAGCTTGAAGCAGGAAAGAAAGGCCACAATGCCTGATCTGGGTTCTCACACAAGACCTCTGAAAACCCTTATCTTCCTGAGCAGAGAAAGTAAAATGCACTTTTCCAATCCTATAAAACTTTCAGGTCAGGAATAGCACGTGTGCGTGCGCGCGCGCGCGCGCACACACACACACACACACACACAAACATACTCACACAGGCCTGTCAATCCTTCATCTTTTCTTATTTTCAACCTAAAGGCCCTGATGTGTAAGGACATCAGCACATCTTACTGAGGCCAGAATAACACATTCTCCAGAAATGTTTATCTCAAGTTTGATGTTCCAACATGGCAAAGTCCACTTCTGACTCCAGAGAGGCAGTACTTAGGGTTGTAGACAAATAAAGCCTACAAAGAGATTCACTTAGCCAGAGGGGTTTAAGGAAACCGTGAGGAATCTGCATGAGCCCTCACAGTCAGTGGGACAAAGTCCCGGATGAGACATGAGGTCACAGGGTCTGTCCACCATGCTGCACATGCCTTGGAGAGCACTGAACTCAAATGGGCTATAGAGTGTAGATAGCTTAGAAAAGAAAGAATTTCATCTTTTGAAAAATCATGAATGGGGAAGAAAAAATCTAATAATTATACAGAAGAGAAATCAGGCAATACCCTGATCAGATTATCAGAATTATCAACTCCAGTAAAGGACATAAGGACATCACATGCATGGTTCCATATACCCTGAAAAAAAATAACACTTTTTTTTTTTTTTAAGATTTCATTTATTTATTTGCTAGAGAGAGAACACAAGCAGGGGGAGTGGCAGACAGAGAAGCAGGCTCCCTGCCGAGCAAGTACCCCGATGTGGGACTCACTCCTAGGACCCCGGGATCATTACCTGAGCCAAAGGCAGCTGCTTAACCTACTCAGTCACCCAGGTGTCCCAGCATAATATCTTCTATACAGTACTCAGGCCAAGAATGCAAAAACTTATCCTCAATATAGGGAAACTTCAGATACAAAAAAGTGAGGAATATTTCACTTTTTAAAAAAGGGAATGAAGCTGAAAAATAACTGGTACACTAATGAAATTCAAATCTTTTGTATTCCAAAGAACACCATCAGAAAAGTGAAAAGGCAACCCATGAATGGGGAAAAATTTTTACAAATCATGTAAAAATTGTACAAATTTACAAGAGACTTGTAGCTAGAATATTTAAAGAACTCTTGCAGCTCAATAATAAAAAGACAAGTAACCTAGAAGTGAGGAAAGGACATGAAAGATATTTTTCTGAAGAAGATAAACAAATGGCCAAGAAGCATAGGAAAATATGCTCAGCATCGTCAGCCATCAGGGAAATTCAGATCTAACCAAAATGAGACACTATTTCACACCCACTAAGAGAGCTCTAGTTAAAGAGTCAGATAATAACCAGTGTTGGCAGGGATGAGGAGACACTGGTACCCTCACACACTGCTGGGATTGTAAAATGCAACCACGTTGGAAAAGTCTGTTCATTCCTCAAAAGGTTAAACATAGAGTTACCATATGACCCAGCAGTTCCACTCTGAGAGAAATGAAAACATACGTCTTCATAAGAACTTATTACACGAAAGCTCACAGCAGCAGTAATCATCACGACAGCCAAAAGTTAGAATGACTCGAAAGTCTATCAACTGATGAATGGGTAAACAAAATATGATAATACTGGAAAGAGTATTATTCCAAATAATGGAATATGATTTGGCCATGAAAAGAAATGAAATTCTGTAACACAGATGAACCTTGAAAACATTACACTAAGTGAAAGAAGCCAGTCGTGTATGATCCTGGTTAACTGAAACAGACAAAATAGGCCAATCCATAAAGACAGAACCTAGATATTACAGGCTGCCTGGGATTGGAGAGTTTGGGAGGAAATGGTACATAGTGTCTTTTGGGGGGACAAAAATGCTCTAAAATTTGACACAGTGATATTTTCAAAGTTCTGTGAATATATTAAAAAGCATTGAATTGTGAAGTTTTAAGTGGGTGAATTGTATGGTATGTGAATTCTATCGTAATAAAACATTTTTCCCTAAAATATGAAAGACTATGTTCTTCAAAATGTCAATATCATACCAGATAAAGGGCTAGTATCCAAAATCTATAAATAACTTCTCAAACTCAACACCCAAAGAACAAATAATCCAATCAAGAAATGGGCAGAAGACATCAACAGACATTTTGACAAAGACGACATCCAAATGACCAACAGACACAAGAAAAAATGCTCGACATCAGGGAAATACAAATCAAAACCACAGTGAGATACCACTTCACACCAGTCAGAATGGCTAAAATTAACAAGTCAGGAAATGACAGGTGTTGGTGAGGATGAGGAGACCTGTTGTGTGGGAATGCAGTTGGGAATGCCGGCTGGTGCAGCCACTCTGGAAGACAGTATGGAGGTTCCTCAAAGAGTTGAAAATAGAGCCGTCCTACAACCCAGCAATTGCACTCCTAGGTATTTACAAAGATACAAATGTAGTAAAAGAAGGACCATATGCACCCCAATGTTCATAGCAGCAATGTCCACAATAGCCAAACTATGGGAAGAGTCTAGATGTCTATCAAAAGATGAATGGATAAAGAAGATATAGTGTGTGTGTGTATACATATATATATACATATATACATATATGTGTATATATAATGGAATATTAGGCAGACATCAAAAAATGAAATCTTGCCATTTGTGATGATATGGATGGAACTAGAGGGTATTATGCTGAGCGAAATGTCAATCAGAGAAAGACAATTATCATATGATCTGATATGAGGCATTTGAGAAATAAGACAGAGGATCATAGGGGAAGGAAGGGAAAAATGAAACAAGATGAAACCAGAGAGGGAGACAAACCATAAGAGACTCAATCTCAGGAAACAAACTGAGGGTTGCTGGTGGGGGGTGGGACAGATGGGGTGGCTGGATGATGGACATTGGGAAGGGTATGTGCTATGGTGAGGGCTGTGAATTGTGTAAGACTGATGAATCACAGACCTGTACCCCTGAAACAAATAACACATTATATGTTAATAAAAAAAATAGAGATACCCTATGACCCAGCAATTGCGCTACTGGGTATTCACCCCAAAGATACAAGTGTAGCAATCTGAAGGGACTTCTGTACCCTAATGTTTATAGCAGCAATGTCCACAATAGCCAAACTATGGAAAGAGCCCAGATGTCCACTGACAGATGAATAACGATGTGGTATATATACACACTGGAAGACTACTCAGCTATCAAAAAAATGAAACCTTGCTATTTGTAACAACATGGATGGAACTAGAGGGTATTATGCAGAGCAAAATAAGTCAATCAGAGAAATTATCATATGGTAATTTGATAATTATCATATGATAATCATATGATAATTATATGTTCTCACTCATATGTGGAATTTAAGAAACAAAACAGAAGATCATAGGGGAAGGGAGGGAAAAATAATACAAGATGAAACCAGAGAGGAAGACAAACCATAAGAGACTCTTAATCATAGGAAACAAACTGAGGGTTGCTGGAAGAGAGGTGGGTGGGAGGAGGGGGTACTGAGTGATGGGCATTAAGGAAGGCACATAATGTAATGAACACTGGGTAATATATAAGACTGATGAATTGCTGACCTCTACCTCTGAAACTAATAATACACTGTATGTTAATTAAATTTAAATTTAAAAAATAAAAATAAACCAAGAACTAGAAAAAAATCAATGTCATAAAAGACAAAGCTGGGGAAATGTTCCAGATGAAAGGAGACTAAAGAAACACAACAACCAAATATAATATCGGACTCTAGCCTGGGTCCTGTATTGGAGGAATATGTCATAAAGGACACTATTGGGCCAACTGACAAAACTGAAACGTGAACAGTAGTTTAGATAAAAGCTTTGTATCAATGTAAATTTATGAAATTTCTATCTATACACTGGTTGTGTAAGAGAAAGCTCCCTATTCTTAGAAAATACACAATGAAGTATTAGCGGTGAAGGGTTATAATACAGGTAACTCATCCTCAGATGGTTCAGAAAAAAATGTGAGCGTGCTGTGTGTTGGGGAAAAGCAAATGATACAGCAGATGGAATAAATTGTTAATAATCTGGTTAAAGGATCTGGATTGTTTTTGTCTTTGCAACTTCTTGTAAGTTTGAAATCGTTTCCAAATAAGAAGTTTGCAAATAATCACAAAAGACTTTTCTTGCTGGGCAGTGCAGAGCTGTATGAAAACAGGTCAGAGAGAATGTTGTGTGAGCGTTTGTGGTGTGTAGATGTCCGCACACCCAAGTGCCTACCCATGTTCCAAAGGGTGCTTCGCCTCTCAGCTGCTATTTGCCCCATCTGGCCTAAGGCTTGCCCAGCACGGGCCACTGACCTCCCACTGTCACACCCAAGCAGCATATCACACCCCAAGTTAGAAGGCAGTAGAGCCCTCCATGTGCTTGAGGCAGACGGAGGTAACCAGTGTGAGCTGCCTGCAGGCTTTCTTGCCTTTGGCTGGGAGCAGGAAGGTCAGGCCTAGTGCCCTCTGAGAGGCTTGCCATCTTCAGAGGTCTGTTTCCAGTCTGAAGAGCTCTCCATTGGCCTCTGGAGGGCTGGTCTTTCTCCAAGTTCTCTACTATCTTGGAGAGAAGAATGAAATGAGGAGAGGAGTCATATTTATTGAGAGCTCAATTTGTGCCCAGCCCTGTGCTTTACATGTTATTTTATTTAAACCACACAGAGCCCTGCCAGATGGGTAAACTGAGGCTCCAAGAACTGCAGTAATCTGGCTAAGGTCCCACAGTGAGCAAGAGGCAGAGCCAGATTCAAAGCCAAGCCTAGTCTCCCCTCTGTCCCCCAGGTTCTCTTGCTTCAGATACTGGATTTTCCCCCCTTCTTTCTCTCCTCTTTGCTGTCTGATTTGAGGTCACAGCCTGTCCTTATCCCAAGAAATGAAACAAAATCATTGCTAACAGGAATGAATCCAAAATACTCAGCCAACTTTGGAAAACACCAGCAGGGCTGCCATCAGCCCTGTTTTATGAGGCTTCGGTGATGCTGGGAATCACTCCGAAGGAAGAAGACAGAAATATCTCGTCTTTGCTTTAACCTGCCAAGGTAGACACAATCTTCGGAGCTGGGCGCCAAGTCATGGGCTCTGTGTAGCCAGAGATCCTGGCACTCATATGGTACCTGCAGTGCACAGCTGTTTAAACAATCTTCCTGACAGAGGGAGATGAGGTGGTGGGGAGGGCACCAGAGAAGAAAGCAGACTCTGCAGCTATAAGGATGGGGGTGGTGAGCAAAGGGGGATCTGGGCAGGGCCATTACTTCCAAGGGTGCCCAAGGGCAGTCAGAGCAAAATCTGTGTGGGTGGGAAGGTGAGGAGAGGGATAAGAACTCCTTGACAATCTCTCTTCCCCTCTGTTCTTTTCTTCTATTCTGGCCTCCTGGCCCTAGCACTCGTGTATCCATGCTCAGAGGTCTCCTTGTTAGCTGAAGACCCAAAGGAGGGGTGTTGGGAGAATAGATTATAAGCTGGGAGCTGTTGACAGTCAAGAGACAGGAAGAGCCTGCCTACGGTGGCATCACCTCGGTGCCTATACTGGTTATGTCATTTGAGCCCTTGGATCCAGTCATGCCTGAAATCCCTGCACTTTTAGATAATGGAACCAAAAAAGTTTACACTTCTGTTTAAGAAAATTTCGACAGGGCTTCTGTCACTTATCATATGAACATCACAAATAAAATCCTGATTGAAACAGAATTAGCTTGACTAGAACAATTTTCAAGGACTGATCATCTACAACAGCCAAGGCAGGATGAAGAGAACTTTAGTATAGAAACCACATGACATGGAAAATCCAGAATCCAGAGGCTGGCCAGCCCCTGCTTTGGGAGGCCTTGGCTCCAGAGATGGGATAAGGCACTCAGGTCTCACTCGCATTGCCTGGAGTTTCGTAGAAAGCCTTGTAGCAGGCATAGGCGAGGGCCTACTCCGAGACTCAGCAGCCTACAGGTTCTCCCGAGTCTGTCTCAAGCACTGATGATGGTAGCTACCTTCTGCTGAGCCCTTTCTATGCACCACCGTGTGTTATGTGTATTATTTTATTTAATCCTCACAGCAGCCCTAAGAAGTAGATGTGTTACTGGCATCATTTTCTAGATGAGGAACGAAAACACAGCGGTGAAGTAAACTTACTAGTCACACAGCTGGTAAGTGGCAGAGCAGGGACTCAAGCCTAGTGTGTCAAACTCCAACAAAACTTGTGCTTTTAACAACTATATGATACTTCTTCCAAGATAGGTCAATAAGGCAGGGAAGGTTGGCTTTATGGAGAATTAATAATAGATCATAATAATGATCTTCTCTGATGGTAAAGCCCTCTGGAGTTCACAAAGCCCAATTTTATATGCAATCTCACGGCATCCATTTTATAGATATGGAAGCTGAGGCTTAGAGGCAGGAAGTGACTTTCTCATATTCTTTGGGCAAATGGGATAAACTGAGTAGAGGTGAGGCTTCTCAAATGGAGCGGCCAGGCTGGAGTCTGCAGAAACTCGTATGTGCAGGCTAGCCTCACCACATGGACCCGTGCTGATGATATCAGTCTGGCTAACAAAGATCTCCAAGAGATAAGGGGACCAATTGTGATTTGGCCACAGATCCAGTTGCAGAAACACAAATCCCACTACAGCAAAGGGCTCTGCATTCACAAAGATCCCTAGCTCCAGTCAAAGCCCTGTTTACTTTTCAGCAACACTTGATATGGACAAATTCAGTTCATTCAGAGACATTCAGCTTTCTGGTGTTCCCAGAGGGAGGGGGGAATCTTGCTATAAAAAGAGCCCCTTTCTTCCATTGGGTCATCCTCAGGAAAAAGGCTGTAAGACTGAGTTGAATTGCCTGAGGAGAGGGGAGCTGGAATCTGCCTGCCTGGCTGCCTCCCAGAGGAAAGTAGCTGTCCCAGGGTAAGCCCCAGGGGCTGGAGCTGTTGGGCCCGCCTTGATGCGTTGCCACTGAGCTCAGAGGTACCTGTCCTAGAGAGACAAAGCAAGGCTGTCTTTCACTGTTCCCTGGGCAAGACTTGCCTGGAGGAGTGACCAGGCAGAAAGCCAGGCAACACGACAGAAGGGGCCAGGGCAGCCACTGTTGTTCACTGCTGGAAGCGTGCCAAGGGACTGGAAGGTGAGCTACAATGCCACCTCCTTCTTGCCTGTCTCTCCCAAGAGATCCTGCCCTCCATGAATGGGGCTCAGGGGTGCGGGCTTTCTTGAAGCCAGGTGAGCAGCCTTCTGGATTTATTTTCCCACAAGCAGTCTGTGAGCTGTGAAACTAGGGCAGCCATTGGAGATAGGAATGGAGGACAAGGAGCAGGTTCATGAAGTGCAACCCCGTCCTTCCAGGTCTGCGAAGTCCAGCACAGGTTCTGGGGGCAGACAGTCTGGGTTTAAAATTCCAGCTGTACCACTTGCCTTCCTTGGGCCAGACCTTAACTTCTTGCTATGCTTACACTAGTATTTATTGACCACCTTCTATGTGCTGTGCTAAGGAGTTAATGGTAAGCAAAAAACAAGACTCAATTGCCTTGTTAGAGCTTATAGTTAGGGAAGGAGATAAATATGAATCAAACAACCCATAACACCCCCACCATTACCACCGAGAAAAGTAAAACGTCCAGGAGAGTTGCAGAGCTTATATTTAGGGAAAATTCACCCACTCTGGGAGGTCAGAGAAGGCTTTCCTAAATAAATGATAATGGAGCTGAGGTCTGTTTACTGAACAGGGTAGAAGGGACATTCCATGCACAGAGAACAGGATATTCAAGGTATGCCATATGGCAAGAATGGCTCCTCCAAGGAACTGGAAGAAGACTCGTGAGGCTGAAGTACAGACTGGAGAGACACATGGGGATAGACCACACAAGAATGTGAATCTTTGGGACACTAAGGTGGGTCAGCCATTAAGTGTCTGCCTTTGGCTCAGGTCAAGATCCCGGGGTCCTGGGATCCAGCCCTGGATCTGGCTCCCTGCTCAGTGAGGAGCCTGCTTCTCCCTTTCCCACTCCCTCTGCTTGTGTTCCCTCTCTTACTGTGTATCTCTCTGTAAAATAAATAAATAATTCTTTAAAAAAAGGAATGTGAATCTTAAGAGCAATATGAAATTTTTTGTGATGCTCTAAACTGAGAGGTGAGATGATCATGCTTGTAGTTTGAAAAGGTTACTCTGGCAGCAAAGAACAATGGATTGGAAGGGAACCAAGGAACATTCAGGAGACCAGTTAGGAGGTCTCAGTTATTAGCGGGTTAAATGGGGGATATTGGATAATACTATCTCATAAGCTATTGCTAGGACTCAATGAAATACGGCATTTTAAGTGCTTATGCCAGTATGCGACGCACAGTAAAGGCTCAGTAAATGTCGTTATTATTAGTTTTGTTGGTTCTCTTCAGAGCGCAGATCTTTCTGCTTTCTGTTTCCTCCTGTGAGACAGGGTGGGAGAGGGGCAGGGGTCATGGAAATGTGATTTGTATTAAGTCACAACACAGAGGCCAAAAGCCAGGAAGCCTGAAGGACCTATTAGAATGGCTTAAATGCAAACTGGTACAGTCACTCTGGAAAACAGTACAGAGGTTCCCCAAAAAGTTAAAAATGGAACTACCTAGACCCAGCAGCTGCACTACTAGGTATTTATCCAAAGAATACAAAAATAACAATTTGAAGGGGCACATGTACCCCAATTTTTATAGCAGCAATGTCCATAATAGTCAAAACATGGAAAGAACCCAGATGTCCATCCACAGACGATGAATGAAGAAGCTATGGTGTATATAATGAAATATCATTCAGCCATTGAAAAGAATGAAATCTTGCCATTTGCAACCACGTAGATGGAACTAGAGAGTATTATGCCAAATGAAATAAGTTAGAGAAAGACAAATACCATATGATTTTACTCATGTTGAATTTAAGAATCAAAACAGATGAACACAGAGGAAGGGGAGGAAAAATAAAATAAGATGAAAACAGAGGAGGCAAACCATAAGACACTCTTAACTACAGGAAACAAACAGGGTTGCTAGAGGGGAAGTGGGTGGGGGGATGGAGTAACTGTGTGATGGGCATTAAGGAGAGCACTTGAGGTATTGAGCACTCGGTATTATATACAACTGACGAATCACTAAATTCTACCCCTGAAACTAATACTATACTATATGTTAACTAAATTGAATTTAAATAGGGTGGCTGGATGGCTCAGTCAGTTAAGCGGCTGTCTTCTGCTCAGGTCAGGATCTCAGGGTCCTGGCATCAAGTCCCATATCTGGCTCCCTGCTCAGCAGGGAGTGTGCTTCTCCCTCTCACTTTCCCTCTATGCTCTCCCTCTCTTTCTCAAATAAATAAATAAATAAATAAATAAAACCTTTAAAAAATTTTCTTTAAATTGAATTTAAATAAAAAAATTTTTAAAGTCTATTAGTTTTGGGGGGGGGTTGGTTGTTTTTTAAGAATGGGTTGAGAGTGAGTAGGAAGGACTCAAAAGAATACTGGGTTCCTGTTTCTCCTGGAAACATGCTGGAGAGTAGATTGAAAGACCCTCCCTAACGGTAACCCTGAATCCCTGGCTGAGATAAAAGTGCTTTTCTAGCCGGTGTTCCGAAGAGCAGGTGTGGGCCACGCACTCCTGTGTAGTTGCACGGAGGCGGGGACCATCGCCACTCCTCAGCCCTAAGCTGACCCCGCAGGTTTCCAGCCGCCACTGAGACCCGGGTTCGCACGTGCGGAAAGAGGGTGCCAAGAGCCAGGGCACTGGAGTGGGGTCCCGGGAAAGCCGGTTTCCGCCCGCCCGCAGGGGCTGCCCCCTCCCCAGTCACGTGGCCTGGTGGGTGGGGACCGACCTGAAGTTGCAGAAATCCTGAGCCTTCCCAACTCTGAAGTGCTGTGTGGACGCTGGGGCTCCCGGAGGGGCGCGGAGGTGGGAATTTGCACAGCGAAGCAACTGCGCGGAGGGAGGGCTTTGGACCATGGCGCAGCTGGCAGTGATCCCGGGTTCGGCCACGTTGTGGCCAGGTAAGCGTGAGTCGCGGGCGGCGGCGGCGGCTGGGGTGGGAGAGGCTGCTCCTCCGTGGGGCCACCACACCCTATCCCGGTGCAGGGGATGTAGGGCACCCACAGCGGGAGAGGCGGTTGGGTAAAGCGATCCTGGTAGACCCTCGGCGCTCTGAGCCAGTCCAGCCTGCGTCACCCTTCCCCGCGGGTCCTTCCCTTCACGGACGCGGCGCGGAGACCCACAGCGCGGGTGGAGGCCCGGGAGCTGCGCGCTAGGTGGGGCACTGTGCTGGTTCCGCCCCTCCGCGCGCGCACTGGCTGCTCCCCGTGACGTCACGCTCGGCTATAAAATACTCGGCGCGCGGCTCTCGCGGCGCTGGAGGAGCTCGAGGCTGAGGGTAGAGGGTGATCGCGGAGCAACCGGGGACGCTGGGCCGCCGGCGTTTCAGCAATGTTTTACTCAGGGCTCCTCAGCGAGGGCGGCCGCAAGGAGACGGACATGCGGGAGGCGGCGTCGCTGCGGCAGCAGCGCCGGATGAAACAGGCCGTTCAGTTCATTCATAAGGACTCGGCCGACCTGCTGCCCTTGGACGGCCTCAAGAAGCTGGGCTCGTCCAAGGACACGGTGAGCCCCCGCGGCCGCGCCCGCCTCCGGATGCCCGCGCGCGGCGGCGGGTCACCTTCGCGCGGTGTAGCTCCCGGGGCCCGCCCTTGGCCGCTTTCACTGAGTCACCGGCCAGGACCCCGCTCCCGCCCCCTCCTGGCGCTGTCCTCTCTGTTGCTGTTGCTGTTCCGAATTCCTCTCCATCCAGCATCTCCCTGCTTCGCTTTCCCTCGGGATTCCGTCGTAGCTTTACCAGCTTGCGCTGCCTTCCGCTCTGCCTCTTCCTTTCGTGCTTCTCTCCTCTCGAGTAGGAGACCCTGCCCTGCCGTCTGGCCCTGTAGTCGCCTTTCTTTCCCGTTATTTTTACTCGTAGTACCCAATCTGATTGCCTGATTGAACCTCGCTTGGCCGGGCTGCTTGGTCCAGTGACCCAGACAGAGGTGATTCCTAATGGGTTTGGGAAGGAGAGATAGAAGTGGGAATGGGGAGGGGGTCTCTTGGCAGTCACCATACCCAGATGATTTTGTTAAATCCTTTTCTCCTTATGCAAAATCAACTTTTGCGTTTGATTTTGGGCTTATCTGCCTTAACCTTCCATCCTGGGGGGGGGGCGGGGGGAGAGAAAGGGTGGAATGTGAAGGAGGTTTCTTGAACCCCAAACATCTCTCCCCCTACCCACAAAGAGTGAATAGAGAGAGGAAACCAGCTGCTCCATCTCACTGACCAGTTAACGTCTGGAGCTGGAGCTGGTGCAAGCTTTTTTTCTGGCAGGGTCTTTCTTTGCCTTAAGAAGGAGGAACTCTAGGACTGGAGGTCTGGGTTCAAAGATCATGTCCTCTACAGGGTGTGGGTGGGTGTTCCAGGGTCACTAAAGAACCGTATTTGACTCATCCTCCAGTCACCGTAGTGGTACTGGGCCAAATATATGTTTAGCTTTGTGGTTTTATCTGAAGTTTTCTTTTCTTTTTAAAAAGATTTTATATATAATAACTGACAGATCACAAGTAGGCAGAGAGGCAGGTGGAGAGAGAGGAGGGGAAGCAGGCTCCCCGCTGAGCAGAGAGCCTGATTTGGGGCTCAATCCTAGGACCTGGGATCATGACCTGAGCCGAAGGCAGAGGCTTTAACCCACTGAGCCACCCAGGCGCCCCTTTTTTCCTTTTTTAAAAATTTATTTATATGAGAGAAAGAGAGCTCACAAGAGCAGGGGGGAGGGGCAGAGGGAGAGAGAAAGAGAGGATTCCCTGCTAATTGTGGAGCCCAACACAGGCTCTATTCCAGGACCCTGAGATCATGACCTGAGCTGAAATTAAGAGACAGCTGATTAACCACCTGAGCCACCCAGGTGCCCCTATCTGGAGTCTTGTAGTTTTCTCGAATTTCACAATCACTTTATGCATCTGGGCAATAACTTGTGAAGCATTAGTTAAATGTTGTTCAAATGAGGTAGGTGCTCTGTACAATTTTTTCAGTATTTTTTGAGATTTTGGAATATTTAATTTGGTAGGGAAGGAGAATGGTGTCACCTGGTTCACTGAAATTGCCATTTAAAACCCCAGATGACTATGAAGAACTTCTGAATCTACTTCCTTTTTTAAAAAAATATCTCTAATGACAGATAATAATATCAGATTTGCCCTCCCCCATTTTGATAAAAAATAATTTTAGTTATTTTTGTTTTGTTTTTATAAGATTTTATTTATTTATTTATTTAAGAAAGAGAGAGAGAGCACAAGCAGGGGGAGCAGCAGGCAGAGGGAGAGAGAGAAGCAGGCTCCCCGCTGAGCAAGGAGCCAGATGCAGGACTCGATCCCAGGACCCTGGGATCATGACCCGAGCCAAAAGCAGCTGCTTAATCTACTGAGCCACCCAGGCACCCAATTTTAGTTATTTTGGGGCAGGGGTTGGCTACCCAGTTATTTTGCTCTGTTCCCCCTTCCCCCGCTTCCCCCAGAGGTAGTTTTCCTGCTAAAGCCACAGGATAGTCTAATTTATGCTCACTCAGAGTGGTGAGTGACTGAAATACATTCCTAGAAAAGAGAACTCTCTTTTTTCTCTTCTTTCAATTTAAAGTAGTCTCATTTCATTTAGCAAACCAGATCTAAGTCTTCCTATTTTCAGACCAAAATAATCTAGTTCCTAGAAGCCTTGGGAATGAATAAAGAGAGGGAGTATTTAGGAAAAGAAGTAAAGTGTGGAACGTTTTTCTTCCCCATAGACTGGATTTAAGAAATGGTTGACATTTGGTTGTCTTGGGCTTTCAGAGTTCCCTGGCCCTGAGGAACTACCACTCTATCCTTCTGCTTAGCATTCCTTATATTACTTCACCCTGTGTAGGAAGAATTCCATCTGCTCTTCTGACTCCAGTGTGTGTCAGTTGAGCCACACAGGAGCTGATAATATAAAACAGGCAGTAGGCTGGAATGAGGAAGCATCCTTAAGCAGGTTATTGCCATAGGTCTGACGCACAGCGGTTTACTGTGAGACGCTGAATTGGGGTTCACACTTTCTCTCCCTCCCCACCTCCATCCCCACCATTGCCATGGACTTGATATCCCTTTCTCACTGTTCTCACACCCTTAATGTGCAAATTATTGCACAGAAGAGCTAGAACAGGTCACAGAAACCAAGGCAGATTGAGGTAGGGAAAGGAAAGCTGTGAGTACTGAGGTGTGGTGACATGATTAAGCTCTCTTAGACCTGATGTTGCTGCCTCAGTACAATCTAAGAAATAACCTTTTAAGTACCTGACCTCTTTACTTCGTGGATACATCTGGTAATACAGACCAGTGTTGACTCAATTTCCTCTCACCAAAGTGAAATTCTGAGGGTGCCAAAACTGATTGAATACATCTGTAGTGCAAACTAAACAGAAGAGGGAAAAAGGAATGGATGGCACCAGAGGGATATAGGGTGAAAGGACAAATTAGGCGTTCGTTGTTGCTGATGGTACAGAAATAGAGGACAGATTAGTTTTAATTGACTCTGGGGTTTGTGCCAGTGGAGGAGACTGTGGGTTGTTCTCCTCACACTAGTGACCTATATTAGAATTATACTTCTGGGTTTTATGAATTATCTACCTTTACCATGCTGTTTCTGTAACATTCACTATTTGATACCAGCCTCCAACTTTTTGTTTGGATTAGCAGAAAGCACCCATAGGCAATCAGATGTGGTCTTCTCTTGGCCACAGAGGAGTACATTTGTCCTATTCCTGTTCGTGTGTAGTTGGCTGCTACAAAGTCTAGTGTGGATATTAATCCTATTTCTTATGTCTGATTATCTTATTTTGCTTATCCTTCCATTTTGTGATGGCTTTTTCCTGTATTAGATTAAGAACCAAATTCAGAGATATGAGTAATATTTTATGTGATTTATTATTTTTTTAAAAGTTGATGAAGCTGGGGAAAAAAATCTCCACTCTTGGAGTTTTGGCTCTTGTAATTTTTTTGTCTTAGCTATCAGTTTCATAAATGTTCTTTTCATTGAGGTAGGGACTTTTGATTTTTAAAAACAGTCTCATCACTTTGGAAACATTGCCAAACTGCTTTCCTATAGAATTGGTCAATTTATATTCCACCAGCAACATGAGAGCCTCACTTCCTGGTTTCACCTCTACCTAATAAATATCAAACAGTATTACTGAAAAAGTTTTACGAAAGTGAAAAATGGTATTTTTGATATTAAAAAAAATAGTCCTATGGAACTAGAGGGTATTATGCTTAGCAAAATAAGTCAATCGGAGAAAGACAACTATCATATGATCTCCTTGATAGGAGGAAGTGGAGATACAACATGGGGGGTTTGGGGGGTAGGAAAAGAATAAATGAAACAAGATGGAAGATGGAATTGGGAGGGAGACAAAACACAAGTGACTTTTTTTTTTAAAGGCTTCTTTTTTTTTTTTTAATTTGACAGACAGATCACAAGTAGGCAGAGAGGCAGGCAGAGAGAGAGAGGAGGAGGAGGCAGGCTCCCTGCTGAGCAGAGAGCCCGATGCGGGACTCGATCCCAGGACCCTGGGATCATGACCTGAGCCGAAGGCAGAGGCTTTAACCACTGAGCCACCCAGGCGCCCAAAACATAAGTGACTCTTAATCTCACAAAATAAACTGAGGGTTGCTGCCGGGAGGGGGGTCGGGGGAGGGGGGTGGGGTTATGGACATTGGGGAGGATATGTGCTATGGTGAGTGCTGTGAAGTGTGTAAACCTGGCGATTCACAGACCTGTACCCCTGGGGATAAAAATACACTATATGTTTATAAAAATTTTTTTAAAAATTAAAAAAAGTAAATAGTACTGATACACAAATAGCATAATATTACTTCCCTATGAGACTGAGTTATTTTAGACTTTTTGAGAATGAACCAAGTCCAGAATATTTTTGCTGAAATATCTGGTGGGGTTTTTTATTTTGTTTTTTTATTGTAGTTGTATCTCTCAATAATAGCAGATGATACTTTTAAAATAAGCTCATAATAATAAATATTTGTATGTGTAAAAAAAATGCAAAAAAATATATAGCCCTGTCCCCAAAAAAACAAAAAACAAACCAGTCCTCTCATGATGTTTTCCCTGTATGATAATATTACTGACCATCAGGCCACATCCTTAGTTGTCCAGGAATAGAGAGAGCATTTTTCTTTCCTATCTATGATTGATTGTACTTATAGCCAAATGCTTTAGAATACTCACTAGAATTAGGAATGGAGCCTAGAGCAAGGATTATGGAACACAGCAAAGCAAACTGACCATGAAATAACTAGCTCTGTGCTCTGAATATCTGATCTACCTGATCAGAATGCCACAAGTCATCCATAATACCACAGGTTTTGAATCAGAGAACTTTGGAGCTTTAGAAGAGGAGCATGAAATACCAATATAATACCAGGATCTGGTGCAAACTGAAGATTTGCAGAGCCATGATTGTGTCCTAATTATAGGAAACATTATTTGAACACTTACTGTGTTCAGGATACAGTGCTAGGTGCTCAGACCACGAAGAAGATAGCAAAGTTTCTTTCTATGAGAAGTTTATATAGATTAGGGGGAAGGACAGGATAGATTCATTAATTAATTCCACAAATATTTATTGAATGCTTATTACATGTTGGTCAGTACTCTAAGCATTAAAGATATGATCATGAACATGGGGCACCTGGATGGCTCGGTCAGTTAAGCATCTGTCTTCTGCTCAGGTCATGATCCTGGGGTCCTGGGATCCAGCCCTCTGTCGGACTCACTGCTCAACGGAGAGGCTGCTTCTCCCTCTCCCTCTGCCTGCCACTCTGCCTACTTGTGTTCTCTCTCTCTCTGTCAAATAAATAAATAAAATCTTAAAAAGAAAAAAGATACAATAGTGAACCAAAGTGGAGTTTCTGTCCTAATGGAACTTGTATTGTTGTGAGAGGAGAAAACAGAAAATAAAAACAAGTAAATATGTAATATAACAAGTAGCAATAAGTGCTATGGAGAAGATGAACCAGGATAAGGAGAATAGAGAGTACAATGCCAGGGCAAGGTGGAGTGCAAACTTACTTTATAAAATGTAGTCAGGGAAGGCTTCTCTGCTAAGATTACATTTTAGGAGATACTGAAGAAAGTCAGAGAGCAAAATATCTTGGGAAAGAATGTGTTAGACAGAAGGAACAGAAAGTGCAAAGGCCTGAAGTGTCAGTGTAACTGATGTGATTGAAAAACTGTAAGGTCATTGTGGCCAGGGCAGAATGAGCAAGTGGGAGGGTGATAAGAGATAATATCAGAGGAGTAGTGGGAGGCCAGACCACTCAGGGCTTTATAGGTCATTGTACAGATATTGGCTTTTAATCCATTTTGGGAAACCAATAGAAGACTTTGTGCAGAGGGGTAGGATGACATGACCTATTTTATAAAAAGATTATTCAGACAACTGTGTGGATTAGCCTGAAGAGGGGCAAGAGTAGAAGCAAGGAGACTGGTTAGGAGGCTGTTATATGGTAATCCAGTTGACAGATGAAGGTGGCTCAGAGCAGTGTGATGGTGGTGAAAGGGAGGGAAAAGCCCTGGATATATTTTGAAGGTAGGCTGACAAATTTAGTTGACAGATTGGATTAAGGATCTGAAAGAAAGAGTAATCAGAAATGACCTTAAGGTTTTTGATCTAACAATTGGAACAATAAAGTTGCCATTTACTGAAATGGGTAAGACTACAGGAAGAGCAGATTAGGGATAAGGAATAAGAATCAGGAATTTGATTTTTGAATGAGTTGAGTTTGGAATATCACTTAATCCAGTGTAGCTGTTGAGTAGACCGGTCCACAAGAAAATAAATAACACCACCAGGAAGTTTATGCTAGTTGCCAAGGTCTTACAGTCAATAACCATTAGAGGAGCTCAGAGAAATAAGTGATTACTCTGACCCTACGGTACAATAGTGATGGAGATCAACATTTGATTACAGGTTCATCATTTTATGGTGAGTCAGCCGACTATGAGATGTTACAGAGAGGAGGCTATTGCCAGAGTGTGCCCTGTAGAACCTCAGAGTAAGAACTTAACAGTTTATCTGGTTCAATCTCTGCCTATGTGTGAACCCTTCCTAACAAAAATGCAGTCCACCATGGGCACCAGAGAAACCACTGTCTCAGACCAATCCACAAAGCAGAAAACAATCAGGAATAAGGCTCTTCTCTTTGAAATAACATATCTGTGGGTCACACAGAATGTCTAGCGCAGTATGACAGCCTGCTTTAGATACATCCTCACGTGTTTTTGAGCAACTGTAAACGCAGAGAAAACCTGTCTATGTTTCCAGGGGGTAGAATGGGTCACATGTTGTATGAGAGGGCACAGATACTGGTGCCTCTTTTAGATTTCCAAGACCTGATAAACATATATATTAGACTTGAAATGAGAGTCAGCTGGGAGTACATGTTTATCTACAAACGTTAAATAAAGGACTAAAATGGAATAGGATGATTTCATGTCCTTTTAAGAAAAAAAAAAAAAGGGGCGCCTGGGTGGCTCAGTGGGTTAAGCCGCTGCCTTCGGCTCAGGTCATGATCTCAGGGTCCTGGGATCGAGTCCCGCATCGGGCTCTCTGCTCAGCAGGGAGCCTGCTTCCCTCTCTCTCTCTCTGCCTGCCTCTCTGTCTACTTGTGATCTCTCTCTGTCAAATAAATAAAAAAAAAAAAAAAAGGTGAATGGTAATCAGTTTCAATTTTAGGGTGACCGTGAGAGTTTTAAATATATATATATATATATATATACACACACACACACACACACAAACATATACTTAGCAACATTTGAGTGCTTACTGTATACCTGACACAGTGTTAAGTGCTCCATATGGATATCTCATTTAATCCTCACAGATACCCTACAAAGTTTTTACTAACTTGAACTCAACTTTGTCTGACTCTAAAGCATGTATTTTATTTTGTTATTTTTCTTAATTTAATTTAATTTATTGATAGTTGACAAGTTTAGTAAGCAAAGGGAACTTAAATATGAGGCTTGTCTTGAGCATCACTAAGATGAGTAGATCATATGTAATCAAATACATTATTGCTGTTAATATTTTGAAAACACTGTTATCTGTCACATTAATTAAGAATAATAAGAAGGAAGGTTTTATTTTAGTTTCACTTATTGATTTTACAGTGGTGTTCCTGTCTTTATTGAGGTTCAGTTTTCTGACTTAGATCATTTTCTTCTCTAATATTTCTTGGAAGGCACATCACTAGCAACAAATTTCTTCAATTTTTGTTTTTTTGAGACAGCCTTTATTTCTTCACTTTTGAAGGATAATTTAACAGGTATAGATTTTGAGGTTGGTGGAGTTTTCTCTCAACAGCTTATTTTTATTTTTATTGATTTAATTCTAATTTTTTATTTGAAAATAGATGACACTATTTTTACATTGGTATCAGGTGTACAACATAGTAATTCAGCTTCTCTATAGGTTATGCTTTGCTCACTACAAGTGTAGCTACCATCTCTCACTATACAACACTATTCCAATATCATCTTTTTTGCCTTTTCTTCCTATGGCATATTCATTCCACAACTGGAAGGCCATATCTCTCACTTCCCCTTCACCCATTTTGCTCACCCCTCCCACCCCATTCCCTCTGGCAACCATCAATTTGTTCTCTGTATTTATAGGTCTAATTCTGTAAAGCATTTATTTTAAACACTACTCTAAGCAAGGGTTGGCAAACTTTTTCTGTAAAGGACCAGAGAGTGACTATTTTCAGCTTTTCAGTGCAAACTGTCTCTGTTTCAACTACTCAGCTCTGCTATCATAGTGCAAAAGCAGCCATAGACAGTAAATGAGTGGGGTTGGTTTTTCTTCAATAAACCTTTATTTATAAAAATGGGCATCAAGCTGGCTTTGGCTTGTGGACCATATTTGCTAACCCCTATTTCTAAGTGGTTCTAGCTGTGGTTCTATTGGTGGGTAGAAAGGTTGTGTTCCTCCTCTGGGAGTAAATGCTACAAAGAAGGTAGACTTATGTCCTTTCCCTTATTTTCCAGTCTGGTCTATTCTGTGGATCACAAAACTCCATTAGTTTGATTCTGTCTGGGTTCAGTGCAGATAGGTAAAGGGATTGAGAAAGTAGCCTTAGAAGTTCTTGCTCAAATCATGATTTGGTGGCATTCTTGCAGTATAATCTACTTCCTCTCACCTCACTTTTCTTCCCACGCTACAGCCTGATTAGTAGAGATATTTAAGCATCTTGGGTGCCAGATTGAGGAAACTCAGCTATTTCTACCCAGAATACAGCACTGCCCACAGAGCCCATTTCCTTCAGAAACTCATGATAATGAAGGCGGCACATTTGTGCTTACTGCTAAGGTTTAGATGCCTAAGCCCTGGTTAGAGTTTAGCAGCCACATTCCAGGAACAGTAGAGAACCAGGAACTGCTTGGGTTAGTAGTTACCTTGTTGAGGTAAAGCATAAAGCAAGATCCATGTCAGGAGGATGACTTGAGAATTATGTCCAAAAGGTTACCAGAGTACCTATAGTACCCTTCTAGCCAATTACTAATGTGTATTTTGAAGGACATCAAGAAAATAGAAGACAGTTCTTAGAAAGCTGATATTTCAATAAACATAAACTACTTAAGTAAATTTACAAAGCAATAGTCAAGGAGTGGGAAAGTAGGTAGTACAAATTATATAATGTGTAAGTATTATAGGGATTCTGAAGAAAGAACTAGATGATGTTAATCAAGAAAGGGTTTTTGAAGAAGTAAAGAGTAGAGATTTGTTTGTTCGGTACTGTATCAAGAGCTAAGGATACAGATGTGATCAAGACAGTTAAGGTCCCTGCCCTTGTGGAATTAACAATCTAGTGGGGGAGTAAAATAGTAAACAGGTAAATAAGCAAAATAATTTATAATTGTTACAAAAGAAATAGTGGGATATGTTAATAACTAAAGTGGTGGGGTACCCATTTTAAATAATAGGCAAGAAGGATATCTTTGATGAAGTGACATTTGAGCTGATGAGAGCAAACTAACTATTTGAAGTGTTAGTGGGAGAACATTTCAGACAGAGGGAATAGCAAGTGCAAAAGCCCTGGAATGAGAAAGTTTTTGAGCAAGGAGGTGTGGATGAACAAAGGGAGTGTGGCATGTATATGGTATATAGATAGAGGTTGGAGAAATGGACAGGGATTAGATGATGCAGAAAGAACCATATGGACCATGGTAAGAAGTTTGAATTTTGTTCAAAGAACAATTGGAGGCCATTGAAGAGTTTTGAGTAAGGGAATGTATTATCTAACTTATATATATATTTTTAAAGATTTTATTTATTTATTTGACAGAGAGAAAGATCACAAGAAGGCAGAGAGGCAGGCAGAGAGAGAGGGGGAAGCAGGCTCCCCGCTGAGCAGAGAACCCGATGCGGGGCTCGATCCCAGGACCCCGGGATCATAATCTGAGCCGAAGGCAGAGGCTGAACCCACTGAGCCACCCAGGCGCCCCTATCTAACTTATATTTTTAAAAACTCACCCTGGTTGCTATGTAGAGAATGAGTTGGAAGAAGAGTGAAAAAAGGAAGAAAACAAGTTAGGAGTTTTTTGCAGTTCAGATAAGAAATGATGAGTCAAGAAATATATATATGGAGGCAACCTAGGTATCCATCTATGGATAAATGGACAAAGAAAATGTGGTGTGTGTGTGTGTGTGTGTGCGGTATATAATATTTAGCCATAAAAAGAATCAAATCTTGGGGTGCCTGGGTGGCTCAGTGGGTTAAGCCGCTGCCTTCGGCTCGAGTCGTGATCTCAGGATCCTGGGATCGAGCCCCGCATCAGGCTCTCTGCTCAGCGAGGAGCCTGCTGCTTGCTCTCTCTCTCTCTCTCTCTGCCTACTTGTGATCTCTCTCTGTCAAATAAATAAAATCTTTTTTTTTAAAAAGAATCAAATCTTGCCATTTTTGACAACATGGATGGCCATGAGGACATTATGCTAAGTGAAATAGGTCAGACAGAGAAAGACAAATACCGTATGATCTCATTTATATGTGGAATCTGAAAAACAAAACAACAACCAAGCTCATAGATACAGAGAACAGATTGGTGGTTGATGGAGGGCAGATGGGTGAAATGGATGAAGGTGGTCAAATTGTAAAACCTTCTAGTTATAAAAAAAAAAATTAGCCATGGGGATATCGTGCACAGCATGATGACTATAGTTATAGTGTACAGCATATTTGAAAGTTGCTAAGAGGGTAGATCTAGAAGTCCTCATTATAAGAAAAGAAAAAAATTGTAACTATATGTGGTTATGGATATTAACTAGACTTATTGTGAACATTTTGCAGTATATATAAATATGAAATCATTATGTCATACACCTATAACTAATATAATGTATGTATAATGTAATTATACCTCAAATTTTTTAAAATATTGCATTATTTAAAATAAAACTTAGAGGATTAGGACAACTAAAGTTACATTGCATTTTTTTAAAAGATTTTACTCATTTATTTGAGAGAGAGCATGAGTTGGGGGGCAGGAAAGGGAGAAGCAAGCTCCTTGACCAGCAGGGCATGATCCCAGGACCCTGGGTTCATGACCTGAGCAGAAGACAGACACTTAACCAACTGTGCCACCCAGGTATCCCTACATTGCATTTTTAAGATCTAACAAACTTTGAAACTTTTCTGTAAGTATACAAGAAAAAAAGTGATGGTGGCTTTGATCAGACTGGAGGTAAAGATGGGTAGAAGTAGATCAATTCTAGATATGTTTTAGAGGAAGCAACAACAGTACTTTGGGGGAGAGGGTTAGGGAAAGAAAAGAATCAAGAATGGATGGGTGTTGGGATGCCAGTCTTCTCCCTGGGATGCTGCTCCCCCTGCTTGTGCTTGCTCTCTCTCTCTGACAAATAGAATCTTAATTTTAAAAAAAGAGAAGAAAAGAATTGTTGGGTGTATAGTGGTGCCATTTTACAAGTTGGTGGAAAGGAAATAATCCAGAGTGTTAGAAATGAACAGGACTTTGGAGCTCAAACTTATTTTATTACTGATGGAGAAAGCAAGGCCTGAGAAAAGTAATACCTAGCAAGATTAGCGATTTGCGCAGGGTAGTGTGTCACAACTGGTCATTTTTCTGAAAGTAGAAAGACTTCAGGCTCCCTGCTCACCAGGGAGCCTGGTTCTCCCTCTGCCTCTCACCCTGCTTGTGCACACCCTCTCCCTGTCGAATAAATAAAGTCCTTAAAAAAAAAAAGGTAGAAAGACTTCATGGAGAAGTAAAGGTAAGATTGGGAAGGAAGATGAGTGGGTAGTTAGTGGAAGATCTTAAATGTTAAATTGAAGATTTTATGTTCAATATAGCTGGCAAGAGAACCACTGTAGGGTAAGGAGACCATGAAAGTAATCTTTTAGGAGATTGCTTGAATTTAGCAGTAATGGTAGAAATGGAGAGAGAAATATAAGGTGTTAAAGAGGCAGAGTTTCATTCACCAAGATAGGGAATAAGGGAGAAAGTGCAGGTTTTATGGCAAAGATCAGTGGGACAAGTTAAGTTTGAAAGTACCTGCGGAATGTCTAAGTGGAAAATTCAAAGTGGCAGTTCAATCTGTGCATCTGAAACTCAAAAGTGAGGTCTGGGCATGAGATAGTCATCATCATAAAATCATCATTTCATATGCAATGAAAGTAGATAAGGTTGCCTTGAAAGGATATGTACAATGAGAAAAGGACCAGAGACAGAGTGATGATTTAAGAAATGAGCAGCAAAGGAACTGGTAAAAGAGAGGGAGAATAGGCAGAAAGGTGATTTTAGAAGCCAGTGAGGAGAGTGTCAATAAAATGGAATGTTGAGTTTTACTGTAGTGTTGTTTCTAATGATAGACATGTGGAAACAATCTAAATGTCCATTAATAGTTGAGTAATTAAGGGTGTCTGGGTGGCTCAGTGGGTTAAAAGCCTCTACCTTCAGGCCAGGTCATTATCCCAGGGTCCTGGGATCGAGCCCCACATCGGGCTCTCTGCTTAGCAGGGAGCCTGTTTCCTCCTCTCTCTCTCTCTCTGCCTGCCTCTCTGCCTGCTTGTGATCTCCGTCTGTCAAATAAATCTTAAAAAAATATTTAAGTAATTAAATTGAGGTGTATTTGTACCACAAACTCAAATGTCTGCAAAGAATGTGCTGTTTTTTAAAAAAGATTTTATTTATTTATTTGACAGAGAGAGAGAGATCACAAGTAGGCAGAGAGAGAGTTGGAAGCAGGCTCCCTGCTGAGCAGAGAGCCCGATTTGGGGCTCAAACCCAGCACCCTGAGATCATGACCTGAACCAAAGGCAGAGGCTTAACCCACTGAGCCACCCAGGTGGCCCAATAAAGTGCTGTCTTAAAATGCAGAAAGTAGTGGGCTGAATTGGTGATAGGTATTAAGGAAGATACATGTTGCGATGAACACTGGTGTTTTATATGTAAGTGATGAATCACGAAATTCTACACCTGAAACCAATTTTACCATATGTTAAGTAACTAGAAGATAAATACTTGAAAATAAAATAAAATGCACAAAGTAAGGCAGATGTAAGAAAATAGGTGCCAAGGTGGTTATCAGCGTGAGCTGGCATTATACCTGCCTAAGTTACATTGTATGTACACACACACACACATACACACACTTTCGTCTTTGCATGATTTGGCTGATACTGTGGGATAGCTAAATCATCACCCATTCTCAGCCCTTTTCTATCTGCCTGATTCCTCTATAGAGATTAGAAAAGCTGGATTCTCTCCCAGCCCCCTTTTAGTTAAGACTGGCTATGAGAATTTTGACCAAGAAAGATTTAGGGAAAATATTGAGGGTATTTCTGGGAAAGCTTTTGCTCTCTTGATAAAAGGGATAGATGGTATGTAGTCCCTTCCTCCTTCCTCCTACATGTAGATGTAATACCTGGAGCTGGGGCACCCATCATATGATCATGAGGGGATATCCAAGAGTACAGAGACAGTAGCCCTGAAACTGTTAAACTGCTGAATTATTGCTAACATTTGCCTACCTCTAGACTTCTTGTTATATGAGAAAAAATACACCTCCATTTAAGTCATTGTAAGTTTGTTTTTCTTGTGACTGAACACTTTCCTAATATGTGGGATGTATTTTTCACTTAATATTTATTTTTATGAAAAACGTATGTCTAGGGTGACTCAGTGGGTTAAGGCCTCTGCCTTCAGCTCAAGTCATGATCCCAGGGTCCTGGAATCGAGCCCCGCATCGGGCTCTTTGCTCGGTGGGGAGCCTGCTTCCTCCTCTCTCTCTCTGCCCGCCTCTCTGCCTTCTTGTGATCTGTGTCTGTCAAATAAATAAATAAAATCTTAAAAAAAAGTATGTCTATAATTTAAAACTTTAAAACAATTTTGACTGTTCCTTGTGCTAGGTATCTCCATATATCTAGGTAAATGGTGGTACTACTATTTCTTGACCTATTGATTTTACCATTATCTATTGATTTTCTATTATAATAGGTAAGGGTTTAATTCTCTTACACCTCTTTATCATGTCCTCTCTTCTATTATACCGATATTCTGTTAAATAGCTGTTTGGGGTCCAATCAGCATTTACTGCTTATGTTATTATGACTATATTCATATTATTCACAGCTGGCTCAAATGATGTACTATATATTTCCTTTCCCATGCAAGTATTTCTTTTTCTCAAAATTAATAGTTGCCTAGTTATTTTCTATGTAAAATTTAAATCTCCAGGAACCTTAAAACTGTAGATGATGTAGCAGATCCATCTCTTTTTTCTTGGAAGACATCCTTCCTGGAGCCCTCCATCCTCCAATTTTCATTTTGTACTGGTTGCTCTCAAGGCCTGCTACACATCCTATAGCCTAGATTTTTCTTTCAGGGCCATTCTCAGAATGTCCTTTGCTTCTCTTTTCTGTTGGGTCCTTTATTCTTGAACCCTATAATTTTTTCTTTGTTCATTGGTTCCCCTCATTTCTTTCAGTAGCTTCTTGAGGATGATTGGGAATTAATTTTCCTGAGTCTTGATTTATAGTTTAGCTAGGTTAAGAAATTATGCTCTATCAGATTTTTTAAAAAGTAGTATTCCATTGTCTTCTAGATTTCATTAATACCGTTGAATTGTCCTATGCCACTCTGTTTCCTAATCTTTTGTATTTGGATCATCTTTTTTTCCTTAGAAGCTTTTGGAATCTGTGTCACTCATAAT
The DNA here is from genome assembly GCF_010015895.1 of Lontra canadensis. NCBI lineage: Eukaryota > Metazoa > Chordata > Mammalia > Carnivora > Mustelidae > Lontra > Lontra canadensis. Next base: position 32,269,494 of record NW_022631001.1, on the reverse strand, counting down.
ATTCCAAAAATTCATAGTGATGTGAGATATTGTAGTGGATCTTTTTTCTTTCATTATATGAAAGGATTATATGAAGGATTTTTTCAATCCTTAAACCCCTATCCTTCAGCTCTAGCTTAGTATGGCACTCTATCCTCACCCTTAGCTGTTCTAGATATCTGACAGTACATAATTGCTAAGCTTAGACAAACTATTAACCAACCAGAGTTTTCTGAGTTACCATTTCAAAAAGAATAAACTTTTGGCATACTTCCCAGTTGTCTGGGTCAAGTAGGAGTTTTATGCAGGCTTTATACTAATCTATTTCCCACCCTCTAACAGTAGAAGTTCTAATACCTCTAACTCCTCAGCCTTTTCAGAGTTTTAGTTTGAATAGGAAAACTGCTTTTACAGCTAAACCCCCAAATATTTAATAGCTCAAACATGATAGTTCTTTTTTCTTAAGTAACAGTACTAATAGGTCAGCAAGACAGCCCCCTTCCATGTAGTCACTTAGGAACCTAGGCTGACAGTGGCTCTTCTGTCTCCAACATGTGACCTCCGAGGAGGTTACCCCTAGGGTCATCTCCATTCTAACCAGTCAGAAGAGGAAAAGAATGGAGGAGTGTTCATAAAACACTTTTATGGGTCAAGTCTAGAAGTGGTATATGTCACTTCTCCTCACATTCTCTTTGCTAGAACTCCGTCTTCTGGCCATGCCTAACTGCAAAGAAGGCTGGAAAACATAATCTAGGTATTTATACAGTAAGAATAGGAGTACACGGATTTTGGTAAACAATTGGCAATCTTCGCCACTCTAGCATTGTGTGAAGTAGAATGGTGTGAAGCACTTAGCTTTCTTTACTCTTAGATCAGTTTTCACTTTGATGTTTGCTTCTCAGATTCCAAAATTTTGTCTGTTTTTGTTTATCCTTTTTGTTATTGTTGTTTTCTTTTTTTTTTTTTTTTTTTGCTTTTTGCTCTTGTATGTTTAGGTCTTTCTTACTCCTTGATTATGATTTTAGTGAAATTTTGGTTGGGGGCAGAGGTAAATGTGCAGTTACACTGTCATTTAAAACATGTCAGCATAATAAAATGACCACAGAAAAATATTCCTGAGTTTCATATGGGTTTATCAGCTGTGAATTTTCAACTCCTGTACTATCAATACTTTTAGTTGTGAAAATGAACAAAGAGAATTATATGTAAGGACATAGAAAAAATGTCTTTCATATATTAAACTAAAATAGAAAATTTTAGAACAGTGTTATAGTATAATCCTATTTTGTATATGTTTGTAAATGTACAAAAAGTTTTGGAAGGATATACTTCTAAATTTTTATTTATTTATTCATTTATTTACTTAATGTGTTTATTTGACAGAGAGAGAGACAAGGAGAGAGGGAACACAAGCAGGAGGAATGTGAGAGGGAGAAACAGGGTCCCAACTGAGCAGTGAGCCCACAAGGCTCAATCCCAGGACCTAGAGATCATGACCTGAGCTGAAGGCAGACAGGTGCCCCTATACTTCTAAATTTAAGGGTGGTTATTTGTAGGGAGTGGGACCGAGAAAAGGTTGAGAGGTTGGGAGGCCTTCCCTTTTGATTTTATATACTTCAGTGAATCTTGAATTTTTTTCACTGAGCATGTATTATTTTTGATACTTTTTTGATTACTAAAGAAAAGAACAAATACAGGAGTTGTCAGCAGGGTCAAATGCCTTAGAGAAGTTAAGGAAAATGAAGACTGAAAAATATCTACCAGATCTGGAAATTAGGAGATTTTTATTGATGTTGTGGGATCAGAAGTAATTTCAGTGAAGGATATCAGGAAATGTTTGGCTTCTTTAAAAGATGACCATTTAAGGGGTGTCTGGGTGGCTCAGTGGATTAAAGCCTCTGCCTTCGGCTCAGGTCATGATCCGGGGTCCTGGGATCGAGCCCCACATCGGGCTCTCTGCTCGGCAGGAAGCCTGCCTCCTCCTCTCTCTCTGCCTGCCTCTCTGCCTACTTGTGATCTCTCTCTGTCAAATAAATAAATAAAATCTTTTAAAAAATAAAATAAAATAAAATAAAAGATGACCATTTAAGACAAGGGTGTAATTAGAGGAGCTGAGGAGGCAGAGTCTGAGGTTATGTGTTTTCTCCCCAGTATATGAGAACTTTGAGTATGTTTTATAACCTGAGGAGGAAGGAGGAAAATTTAGAAGACAGATGACTTCAAGGAAAATAATTTCAGATTTTTCCTCATTTGCCTCATCTGTCCAATGATGATTAAACTCCTTTGGAAGATTAGGGGTAGAGAAGTAAAGCTGTGTTCAGCAAGACTGATGTGGAAGGAAAGCCCCAAATTTTCAGTGAAGAGGGCTTTCATTTATTGGCCTTTGAAGTCCTTTCTAATCTTCAGTTCTATAAGTTCAGCTTACAGTTGTACAAATTCAGTTGTTTCTGCTGAGCGTGGACTTGACAGAAGCAAACACCCTGCTTTAATATGACTTGAGCTAGGAATCCAGCCTTATTAGTGAGAGAGATAAGAATGAAGAATTTGTTTCTTTTGAGGAGCAAATCATTCTCCAAAGAAATCTGACAGAGTTAGCACTTCCTCTAGCTCCTTATCAAGTTAAGAAGCTCTCATTTTCTCTTAAGTGCCTCTCTCTCTCCTTTTCCCAAGGATACTAATTTAGAATCTGCTTTGCCAAAAATCTGTGTATTTTGGGAATCCATTTCTTCGCCTCACCAGGGTTACAGTGAGTCATGGCTCTGACTGACTCCATTCTTCCTCAGAAATTGAAAGGTGGTAGATAATGAAGACCCTATCCAGTTCTGCCCCCTTTCCTGGGAAAATTCTAGGCTCTGAGCTTCTAAGAGTGATTTTCTTCCCCCTAAAATTGAGAGGCATCTGGTATGTGTTACATAGAAACTTGGAATCTTTCCTTTGAGAGATTTTAAATATTATTGTAAACTGAGAATAAGATGCTTGTGTATAGATATTCCTCAGGTCAAATAAGTCCTTATCATGAAGTAACTTATATTTTCTAGAGGCCACTTTGGGTAGAAAGAGCAGAGCATGGATATAGCTGCTCTGTGAACTCTTTAAGTTCTGTCAGAGAGCAGACTTGAATTCACATTCCTCATTCTGCCTCCTATTAGGTATCTTGACATAGATATACCTTTATAGTCTAATTAAGTCTCCTGTTTTTTGGTATCTGCCCCTTTTATACTCCCACTTTTTGGCCCATTGGAGAGAGACAGAATGGATATCAAGAATATGGCAAGAGTTTCATTATACTTCTTGAGGTCCAGAAGATGTTAGTAAGGATTATTCCTGTGGGTTCTGCCAAGTTCCAAAGTGTGTCTCCTGGGAGGATTGCTCAGCAAATATGAATTCCTATCTTCCCACCCCAACCACCTCATGGGTTACTCAGCCCACAGGAGAGTCAGGCCACCAAGTTATATGAAGACTAGGTCCAAAAGATGAGACTGTAAGTCTTCAAGTAAGTCTTGAAATGGAAGTAGGCAGAGCTTCTGACAGCCAGTACTGGGTAGGTTTCTTTGGCCTGTGAGAATGAACTGCCTCTTCTATAAGTTACCTGGGAGGATACATTTATTCCACATAGACTAGGGTCACTTTTCTCCTGAAATGCCCTTGTAAGAGGAGGAAATACAGCAGGGGTCCCTCAATTCTCTTTAGCCATAGAATATTCATTGGCTCTAGCCACATTTTCCAATGTTCTACCTTACTCTTTGATTCATTCAAGGTGACCTATTACAGTACCTGCTCTGAAATTACCAATGAAGTCTCTGCTTGAAGGAAAAATAAATAAGAAACAAAGTTAGAGCCCAGTTATGTGTGGCTTCTTTATTATTTTTGTGGTACCTGGAGGACAATGGGAAAATGGGGAAATGACTTGTCACTAAGAATCTTCTGCTTTCTATTCCTCAAGCAACCTCATAACATTCTGCAGAGGCGCCTCATGGAAACCAACCTGTCTAAACTTCGAAGTAGTCGTGTCCCTTGGGCCTCCAAGACCAACAAACTGAATCAGGCAAAGTCTGAGGGACTAAAGAAGTCTGATGATGATGACATGATTTTGGTTTCTTGCCAGGTAATGTTCTGAGAATAGTTTTTCCAGGGTTTTCTGGAGAGTAGGATGTGGGCCCATTGTGATTCCCACAGTGGTGCCCCCTCCTCCAAAGTATATAGACTTTGGGTCTTATAGAATTCATGAGTGAGTTTTACTGGAAGTGTATGGAATATTTTTATGTGTGTGCATCTTTATGGGAGAAAGGACCAAACTTTCATTAGATTTGCAAAAGGGTGTGTGACACACACACGCACACGCACAATTAAGAGCTAGTTGGTATATAGAATTAAATACAGAAAGTCCTTTGGGATCGTCTGTCAGCTCTAGATTCAGTGGGAAAAGGCTCCTAAAAGGAGACTCAGCAGAGGTTAAAGCTGAGACATTACCAACGGGTAATTGTGAGATGCTCTCCAGCCCTGCTTTCATATGACATCTGCTGCTTACACCCTTCCCTTTTGCTTCTCTGGCTCCTGCTGAGCAGTATGTTTCTTTTTCACAGTGTGCTGGAAAAGATGTGAAAGCCTTGGTTGACACAGGTTGTCAATATAATCTCATCTCTTCAGCCTGTGTGGATAGACTGGGGTAAGTAACCACTTGTGCTGGGTGGGAGTCAGGTGCTAATGCACTCTTTGCCTGAATCTATTTTGAAGTTAGAGATAGTGAGGATCTCTACCAAGGTTCCAAGAAAAGTATGCAGAGTTCAAATATAAGCTGGATTCTCAGGCACCTGGGAGAAATCAGCAAGCCAGGAAAGCATCAGATTTTCCATTAATTCCCACCTGTTAATTTCTGAGCAAAGACCTTTGGGCTCTATGAGATCCTTGGCTCATTGTTAGCCATGCCTTGGTCCTGATATATGCCCTGCAAAGACAACAAATTAGAAGGAGCAGTTCCGTTGGTATACCCCAAATGAGTAAAAGCAGGGATGTGGTTGGTCTTAGCTTACTCAGGGTCTTTCTGGAGGCCACACTGCCTGTCTGAGGAAGCATCAGTCAGATCTTAGAATAGGACCGCTATTGCTGCTGGGCCTAAACCATCATGGGTGTGATTAACTATTAGTTTCTTAGCGCCTTTCATCTCTGTAAAGAACATGTAAAATCAAGTCTTACTGCTGTCCCTGCTGGGGATTGTGTGTGAGGCAGATACCTCATACATTGAATGTCTTTGGTTTTATAACAGCTAGAATTGGGTTCTTCCTCTTGTAGTCAGAGAAAGCCATTTTATATCTTTCCTCCTTTTCAGTCAATCTGTACTTTTATGTCTTCTTCCTTCTCTTCCCTCGTAAGTACTAGCTGGACCCTAAGGTCTAGCCCAGAATTGTAAAGATCAACCCAATGTCTTTTTCCATTTTTCTAGCCCTAAGAACAACAGATCATTCCCTAGCTTAATCTCTGTATTGAAACAATCTCTATGGTAGATATAATGGTTCATTCTAAGCTGCTTTCAAGATGCTCATACTACTCTTAGGTAGGACTTGAACAAGGCTGGATTTTTGTAATTAGTGACCTCTGTTACCTGATCTGTTCCCTTTTGTTTCTACCCTGTCCTCACCCCTCCCCACCACTGTGACTCTTTGAGGCTGGCTCTGTGGGTTTTGTACATTGCTATTTAGGCTTGCAGGAGAAGTCCAGGACACAAGTGCTCTTGTGGGAAGAATCCTGAGCTTTTTTATGTGGTGAAGAGATGAGATATAGTGCAACATGATGGTTCCAGGAAGACTAATAATGTCCTGGTGCATAATTAGGCAGCAGTCTGCCATGGTTCCAGAGGAATTAATAACCATCTGTAAACCTGCAATTATTTTTCTTTTGGATGAGCTATAACACCAAAAGAGAGGAAATGTAGTAAAGCAGAAGTATTGGCACAGAAAGTCCATAATTAAGTTTTTATCCACCAACCCATGATATCTTGGGTGCTTGCTGTTCCAATCTGCTTATATAACTGTGTGAAACCTGGGTGCTGTTCCTTTCCTTTCTCCCCTGCAGAGACAAGTTAAATTAATCAAGACTTTCCCCATGATACTCCTTGCTGATACCAATATCAGTATCAGTGCACTTACCAGATAAGTACCAGCTTCCACTAATCTTATATCTGAGGACTAACTGAGGAGGATAAACTGAAATAGAAAAGGCAAAGAGAAAATTAGATGCTGAACAAAAAGCATCTTCTAAAATTAGGACAAACTCCTGCCCTTTCTGACATCTTTTACCCACAGATGGGTAACAGGACATGTCTAAATTAATGTTAAGATGCAGAATAGGATTTTATGAGTGTATTAACTGTCATTTTTCACCAGTACAGATAGTGACATAGCTTTTTGAGAATAGGAGCTGAATCTTTTGTTTTTTGTATCCCCTGGCATATGTAGGACAAAGTTCTGAAGCAAGAAGTATAGGCTGCCTAGCACATTTTTTGGTAAATTAATCCCAGGAAATCCCTGGAAAAGTCCCAACAGTGTGTGGGTGGGGTCGTATGGTAGACATTGTCCGATTCCATCAGAAACCCCTGCCAAGGGGATTCCGATATATCCCTCTCTGGTGCAGACTCAAGGAGCATGTCAGATCTCACAAGCATGAAGGAGAGAAGCTTTCTCTTCCCCGACATCTGAAAGTAGTGGGCCAGATTGAGCACCTGGTGATCACGCTGGGCTCCCTCCGCCTGGACTGTGCGGCAGCTGTGGTTGGTGAGTAGAATTGAGAACTGGACCTATGGACTCCTAATGTAATTGCCCTCCCTACTTCCACCAAACCCTCATTAAAATCTCATGCTTGTAAATATTGACTTCTTCAAAAAATGTTTAGAATCACTAAGAAAAAGGAGTGTGTAATTCAGGATAAAAAAAATGTAAGGAGCAAGAAACGTTTTTGTGTGCCTGTGAAAGTGGCTCCTGAGAGCTTTCTCTGACCTAGTTGGAGGTAGAGGGCTAGATCCCTTTACTCCTTTGCCTTAAATTGTTGACTGCCCTTATGTACTTTTCCCTTATGTACTCTACTCCAGACTACTTAAGATTCCTGAGTTTTATCTAAAGGCCTTTGTCCTTTAGAGTTTAAAAGACCTAGGTTTGAATCTTGGCTCTATTACCTTTTAACTCTAATGATCTGGGAAAATTACTTAATATAATAGATGCTTAACAGGTGTTTATTGGATAGATGGATGGATGGATGGATGGATGAGTGGAAGGAAGGAAGGATGGCAGATGAGATGGAATCCAACGGTGATAAGGCTGACTTCTAACCCAGCATAGCAATAGTTGGATCTTAATTTTTTTTTAGAGGACAATGAGAAAAACTTGTCCCTTGGTCTCCAGACTCTCCGATCCCTTAAGGTAGGATTGATTCTACTTTCCCTTTGAATCTTACTTTCTGAGGCAGGGGTCCTCTTACATGGACCATTGGCCTTGGGATCACGGACAGTGACCAGTGATTCTCCTTTGTTTTTAGTGCATCATAAATTTGGATAAACACCGGCTGATCATGGGGAAGACAGACAAGGAAGAAATCCCTTTTGTGGAGACTGTTTCCTTGAATGAAGACAAGTAAGTTCCCAAATGGGTCAGGTCAAGTAAAATCCATTTGTTATTAAGTGGAGGGGTTCTTACACAGGATATTGGATTGTGTCTTGCCTTTGTCCTTCAATATTATCACAAGTACACCCATCCCCAACCCCTAGAGTTCACCATCCTAAATAACTCTCTAGCCCACATTCCAGAATAAGTAGTGATGGTACTGCACAGAGTGGTGGGGAAAATAAGTAGCTTTTAAACTAAAATTGTACTTGCCTTCAACCTAACTTCTTTGAATTTGGTATCATTTCTTCTATTTCTTTCTCATTTCAGCACTTCAGAAGCATAACTACAGACTGCAGGATGTCTGCACATGTGCACACATACCAGGTTGACAGATTGAGAAAATTGGGTTTGAACCAAATGCAGTAGCAACTTGCTGTGGACCAAGTCCTTCCCTCTAATAGAAGCTCCAGGGGCTCCTTCCCACCCAGACTTCTTTAGACTTTAGTCCGTGCTTAGAGATCTTATCTGGTTATAGCCATTGTTTTTTACTCCTCTGATCACTTAATTTATAGACCTTTTGACACTGCCAGGTCTCACTTATGGCCTACTTCTCTGCTTCTTTCAGGAATTTGCTTTTATTAGTATAGGGGCTGCCAGGTTCTCTTTCTCCATAGATACACTTGCTTCTTTTCCTATAGTTAAAATGTATAATAAACAGGAACCTGACCTTTACCTCCAGCTGTTTCAAAGAGGTGCAGGATACCTATGTCTCAGAGTTAGAATTTCTTCTAATTCATTCATGATTTCTCCAGAATAAGTTTATCTGAAAGAGCCCAGAGAGATCATCTAGTCCAATTTTTCATTTATAGGTCCAGAGAGACAAATGAATTATGTAAACTGTTATATTAAGTCAGTAGCAGAGGAACCTAGAACTCAGACTTGACAAGCCAAGGCTATGTTCATTCTCCCATGCTGCTGCTTTTGTGTTCAGGCCTTGAAGGAGGATGAAGAGGTAAGGTTTTAAAAAGGCAAGGTAGGGGAAGGATTTGCTTTGGAGATGGATGCCAGGAGGTTCTGGGTAGCCCTTCCTCCCATGTGCTAAATCTGCTAAAATTCTCTGCCCCAAATTGTCACATTTAGGACTTTATTTTGGTGCCTAAAACCTGAGGGTGCAAAAATGAGTGGGATGACCTCTTACCTGAACTTCTTGGAGGGGAGGAGAAGGAACCACAGTGGGAAGAACATTAATCACTTTATGAGATGGAATTGAAGGCTTTGGTAAATAATCTGGGGATCATTATTAAACATTTTTACCCCCAAGATCTGGTCAGTATTTCTGCCCAGCCTGTTATTTGTCTGCCACAGACTCAAGTAGCTAAGATCAGGAATAGGGAAAGGAGGTGAAAAAAATCCAAGCAGATCCGGAATAGAAGGAAGTACTGAGTAGAATCAGTTGGTGGGAAGTCCTACCTATGGAAACCTTTCCAGGCTGGAGGTCAGGAATTAAATTTCCAGACAGGGAACTGAAGGTTGGAAACTCTTCTGCCTTGTTCTGCTTTAAGAAAAGAGGCAGGGCAAGAGCTGACAGTGTTAAGGACAACTTTTTCCTGCTGCACAATGTCTGCTGACCCTTCTTAAGATGTTGGAGATCACAGGGGTGTCTCAAAGCTTCTTGGGGGGGGGGTGTCAGTTTAGGCACACAGATACCTGTAATGAAATCTCCCCTTCAATTTGGTCATAGAAGTACATGGAGAAGTCAGAAAAATAATCAGCTGTGAATATCTTCTTATGAGATTTCCAAGCCTGCCCTTGGTTCATAGCAGTAGTTTCCAGAGCATTTAATGGATCCCACTTTGAATTTTGCCACGTCCCACCAACAATCTTGTCAAGTGTTCAGCTCCTGCGTCTATCAAACAACTCTTTGGAACTCTGAATGTTTTTAGACTTACAGAAGCTGCCTAAAGGCTAGGAACTTAATGACCCCCATTTGAACAGCTAGGCAGCCATACTGCAGCCTGGGTCACCCCCAAACCCCCTTGTCAGTCTTTATAGAGGAAGCAAGATGGAAAACTAAGCACAGCCACAGCAGGGAAGGCCATATCTAAACTTTAGCAGGGGTGATCTCACATACCTTATCAGCCTTCAGTGCCCCCTCCAAATTCACCCCCTTTTTGCCTGAGCAGGGCAGTGGGAGGGGGGTCTGTGCCTTTCCACTGAGGCCTCTCCGCTCTCCTACTCTACCTCTCATGGCACCAGTTTGCCCTGCTCCTTATCCTAAGGCTGAGTTGAAATACTTCACCCCTTCCTCCTGAGGTTGAATATTCTACTCCAAGCCTTGACTCTTGGCCACAAATAAGGCATGTTGGAAGTTCCTGGGCCTGGCTTATCCTTATTTGGATTCTGTGTAGATGAGGTGAAGTCAGGAATTCTTAGGTGTTGGAAAGATGTGACTAATTCTGCCCTTTGAATTCAGGATTCTGTGGCATCAGAGGGATGTTTAGATGAACTTTAGTGATCTTTTTGGCTTCTGAGAATCCGTCACTGAATTTCCAATTTTGGAATAGAAACAGTTGGGGTGATCTGAGCTTATGGTATCATAATCTCACTCTCTGCAGTCAGATCATTTGAATTCACTGGACAAATAATTGTACTTTAAACCCCAGGCTTGACAGAGGTATCTAAAAATGTCTGAAGACAACTATGGGAAGTCTTGAGCTTCATTAATCTTTAAATGCTGCCAGGCTGATTGTTCTGATAGCCCATATCTCCTTGATATTCATGAGGGAGTACCTGATCTACCTTTCAGGGGCTGGCAAGGTAAAAAGGTAAGGTTGGTTCTTCCCAGAATCCTAGAAAATTATCTCTGGCACCTCTGACTCAGGATTGGGGAAGAAAGTGTCTAGCCACACTGTGTTCTGAAGACAGGCAGTAGCAGGAAGTAAGCCTATAGAACTGGTACCCCTCTCATTCCTTATTAGATGTCCATCACAAATACGGGAAGTTTGAAAAATATTGTTTTTGTTATTTGGTATATCTGTGCCAGAGTTATATGAGGAAAAAATGTTTTCTGACTTTTCTATTTCCTTGACTTGCACAGACCCCACCTGGTAAGATTTTCTATTCCTTAGCTAAAGTGTCTGTAGAATGGATCACTTATTGTATCAGCTGCCCTGACTTTTGTGTAATAGAAATATCTTTCCAGGCTGGAAACATGGAGGAGATGAACTGGATTCTTTCCTCCTTCTGTTGTGAGTCCTCTACATTGGCACTTCTACCTGCTCAGTGTTTCTGGCTGTTTTGGGTTTATTTGTGAGATTGATGTAACAATAAAGTGAAATCTTCCCTTCTGTGTGCTTGTCTGACAAAGTCTCTGTGTCAGGGCCCCTGGAAGGTGAGGGAGCCCAGGCACAGCCTAATTGCATCAATATTTCTCTCATAGGGTCCTCTGAACACAAGGCTTTGAGGTCTTCATTTCTTCCATTGCTACTAGTCCTTCAGCAATCTCTTATTTCGTCTTATTAGTGAACCTCTCTGAGCTTGGTTTTTCAGTCTATAAAACATGTGATGATAGTACTTGCTACACAGTATCGATTGTGAAGTGGTTGGCATGTGGTAGTTATTTAAAGAGTACATGAAAACAATCTTTTATGGTAGGTCAGCAGTGCCTAAGAGAATATTTTTCTAGAAAGGGACATATTTATTTAGTTCAAACAAATAAGAGGTTTCAGAAGGGGAAGAATTATTGAATGAGCCTTAATATATGTTAAAGCCATTGCCTAAATGACATTTCAAATAAATATATTTTACAGATGATAGAAACTTTTAAGTATTAATATTTTAATATTGAAATAGTAAGATTAAAGAGTCAACAGGAAACATCCTTTAGCTATGACAATGTTTATCACAATTTAGAATTACAATTCCACTACTACTTAGATGGTACTACCATTCCACCTCAAAAGATTTTGTCTTGTTTTTGTCCATTTATTCTAAATATAAAAAATTAGGGGTGCCTGGGTGGCTCAGTAAGCATCTGACTGTGGTTCAGGTCATGATCTCAGGGTTCTGGGATCCAGCCCTGCATCAGGCTCCATGCTCAGTGAGGAGTTTGCTTCTCCCTCTGCCCCTCCCCAACTTGTACACACGTACGATCTCTTTCTCTCAAATAAACTCTTTTTTAAAATATTTAAAATAAAAAAATACATAAAAAATTAAAAAGACTTATCCAACCTTAAATAATGAGGGACTGAATCAAGAGTCATGATCATCTTCATAAAATGAAATAAAGAAAATTAAGTTTTAAAAGAGTTAAAAAATACATCTTAACTTTCATTTTTAAAAAATCTATTGCTCTTGTACAGTGGGGGAGAGCCTGGATTAACAAAAGTTTATGTGACGATGATGTTGGTGTTTAGTTAAGGAGTATAAAAGTATTAAGGTCTGACAGATTTAGAAATCTTACAGATTGTACAAATAAAGCTTGTATGGTGTTAAAAAAAAGTATTAAGGACTCTGTATGTAGTTGTCATTTGTAAGATAGAGACATGTATGCAATTTGTGGAGCATCTAGGAAAGGACAATGATAACATGATTCTTGTCTTCAGAGCTGTCATGGAAAATGTTCTTTCTGGCACCAGAAGGCAAGCATTTCCAGTAGGTGGAGGTTGCAGAGAGGCATACATATCCTAGCTCAATTGGAGGGAAGCATCTATTGTAAATCAGGGCCTATGAGAATACTTGCAAAGAAGGTAGTATTGTTCATAGTTTTGCAGAAGGAAAAGCTAAGGCTCAGAGTGGTATCAAGGTACAACTATTTAGCAAAATGAATTAAATGAATTATCTCTAAATTTTCTTTCACTGGAAGTGAAAGGTGGGATGATCATTTCCTAACAATATTGTGAAAGATTTTGGCATTGGATAGAAGGTGGAATAAAGAGACCCCCAAAGTAATTTATTTTTTTTAAGGCTTTTCAATAATGTATAATTTTATTTTTTTTAATTTTTTTATTAACATATATTATTTGCCCCCAGAGTACAGGTCTGTGAATCCTCAGGCTTACACATTTCACAGCATCCAAAATAATTTCTTCCTTTTTTTTTTTTAAAGATTTTATTTATTTTTTTGTCAGAGAGAGAGAGAGCACAAGCAGGCAGAATGGCAGGCAGAGGCAGAGATAGAAGCAGGCTCCCCACCGAGCAAGGACCCTGATTTGGGGCTCCAGCCCAAGACTCCAAGATCATGACCTGAGCCGAAGGCAGTGGCTTAACCAACTGAGCCACCCAGGTGTCCCTCCAAAGTAATTTCTAATGCCAAAATTCTTTGATTCTCTAGGACATCTTTATTAAATGGCATTGTAAACCAAATGTAGTCTCTTATTGACTCCCTGCCATCACTACAAGCAAACTCATTAATTTGGCCTTGAGTTATGATCTTCTTTACCCAGATTGGAAGGGTTGAAGGTTACTGTTCTCATGGAATCAGAAAGCAGACAAACTAGTTTTTATTATAGCTTGGACTCCTCTGTCAGCTGCCACCTCTTCCTTCCATTATTAGTGCATCCTGAGTTATACTATGCTACTGTCTTATTTGTCTGTCCAGTGACCTACTGGCAGCTGTTTCTCACATTGTGTCAAGCATATGGACACTGTGATAACTGTTTTCTTTTTTTTTTTTTAAGATTTTATTTATTTATCAGAAAGAGAGAAAGCACACATGCAGGCAGAGAGGCAGGCAGAGGTGGAGAGAGAGGCGGAGCGAGAGGCAGGCTCCCCGCCGAGCAAGGAGCCCGATGCGGGACTCGATCCGAGGACCTCGGGATCATGACCTGAGCCGAAGGCAGCGGCTTAACTCACTGAGCCATCCAGGCGTCCCTGATAACTGTTTTCTTAAAGACACTTTTATTCATGGGTCGTGGTATGTCCTGGAAGACTGGGGCTGCCAGATATCTGGCCAAAATGGAGAAAAATGGGTCTTTATCAGATTTTTTTAGTAGTGATCGGTCCAAACGTTCAAGTAGCCTAATGACTACAAACTTTGTTCTTTCTTTTCAGCCCACTCTTTCACTCTCTTTCCTAGACCTGTGCCTCTAACCAGCAAATCACCGCCACCAAAATCAGAAAGGGTAATTCAATCTTAGTGTTGCTTTTTTTTTTTTTAGCTGCTTTTTTAAAGATTTTATTTATTTATTTGACAGAGAGAGATACAGTGAGAGAGGGAACACAAGCAGGGGAGTGGGAGAGGGAGAAGCAGGCTCTCTGGTTGAGCAGGGAGCCTGATGTGGGGCTTGATCCCAGAACCCTGGGATTATGACCTGAGCCAAAGGCAGACAATTAACAACTGAGCCATGCAGGCACTCCCTTAGCATTGCTTTTACTAGCGCCAGAGTAGCCTCCAAATTTGTATTAATACAGAAAAGTTAACTCTCTAGGGAAATCACGTACTTTGATGTTGACTTACTCAAACCATGCCAGTTTCCTGAAACAGGAGAAACAGGTTGGGAAAAGAGTATGACCTAGTGGACATACTTGTGTTTGTGCCAGAGGAGAGACTTGGGAGAGTAAAGGAAGGGGGAAATGAAATCTTTGTATTATGAGCTTAAGTAATAGGAATTTAACTTTGCTTTCATCATGTGACAAACTAAGGTGGAATGTCTTGGGATTCTGTTATGAACTGCTGGGCTCCATGGATATACTGGATGACCTTGTACGTGGGGAGCTGCTATAGTGATTCCCATCTTACTTATTTTGAAAATGGGTAAGGACATGAGAATTTGACCAGTGCTGGGTCTGATCATATGAAGAAGCAATTATTCTATTTTGAAAGTTCTACAGAAACTGTTCCCCCACATGTCTGAGTTCATAATAGTTTCTCTGTGACTTATTCGAACCCGTGGGGAGTATATTAAAGTGAACAGGTCTCATGAAGACCATTTAGACCACAGGGGTGTGTGAAGGGGGCCAGTGCTAAGCTCTGAGGAAGGATAGCTAGAGAGTATGAACAGCTGGGCATGCCCCATGGAGAGTAGAATTTCAGAAATAGTAAGGCTCAGGAGTTAGGAGTAAGGGGAAGGGCAGCAATGAAAAGAGTGATGATTAAAGGGAAACAAAAACAAAGGGGGAATCCCAGCATCAGCCTACGTTGATTCCACCACTGTGATTCAGATATGTCTGAACCAGAAAAGACTGAGTGAGGAGTTGGAGACATCAATTATCTGAATAGCAAGGGGTAAGGGTAGAGGGCTAAAAACACAAAGATTACTTGAAAGACTGTAAAGTAAATTAGACCTGAAATCCTCTCCTCTTACTCATTCATTTGTTCATTCTTTTGTCCTCTGGAGAAACTGAATTAGACTCCTCACTCAGTATTTTCTGGGGTTCTGTGGTATACATTTGCTTGCTTATTATTATTATTGTCCCCTTGCCCTCAGCCCCACCCCCCATTAGGTTTCTGCTCTCTTTGAACTGCTCCAACAGTTGTTGCTTGTCTTTTACCTGCCAGATTCAAAGATTTTGTTGACCGTGTTTGAGTGCTATTATCTTTTCTCCCATGTTCTTTGTCCTCATTGATTTATATCATTTAATATTGCTTTGCTGTCATTTTAGTGGTGTTTCAGGAGGAAACTGTATTTTCAGTCCACATTTTTAATAAGGTGTTGCCAGTAAGACTTTTGTTAAGGGGTCAGACATGTCTGACTGGCTCACTCTTTCCAGGATTCTTCCCAGTCACCAAGAACAGCTGGGAGCTGGGAGGAGGCATCTCACTGAAAATGGGAATTTAAAGTTGAGCATTCTGAAGCATCAGGCACTTCTGTCCCTGGCTCTGCTCTTACGACAATGCTTTCACTGCAGCCCTCTCAGGTGGTTTTTTTCCTCCCACAGTCCTATTACTGGTCAAGAGTTGGAAGTAGATGTTCTTCTTGTTCCTTATCACTGTTTCCAGACATTTCTCTCTTTGTATTCCTTTAAAACTCCCCAGCTTTGAGTCTCATGCCATCAAATTGTATCACTTATTTCCCTTCATTATTGCTGTCATCCATAAAAATCTCTGGGTCATTCACTCTCATTTCTCAAAAAGTTTAGCTCTTGGCTCATTTCACTCCCCACAACACTACTCCTGATTTAATTCTTGGTGATTAAATTACGTACGTGCATAATCCTTTCAACACCCTGACATATTCCTTGAATAACAGTGTTCCACTGATACTATCCTCTCCCATTTCCTGCATTCATTCCCATGGTCATACCTTTGATTTTCTTAGTTCCCAAAACTAACCCCTCCATAATGTCAGGCTGATGTATCTCACTGTCTGACCACCACCTTTTATCTTCCAGCCTTCTCCTAGTAACTTGATTTCAACACTCTTTTGACTACCACCTTTCATTGTCCATACCCTTCCTGAGTTCCTCTCCTCACTTCATAACCAGTTTAGATCCCAGGATCAGTCAGTATAATGATTCACTTGCATATACTTTTAACTCCATTTACCCTCTCTTTTTGTCATTTCACAAAACCACAATATTGGTTAAAGCCAGCTCTTTGCCTAAACCTGTGCAGTAACCATGCTGATTGGTCTCACTTTATTTTTTTAAATGTATTTTATCCTTTTTTATTTTAAGTATAACTAACATACAGTGTTATATTCGTTTCAGGTGTACAATATAGTGATTTAACAGTTCCATATATTACTCAATGCTCATCAAGATAAGTGTGTTCTTAAATCCTCTTCACCTATTTTACCCAAGCCCCCTCCTACCACCCTTCTGGTAACCATCTGTTCTCTACAGTTAAAAGTATGTTTTTGGTTTGTCTATCTTGTTTTCCCCTTTGTTCATTTGTTTTGTTTATTAAATTCCACATGAGTGAAATCACATGGCTTTTGTTTTTGTCTGAGTGTCTTGTTTTGCTTAGCATTTATACTCTCTAGATCCATCCATGTTGTCACAAATGGCAAGGTGTTGTTCTTTATGACTGAATAATATTCCTCTGTGTGTGTGTGTGTGTGTGTGTGTGTGTGTACATACTCCATCTTTATCCATTCATCAGTCAATGGGACACTGGGACTGCTTCCATACTTTGGATATGGTAAATAATCCTGCAGTAAACAAAGGAATGCATATATCCTTCAAATTTGTTTTTTAATTGTTTGAGTAAATACCCAGTAGTACAATTACTGGATCATAGGATAGTTCTATTTTGAATTTTTTGAGGAACCTGCATACTGTTTTCCACATTAGCTGTGCCAGTTTGCATTCCCACCAACAGAGCACAGGAGTTTTTTTCTCCACATCCTTGCTGACACTTGTTTCTTGAGTTATTTTAGCAATTCTGACAGGTACGGGGCGATATCTCATTGTGGTTTTGATTTGCATTTCATTGATGATGGGTGACGTTGAGCAACTTCTCATGTGTCTGTTGACCATCTGTATGTCTTCTTTGGAGAGATGTCTATTCATGTCTTCTGCCCATTTTTAATTGGATTTTTTACTGGTGCTGATTTGCATAAGTTCTTTATATATTTTGGATACTAACCCTTTATTGGATATGTTATTTGCAATTATCTTCTCCCATTTGGTAGGTTGTCTGATAGTTTTGTCAATTGTTTCCTTTGCTGTGCAGAAGCTTTTTATTTTGATGTAGTCCCAATAGTTTAGTTTTGCTTTTGTTTCCCTTGCTTCAGGAGACATGTCTAGAAAAATGATGTTATGGCTGACGTCAGAGAAATTACTGCCTGTACTCTCTTCTAAGATTTTTATGGTTTAAGTCCCACATTTAGATCCTTAATCGATTTTATTTTTGTGTATGGTGTAAGAAAATGGTCTAGTTTCATTCTTTTGCATGTAGCTGTCCAGCTTTCCAGCACCATTTGTTGAAGAGATTGTATTTTTCCCATTGCATATTCCTGCCGCCTCTGTTGAAAATTAATGTGATTGGGGGGCGCCTGGGTGGCTCAGTGGGTTAAAGTCTCTGCCTTCGGCTCAGGTCATGATCCCAGGGTCCTGGGATCGAGCCCCACATCGGGCTCTCTGCTCCACGGAGAGCCTGCTTCCTCTTCTCTCTGTCTGCCTCTCTGCCTACTACTTGTGATCTCTGTCTGTCAAATAAATAAATAAAAAAAAATCTTTAAAAAAAAAAATTAATGTGATTGGTCTTACCTTAAATTCATGTCCATAACTCTTAGGCCCTTACTGCTGCCCAACATTGTTATCTTCCTAGTCATTCCCCTTCCCATTGTCCTAGATCAGAGCTCCACTAACTTTTTCTGTAAAGAGCCAGATAATAAGTATTTTAGGCTTTGCATGTCATGCAGTCTTTTTCACAACTAATCTACTCTGCCATTGTAGCAGAAAGTACATAGGCAAAATATAAATGAGTTGAATTTGAACTTTATGTAATCTTTGTGTTGTCACAATATAGTATTCATCTTTATTTTTCCCCCAACCATTTAAAAGTATAAAAATTATCCTTAGCTTGCAGGAGATATAAAAACAGGATTTGGCCCCCAGCTGTAGTTTGCTGGGCTATGTCCTAGGTTATTTCATACTTTCTTTACTTCTCAAATTTCTAACACTTCTTTCCCCATTCTCACTCTTAGATGATTACTTTGCTTTCAATTTCGTTCATGAAATAATTGTAACAATCACCACCCCCACCATTTCTACCCCTTTACTGGAATCTGTATGCATATATGCAGCTTTCCCTTCTGTTACTGTAGTACAGTACCTTACCATTGTGTAACTTAACATGTTTGTTTATTGTCTGTCTTCCCCTCTAGAATCTTAGTTCCAAGAAGTTAGGGAGTTTTGTCTTTTTATATACTGATGTATACCCAGTACTGAGAACAGTGTTTAGCATGTAAGTTTTCAGCAAATACTTGAATGAATGAACACTGGCTACCAGACTAGCAAGCAGAAGTTTGGAGGAACTTTTCTCCAGAGAAACTTACCTCTCCTTCCAAGAGAAAAACTCACCTATTTTGATACTTAGAGATCTCCTTAAGCACACTAAGTGGTAATTTTACAAACTCTTTGAAAAAACACCCACAATAACAAATCCCCACTTTATGGGATTGACTCAGTATTTAATATGCATATATGATGTGTACATGCATAAAACCAAAGTTTCACAAAATAATTTTTTTTAAAGATTTTATTTATTCATTTGACAGAGATCACAAGTAGGCAGAGAGGCAGACAGAGAGAGAGGAGGAAACAGGTTCCCCGCTGAGCAGAGAGCCTGATGCAGGGCTCAATCCCAGGACTCTGGGATCATGACCCAAGCCGAAGGCAGAGGCTTTAACTCACTGAGCCACCCAGGCACTCCTCATAAAATAATTTTTATATGTTATGTAATATTTTCCATTCTATTCTGTCATTTGGGACAGGTGGGAAGAAGGTTGGTTGTAACTGACTAATTTATTTCACAGATCACTAATGGGTTTGCAACCAGAATTTCGAAAAATACTGCAGGGTGTCCTAATTACAAGCCTTGTCATGTACGTAGGGCTTCCAATCAGCTCTCCTTCTTAAACACACTCTTACATATGAATGGATAGTCAAGGATCTCCAGACATTTAAGAAAAGTTTCTAACGCAAAAGACAGAAACAAGGACTGAAAAACTCAACACAGACAATTCAAGAAATACAACATTAGAAATATTCTCAGAGAAATAAGATATTGCATACCCCAATGGAACAGAATGCTATTTAAAGGGTAAGGGAAGAGTGGACAAGAAAGTACTCTAGTAAATGTAAGACAGGATAATTTAAATGTAAAAATTTAAAAGAAGACTTAGAATATGGAAATCTTTCAGAATAAAAGAAGTAGAAAAGAGAAGAAATAATAAATTATCCTAGGACAAAAACTGTACAGCAGGCTTAGAGAACAACTAATCCAGAATGAATGATAATGATAGACTCCTGGAGGGTTGTCTCCAGTTTGAAAAATAAACTGATAGGCTACCTGATGTGTTTGAATGTATTGAGAGTTTTAGATAAATGAATTATAGATACTTAAGTGCTAGCCACTTAAAGCATGGAAAAAGAGGCAATGGCTAATTTCAGTCAAAAAACCAAAATATAATATTATGCTAATGGAACCAACTATGAATAATACATACAGTCATAATAATATATTGAGGTTATTTACCTAAGGTGATAGAGATACATTGAAGGATAGAGAAATAATGTATGTGTTTCAAGAGGGCATTAGAGTATATATGCATAGTCTATTTCTTTTTTTTTTTTTTAAAGATTTTATTTATTTGACAGAGATCACAAGTAGGCAGAGAGGCAGGCAGAGAGAGAGGAGGAAGCAGGCTCCCCACTGAGCAGAGAGCCTGATGTGGGGCTCGATCCCAGGACCCTGAGATTATGACCTGAGCCGAAGGCAGAGGCTTAACCCACTGAGCCACCCAGGTGCCCCTGCATAGTCTATTTCTTATAAGAAGAAGTAGAATAATAGACCAAACTGAAAAATCAAGAACTAGTTATAAGCGTATTATTATGGAGATACATCCCAGAAGAGATAGCTAAAAGATAGGAAAAAGGTGGTTCAATTTTTTAAAATATACAATATTGGTAAAAATAAATATAAATAATGTATTTCATGTATTTGAAAGTCGTAGGGTTTAGAGAGGAGGGACTGTTTTCCTCAAGTGTTACCTTAGAACACTGGGAAACCAACAATACTCATTTAGCATTCATCTGAAAGTTTTAAAATTCTCCCTGCTTTGGTACTAAACCTTGTGTTACTTTGGTATTCTAGGGATTTCAGTAACTTATCAGCAATAGGGGGACCATCTCTAGGAACAGATAGTATTCTGGCCCTATACATTATTGTTATCAAGGTGGGGACTAGCAAGTGATGTGGCATGGCACAAGTACATGGCTTTACAGGAAGTGAAGGACAGAAAATCTCATGGAAGAAGGTCAGGTAGGAGGAAGCATCCTGGCCAGGCACATGGTAAAGGAGATGGCTCATAGAAGACATTCCTGGGTATGTTCAGAAATAACTGATAGAAACTGGTTGTGTGTGTGTGTGTGTGTGTGGTGTCGTGTTGTATCCTGCCATAACCACTAGAGGTATGTTCAGAAATAACTGATAGAAACTGGTTGTGTTTGTGTGTGTGTGTGTGTGTGTGTGTGTGTGTGTGTGTTGTGTCGTGTCGTGTCCTGCCATAACCACTAGAGGCACAATCCAAGGAAACCATCATCACTGATGCTGTGCATGACTCCGTTTGTTCTGGACTGGCATGGCCTGGGAAAGTGTTGAGCAGATCAGGTAAGGTGAAAAATAAGAAGGGGACATCCAGAAAGCTGTTTGACCACTGGAGGGGAAAGAGGGTGAGGGGGTGCAGACAGACCTGGCAAAACCATGGTCCCACATACATAAAACTGGTCCCTTCTGCTTCCTAACCTTCTGACTTCCACACTTAAATCCCTCACCAGGGAATTTTTCAGGCCTCACAAAGGAGAGGGCCCAGTCCAGGTGGGAGGGTGCCCCTGGACCTGTGTCACTCCTTAAAAAAGAATGAAGTAGAAAAACTTAGTCACAGGGAAGCAAGGAAAAGGGAGGGGAAGAGTGGGTACTAAGGGAAGATTGGGTGCTAAGTCCACCTTGCCTGTAAAAAGAACTCTGATGTGGCCTAAAGATCTAGGAAGACTCTAGGTCAGAACTCCTCTCCTCTCCTGCCTACTCTGGTATCTCAGAGCCCATCCATAGTTCTTTGGGCTCAGCATTACCTTCTCATGGCCAGAAAAGGAACCATGTAGGAACCTGGTTCTTTGACAAGACCCTGTAAGCCTCCCCATTCACCTTTTCTCTTTTCTGGGTCCCTACAAACATTGATCAGTTTTTACTATATCCCAGTTTCTAAGTACAAAGATAAAAGGCAAGGCTCCTGCCCTGAAAAAGCTCACCGTATTTGGGTGGAGGCTGAGAATATAGAGGCAGATGTGAAGATAGTTTATATTGCACTTAAGTCAGGTTAGTCCTTCTAGCTTACTTAGAAGGCCCCTGACCTTAGGGAAAAGTGTTATTTAGGTGTGAGCAGGGCAGAACAAGAGGAACTAACCTCTTCCTTTTTTTTTTTTTTTGAGCCTCTTTATTTCTATTCCATCACCTAAAATTACTTTCATTTTCTTGGTGTATATATACCTCCCCCAAACCCTCGGCTCTGGCTGTGCCAGTTCCTCCCAGTCACCCTTCTCCTTACCGAAGCCTGAGTTTTCTTTCAGTCTCCAGCCAGGCACACTCCACTCATGGTAGCCATAGTCTATATTCTAGGATAGTGATGCCTAACATAAATATTACATTCTCTAGTAGCCACATTTAAGAGTGAAAAGAAATGAAACTATTTTTTAAAAAGATTTATTTATTTGACAGAGATCACAAGTAGGCAGAGAGGCAGGCAGGGAGAGAGGGAGGAAGCAGGCTCCCTGCTGAGCAGAGAGCCCGATTTGGGGCTTGATCCCAAGACCCTGAGACCATGACCTGAGCTGAAGGCAAGGCTTCAACCCACTGAGCCACCCAGGCACCCCCAAATGAAACTATTTTAATAAATTTTTTAATCCAATATATTTGAAATATTTCAACCTTCAAAATACTGAGATTTTTTTTTGTTTGTTTTTTACTAAGTCTTTGAAATCCAGTGTATATTTTACACTTACTCAATTCTGACTAGCCACATCTCAAGTGCTCAATTACCACATGTGGCTAGTGGCTACTGTACTGAACAGTTTAACTAAAATTCTGCTTCCATGAGTGTACTTGGTAATTCTTCACTGAACAGTTAAGGCCCATCAGACAGAGGCATTACCATGTATTTACTTTAAGCCTCTATATACCAATCAAGTCCCTGAGAGAACAATTTTGAAGAAAAGGCCTGTAAGGTTTTAGCTAGAGTGAGCACTCCATTTAACTGTCAGACGTAGACAATCCTAAATTGATCCCAATCACAGATTGGGATTAGCAATCACAGATCCACAGTGCCTCATAGACACATGTAACCCCAAGTGTCTCCAAGGTTGTTCCCTGGCCAGCAGAACACCCACAACAAAGACTTAACATTTCACTAATGGGACAGTACCTTCACAGAGCAGCCTGGAGGGGCTATGATGAAAGGGCATCCAGTCCTACCCCTCTGTTCCAACAGGGACTAGGCACCACTTGCTAATTGGGATTGAAAGGGGCTAAATAAATTTGGCACAGTATCAAACACACTGTGTTAGATTCTGGTATCAACAATAATCACGTGGGAGGGGCACCTTACTGGCTCTGTCCTAGAGCACGCGACTCTAGATCTCAGGATCCTGAGTTCCAGCCTTGAGTTCCGTATGCTAGATACGGAGCCTACGTAAAATAATTTTTTTTTTTTTTAAGTAAAGGAAAGTCATACGGGAGAAAAATATCAAAAAAATTTCTAATTAAAACATTTCCACAAACTAGGAAAAGAACTACCTTTAACTGCTATTGTTTAAATAAAGAAACATGGGTATTCCATGCGAGAATTTGAAATCCATAGATGAGTTCAATCTCCTCACAGTGAACCAAGAACCAGAGGCCCAGAAAACGTTAAGTGTTTTGCCCAAGGTCATCCAGCAAATTTGTAGCGGTGGTGATGAGCTCTGTATCCTTTCCACTATTCCGCTCCACACTATCTCCACTCACTGAAAAATATTTTAATTGGAGACACTGTGCCATCTCCAGGGTTCTCTTAAATTACCTGCAGAGGATGACCCACACTAGGAAGACCGGTCAGCGCTCCCCCCAACTCTGACTTAGAGATCAGCCGCCCAGAATAGGATGGTAGCTCCGCGATTCCCCGCCTTTTGGATTCCCGGGCGGAGGAGGCTACGAGGGGCGGGGGCGGGTGTTCGCCAACTCCACACCTTCCGGATTCTGGCCAGACCTGGCCCGGCCCAGCCCAGCCCATTCGCGCCGCTGCGGCCCCGCTCCTGCAGCAGGCTGGGCCTAAAGCCGTCAGCACTCACCGCGACGCAAGCAGGGAGACCTAAACAAGCCAGGGCCGCGAAAGCACAGATTGTTAGAAACCTGCGTCCGGGAAGCGCGTGCGTGCGGGCGGCGGGTTAGTACCCAAAGTGCCCAAAAGGACCCCGACCCTCTGGTTGGGGGTTGGCTTGCTGGGAAGAGATGGCTCGGCCAGTCGGTCCCATAGGAGCGTCTCCACGCCTACTACCCGCCCCCGCTGCGCCGGTATGATATGCGGCACTCTCCAGCGATCCCTGGGGCTTGGGGTCCCTCCACCCTCAGGGGTCTGGCGACCAACGGCTCCGGCCTCGCAGGGATCGTTGGGAGGCTCGCTTCTGAGATCCCGTGTTTGCTGGGGGTCTCCCTCGGCGAGAGGACTTCCCAGGGCACTGGCGGTCCACAGCCCCCGCTGCTTCTGCGCCCAAGAAAGACAGCCTCGCGCCTCAAAGCTCTGCTGGGCCGAGGCTGCCCGGCTAGAGGCGCCCCCTTCGTTTTCATCGCCGGAGTGTACGCCGGACAGGCGCGGGCACAGCGCAGCCTCCGGGCCCTGCGCACCCGGAACCGTTTCCGGGGCGGATGCTTTTTGTAGCTGACCCGGCGCGGTCGGTGACGCCAAGGCCCAGACGGAAGTGCGGGCGGAGGAGCCGGAGCCCGAGCCGGATCCCGAGCCGGATCCCGAGCGGGAGCCCCAGCCGGATCCCGAGCCGGAGCCCCAGCCGGGAGCAGGTCTCGGGGGCTCCCGGCTGTGGGAACCGCTGGGCCTGGCAGCGATGGCGACCCTGTGGGGAGGCTTCCTTCGGCTTGGCTCCTTGCTCAGCCTGTCCTGCCTGGCACTCTCAGTGCTGCTGCTGGTGCAGCTGTCAGACGCCGCCAAGGTGAGTCCGCCCAGCCTTCGCTCCAGACCGGAGCTCCTCCCCTCCTCCGGCCCTGCGGAAACTGAGTCTGTCAACCTGCTCCCTACCCATTCCTCTCCCAACCCTGCTGGCCCGACCTCTAGCTTCACAGCCCTTGCAACACCCCCATACTGCCTGATAGCACCAAACTGCCTGCTAGCACTCTAGCCCTCCAGCCCTGACATTGTAACAGTCACTGCCCCCACTGCCACCCGTAGCCCTGACACTACTCTCCTCTTCCCGGCCGGATACCCCGCCCCCGTCCCCAGCTCCACCCAGTCTTCACAGCGCCCACGGCGGGGACGCAAATCCTCCACCTCCTAGCCATTTCCCTTCCCAGCCCCGACAGCACCCACCTCAAACTTTACAATCTTTCCAACTCTGAGAGCCTTTAACTTTCCACCCTTAAGCTCCTTAAGTCTACCACCGTCCTCCACATGCCTCACAGACAGCCCTCTTCCTGCCCCGCCCCCGTTCCCTAAATCAAAATTACTAGAAGCCCCCAACGCACGGAGATCTTCCCGGTTAGGAACTAACTCATTTCAACTCATCCCTGAACCAGTTCCCTTCCCAATGTAGGAACTTGCCTCTCCTGGCAGACTTCCTTGCCAATAGAACCTACACAAAGTCTCGCCAGCCTGATATTCTGACCTAACTCCCTCCAGGATCTCTTGGCCCCCTTTTTGCCTTCTTTCTTCTGGTATTTTAGTGGAGAAGGAAGGGTCCAAACTGCAAGGCAGGTAAGGTTGTAGCCTTTCCCCCTGCTCCACTTCTGGGCCCTTCTCATGCCTC
This sequence comes from Lontra canadensis, assembly GCF_010015895.1. NCBI lineage: Eukaryota > Metazoa > Chordata > Mammalia > Carnivora > Mustelidae > Lontra > Lontra canadensis. The sequence continues at coordinate 32,244,250 of NW_022631001.1, read as the reverse complement.
TTCATGCTACTCTTTTAGTCCGCTTCATGCTCCTACCCTCCAGACCTGCTCTGCCCTGGTACACACTTGTGCTTCCTTCTTGATGAGCTAGTTCCTTACTGGGGAAAACAGAAGGAATTCACATTAATATGATGGGAAAACAATGAAATTTGCATCTTTTAAAAATAGGAGCTTTAATTGAGAATATCTTTAAATACAGGGGCTGGGAAAGACAGGTTAAATTGGGACAGATGGGGGGGGTGGTTTGATCAGGAGTTCTTTTAGAAATCTTTCCTACCTCCCACCAGCAGTAGGGACAACAGCAAGTATCCTGTCTTTCAAAACATTACTGGCATCCTCTGCATATCTCCTGTCATCACTTTAAGAGTGTATGGTAATGATGTATTTATCTGACAGTCTCCATTACTAGGGTGTGTCCTCATTACTGGCAGTGACCATGTCTTACACTTATCTGAATCCACTTCATTGAGCACAAGGTCCAGCACTGAACAAATGCTCACTAAGTGGTGGCTGAATGAACGCGTTGTCAACAGCTCTGCTAGACATAGCACCATATATAGGAACAGTAGGCCTTGTCCTCTGGGGACTAATGAGCCATTTGCCTTCTCAGATAAATTCCCCTTTGCTGTTGAAGCTTCTCCTAGTCCCTGTACTGATATATTTAGTCACCTTTTCCTCCACGTCTTGAAATTTGCTTTATCAGTACTTATCCTCTCTGTCTACCAGGGATTAGAAGCAAAGTTTCCTGGGAAGAGTAGACCAAACTGATCTCAGTTAGACTCCAGCTCCTTCCCTTGTGTATTTCCTTTCTAAATATAGCTGAATGCCTCTACAATTTCACCCTTCTGTAGAGTTCTGGTAGGACCCTCTTGGTCCATATTAGTGCCATTCTACCGAAGGGTGAAACGATTGTGATTAGAATTGTGACTTGTTTTGAGAGTAATTTGTAGTTTGATTATTCCTCATCCTTTTGTAATCGGATTCTTATTTGCAGGCACAGTTATTTGTCTATGGTGTCTTTTTACTGGCAGGTAGCTGGTGATAACATTAGCACAGTTGGACTGTCACGTGACCTACAAATGTCATTAATAAATCACAGATCACGTACAGGTATTATTTCAAAATAATTTTATGTAATATATATGCAGATTCATTAGCATTACCAAAAAGAAACTGTGGCTTTTATAAACTTCTGTCTGTCAAAATGAATTGTTTTAGAATATTTGACAGGGGATGCTTAGCAAAATGTATATGGTGCAGTTTTTTAAAATATTGTTGCTAACCTGTTAACAAGCTATACTAAGTTTCCATTTTTGTTGCAGAATTTCGAGGATGTCCGATGTAAATGTATCTGTCCACCCTATAAAGATAATTCTGGGCATATTTATAATAAGAACATATCCCAAAAAGATTGGTAAGTATTCTAGATTACGGAATTGCCTGTCAGATTTCTTTTTGTGGTTGTCATTGTTATCCCAGAATGTTCATCCAATGTATTGTTTCCTTTTTAAATACAATTGACCCTTGAACAACATAGGGCTCAGGTGTGCTGAACCTGATACAGTCAAAAATCTGCAAGTAACTTTTGACTCCCCCAAAACTTAGCTGCTAATAGCCTACTGTTGACCAGAAGCCTTACCAATAAAACAAGCAGTTGATTCACACACATTTTACATGTTATATGCATTATATACTATACTCTTACAATAAAGTAAATTGGATTAAATGTTAACTAAGACAATCGTAGGGAAGAGAAAATACATCTGCAGTACTGTACTGTATCTACTGAAAAAATTTGCATACAAGTGGACCCATGCATTTCAGCCTATTGTTCAAGGGTCACCTGTATTTCTTTTTAAGTGTGTCAAATTCCACTTCTATTTGAAAAAGTGAGAGTAAGGCACTGAGTGTGTGACATAAACATAAAGGAATATAGCCAAAACACTAAGCCCCAAGTAGGGAGGGTTTTGTAATGGACAGAGCTGAGTTCATGGCACCTACACCGGCCATAGCTCCCTTCCTGTGCCCTCTTAAATTTTAGTCTCTCTTGCTTTTCTCTGGAAGGTAAGCAAGCCTCCTTTTTCTGGGTTATACTTTGCACAACTTGTAGGTTTTAATGATGTATTGTCAAATATAGGAGACTATGTTTAAAAGTGTCAAAAGGTGGGGCACCTGGGTGGCTCAATCTTTAAGCGCCTGCCTTCAGCTCAGGTCATGATCCCAGGGTCCTGGGATCAAGCTCCACATCAAACCCCACATCAAGAACTACATCAGGCTCCTTGCCCAGCAGGGAGCATGCTGCTCTCGCTCCCACTCCCCCTGCTTGTTTTCCCTCCCTCGCTGTCTCTCTCTCTGTCAAAAAATAAGTAAAATCTTAAAAAAAAAAAAAATTCAAAAGGCTCAGGAAGGAATGGGAATGAGCCATGTATATCATCATTTCTCTGTTGGTGTGCTGTGGATTTACCTATATCAAGAAGTTGCTCCCTCAGCCCTTGGAGTATCAAGCAGGCCTGTGATGACTGGCATCTTGGCTCACTAGTCACCAGCAGCCTTCTCTATTTATGGATCTTACAAATGATAGCTTTTCTACATACAGCATAAAATGATTGGGAAGCAGTTTTTTTTTAAGATTTTATTTATTTATTTGACAGAGAGATCACAAGTAGGCAGAGAGGCAGAAAGAGAAGCAGGCTCCCTGCTGAGCAGAGAGCCCGATGCGGGGCTCGATCCCAAGACCCTGAGATCATGACCTAGGCAGAAGGCAGAGGCTTAACCCACTGAGCCACCCAGGGGCACAGAAGCAGTTGTTTTGTAGCAAGATGGATGGGCTCCTTCTCATGTTATTGCGATGTTTTATGGTTTGTAAACATGATAGACTATTGCTGGGGTAGGCATATAAGAAAAATAGCTCCCAGTGCTTGGAAATTTTACATGTACCCGATTTCATAGCTAAATAATCAGCAAAACTTTGAAAGCAAGATTAAATCCATTTGGTTACAATATTTCGGTTGACTTTGAAAAAGAAAAGGCGGCCTTTGAGCATGTTTCCTTTTTTTTTTTTTTTTTTGAGCATGTTTCTTTTTTCTGATGCCATTTTCTGTTCTTCCAATGGTATATATATAGTTCAATCTGATATTAGATAAGCGTATTCTTGAAAACTTCTTCTGAACTTCTGTGCTCCACTTTAAATTGTCTCACATTAAAAAGTGATTTAGGGCGCCTGGGTGGCTCAGTTGGTTAAGCAACTGCCTTTGGCTCAGGTCATGATCCTGGAGTCCCAGGATCAAGTCCCACATTGGGCTCCCTGCTCAACAGGGAGTCTGCTTCTTCTAACCTTCCCTCCTTCACGCTCTGTCTCTCTCTCAAATACATAAATAAAATATTTTTTAAAAAGTGATTTAACTATATTCTTATAGATTTTATATCTTCAAGTTACTTTTATGATACAAGAAAGCTCATATAAGTTTTTAAGTTATTCCTATACATTTTCCAAATACACTGAGCACTTATAATTAGTTTAATCTATTATCAGGAATAGAATGTGATGTCTATTATTTGAGTGGCAGGTGAATTCACTGTTCAAGTGTTTAGCGCTAATCTTTTCACTGACTTTTTATAATTCCAGGTTCAGACGGAACTATATGGCATTCACTCTGGTTTTTGGTCAAAATAGGGAGCTTTGAAAAGAAACAGTTGAAACAACTTTGCGATTTTTTCTTTCCCCTCTCCCTTGCTTCCTTCCTGCAGCTCAGCCTTTTACTGGAGATAAATTCTCAGCTGTTAACTGGTTTCAGAAGGGTAAGCAGGTTATGATCAATCAGGGTGTTATGACTTTACAAAGCCTCCGATACCTGTTTGGTCCTAGATACAGTTTTACCTTCTGGCTTCCATTTTCTCCCATTTTTAGCTTTAATTCTTTATTGACTTATGCTTTCTGACAGAAGGAAAGTTTGAGTTCTGTGGTTTGTGTTTGGGGTGTGACATTAGCTGATGATAACCTTGTTTTGGCACTAGGGGGAGGTGTTGCCTAGTTCTCAGAGTGGTTGAATTCTGTGTCTAGGTTCTGTGTTTTTGACTCCCAGCCAGAACCAACCTTCCTCTCCCACAGTACACAACTTTTGCACAGGGCTCAGTATCTCCTTGTTATTAAGCTATATCTGTACTTAAAAAGAAACACTCAATACTCAACACTTAGTTCCCCCAAGTAATTCCTAGGTATTATTATGAAGGCTCTGAAGCTGAAATGGGAAACTAGAAGGTAAGTCTTATTTTCCTGAGGTTCAGAGAGATATAGGAGAGCCAACCTAGGTGGTAGGAACCCTGGGTTCTGGTCTTTTTAGCTTCTAATCTACTCTGTGACCCTGTGCAGGTGACTTCTCTGGAAGTGTTGGCCTGGATGACCTCTGTGATTGAATGGGATTTAGCTTCCTCTGTCCATTTCATGCCTGTATCAAGTTGGATACATTTCTGGTTTTGTTATATGCTTGGAACAGATAACACAAACTTGTATGGTGTGAGTGTGGAACCTTACATACTACCAGTTGAGGCTTATTTTTTCATTAGTATCTTTGTTAAAATCAAATTACCTGTTAGGGATAGCTGATTGAATTTTTATCATTTATGCCATTTTGGATTTTCTCTCTTATACCATGGCTCAGAAGGAGCAGGACATGAAAAAGTAGATTTTTCCAGGCAGAGGGAAAGATGTAGCTTAGAGCATTGGGTGCCCCTAAGAAAGATGTGGGGAATGAGACAGGATCCTATCATGGTTCTTCAGACAGTCAGAAGTGCCCGAGGGAGAGATGACAAAAGAAAATTACCCAGCAGTTGACAGGACAGGAGAGTTTTGCCTATTTTTGCTGAAGGTCAGAGTAATAGGCTCTTAATAGTTGGGGAAATTCATAATTTAATTATTTCCTAGAATTGGCAGGTTTCTGGGAAAAGATTTGCGGGGGGGATTTTTTTTTATAGAGTTGCTTTTTTCATAAGCCATAAATAAGTGGCCTAGAAAATGGGGAAAAAATAAAGAACATCCAACAACAAAAACATTTAGCCTTCTATTATTTTTTATATACTTCTTCTGGGTAATCAGTTTTCATTTTTAAATATTTTTGTTGTCATAATCCTATTTCTCCATGTTTTCAATAGGCTTTTGCTCATTTAGAAAGATAATTTTTTTTAAAAAGTAATTGTTTCTTATTGCACTTTTGACCTGTTTCCAGAGTTTGAGAATTTAGCAACTCTTCAGTGTGATTAGCCATGCATATACCACTCTGTGGCAGTTAAGATTGATGTTAATTCATAAAAGAGATAATCTTATATTTGAACAATGCCCCAAGATACTTTAAATCATTTAAAGCAATTTTTTTCTTGGTAAATGAACAAGTCTAAATATAACTTGATGTGCTAAGTAGGTTTTGAACCCATCTGAGATTTTTCAGGTACATTTTGTAACTGTTAACAGCAGCACTTTTGGAAATAGCTACTACATATGTGTCTTTTTGGTTCTTAGACTGTTAAATCTCACCAAATTGTTAATACTGAGGGAGCAAGTGATTTCACTTCCCTTATTATTTGTTCCTTAAATTCTTAAGTTCAGTGATTATTCTGGATCTCATGAAAGTTTTGATCAATATAAGTAGAAAATCCAGGTAGGCTAAACAATATTTTATCCTCATTTTTTCAGCGATTGCCTTCATGTTGTGGATCCCATGCCCGTGCGTGGGCCTGATGTAGAAGCATACTGTCTACGCTGTGAATGCAAATATGAGGAAAGAAGCTCTGTTACGATCAAGGTAAATAAAAAAATTTCATCTGCTTCTGGAATAGTTTTTAATGGTATCTAGACAAACAAGACAATTTTGGACATCTGAATTCTATTTCATTCACTCAATCACTGTTCTTCCCTCTCATCCCCACCATCCACTAACCCCTTCCTTCCTTATCCCCAATACCAGCCCCATAGGAACCATGGGTCTTTTCTTTGCCTGCCTCATTGAGATGCTCTGTGGATTGCTTAGGACATGTTACGTAGATGTGATATGTGAAATGGCACAAAATGCCCTGCGTGTAATTAGCATATCCTGAAAGATATCCCAGCTTTTCTATGAGCCACATATGCCAGAAGCTGGTGAGAGCACAGCATGACTAAGCCCTTTTCTTCCTGTCCTCTCAACACTTGGCAGGGGATGGAGGTGGGAATAAATATATATACATATATGGATTATTCTAGAAATATTATTTCTGGATTCTAAGATGTCCTTTCTTTATTTTTATAGGAAATAGAATGTAGATCACTCTCATCACCATTTGTATTTCTAATGGATTCAATTACTTTATTTTGGTGACTAACAGTTCTTCTCACCAGTATTTTTATATGGAGCTTCCCATTCATTTCCCCCTGAGAAAAGGCCTGTGGGGAATCGGGTGGTCAGCTGTAACAGTTACAAAGATTTCTGTGGGAGAATTCCTGCTCCAGCAGGGTGCTGTCCTGTAGAGAAATCCTCACTGTACTTTTTTATTTTTCAGCTAAGTTTTTGATGCGTAATTTATAGACCCTAAAAGTCACTCATTGTAAGTGTACAATTGAATAAATTTTAGGAAATTTAAAACATTCCCATCACCCCAAAAATATCCCTTATGCCCATTTACAGTTAATCTCATTTCCTCCCCTAGCCTTAGACAGTCACTATTCTGCCTTGTGTCTCTACAGATCTGAATATTTCATGTAAATAGACTCATACAACATGCAGTCTTCTGTGACTGGTTCTTTTTGGTTAGCATAATGTTTTTGAGGTTTATCCATGTTGTAGCAAGTTATCAGTATTTAATTCCTTTCTGTTACTGAATATCATTTTATTATATGAATATAACATTTTCATTATCCATTCATCAGTTGATAGACATTTGGGTTATTTTCAGATTTTTACTATTAGGAATAATGCTGTCATAAATATCTGTGCACATATCTTTGTGTGGATATATGTTTTCCTGTCAGGTAGATTCCTTAGAGAGGTAAGTTTATTTTAACCTTTTAAGAGACTGCCAGATTGTCTTCCAAAATGGTTGTTCCATTTTACATTCCCACCAGCAATGTGTGAGGATTCAGTTTGCCACATCCTTGCTAACATTTGGTACTATCTTTAGTTATAGCCATCCTAGAAGTGGGGGGAGAAAGGTGTCACACTGTACTTCTTGACAGCGTACAGATTAAGATCTCAGGAAAATCACTGGCCTGAAATGTGTTTTTGTATATCTAAATTAATCTTTAAGAGTATTCTGTTGAAATTCATCTGAATTACATTTTTTGTTAGGGTGTTAGGGTTCTTTTTTTGTTGTTTTGTTAGGGTTCTTTTAAGATATCTAAACACCATGCTGCTGAATCTAGGACACTGTATTCAGGTCAAAAAAGAAAACTGGTGTGCGAGTAGTGGTGACAAGTGATTTGCAGTAGGTGAAGATGGAGTTTTAAAGACTCATAATAAGATCCCAAAGACAAAATGCTCTCTTTTCTCTTTTTCTTTAAATAATATTTTTGTGAAGAGTTGAGTTTATGTTGGAATCTGGTTTGTATAGAAATCCTATATGCTTAGCAGAAAAATCAGTCTTCACTGTGGTTTCACTATTATTACACAAAATTCTGATTTCTTGGCTTGAATAGAGATGTAACTTACTTTCAACTTCCTTCAGGTTACCATTATAATTTATCTCTCCATTTTGGGCCTTCTGCTTCTGTACATGGTGTACCTTACCCTGGTTGAGCCCATACTAAAGAGACGCCTATTTGGACACTCACAATTGATACAGAGTGATGACGATGTTGGGGTAAGTACTTGGCATGCCTCAGCTGGTGTATGGCCAATCTCTGTCACCATCTGATATAAAGAGCAAGTGAAAAATAGTTACATATAGATGTTTCTGTGCTGGGGCAGATCCTCAACTAGGGAAGCTAAGGACTGTTCTAATTTTAGTATGTCTCTTCATGAGGAAATTGCTCTGGATTGCCATCGGTCTAAATTGATGATCCTTGGTGACTGTGCTGTATAAGGCTTTGCCCTTTAGTATCAAGGGCACAATTTTCATTGCCTTTCCATGTTTACACTGAGAAAAGCTTCTGAGATAGATTTCTCCCCAAGCTCCTGCCTGGATACTGTTCCTGGCAACATGACCAAATATATAGAAGGCAAAGAGGCTTTAGTGAAGGGAAGCATGAAGACAGTGTTCTTTTCTTAATGAAGTGCAGCTTGATAACCTGCTGATGTTTTATATTTCTTTTCTCCTCCTTAAAAAAAATCTGCGATCTCTAGAGAAAAATAAAACCATCATTCCTGCTTCTCTTCTCTTCTTAAAAACACATTTCTATTTATACATATAATTGGTTTAATCGGTGTGTAAATTGTTTTGTGGTTTCCTTTTTGTATTAACATTACTTCATTCAAAAATGTCTGGTAATTTAAAAAAAGAAAAGATGTCTGGTAATTGACATAGTCCACAAACTTGTTATTCAGTATAGCTTAGAATTATGTTGTTTTATCATTAACTTCGTTGGGCCTATTTTCAAATTTTCCAGTATTTTATTATTCTATATATATAATTATTTTTAGAAATTACTTTTTATTTTGGATGACTTTATTGGCCTACGTTCCTTAAAATTGATAATATTCAAGAGTTTCAAGAACCAATTCTAAAAGCTAAACCCAGGGTGAACACTTGCTAACTATAGTCAAAAGTTCTTTTATCTTGGAATGGCTTGTGGACCTGTTGAGAAAAGATGGGAAGAGGGAATTCTGACTGGATGGCTTGAGTTATTACTACAAACAGAGCCTGCTTTTTGACCAATATATTGTTATCATACAAATATCAGTTATGAATACTCAACTTATTCAGGCAAGATTTGATTTATGTTTTGTCAAGAACTTACAAAGAAACATTTCTGCTTGCCTCTTTTTTCCTTGCTTCCTTATGAGTTCGACCAACACATAATGAGTTGGACCTGTATCAGGTCCTCTGCTAGGAACTAGGAATAGGGAGATGAACAAAACAGAAACAGACATGTGAAAGAAATGACTAATTATAGTACGTTTCCACCTTTTATTTTTAATCATGTAAGAAATGCCAATTCGTTTTTGAAGAATTCCAGGAGGGGATTATTGATAGGCTGGGAGAAAGGTCAAGACTGGAGATCTGTTGTGGTCAAAAACTAAGCATATGGGACAAATAGGGAAAGAGAGCTAGAAGGACAGGAGGTTGTGTACCAGAAGCATTAGAGTCTCCAAAACAGTTCTCATGTCACTTCTCATTCGCATATGACAGATTTTTCTCAGCCTCAACAACACTGACATTTTAGGTTGGATAATTCTTTGTTGTGGTGAGTTTCCTGTTCATTGTAAGATACTGAGCAGCATCCCTGACCTCTACCCACCTGATGCCAGTTACCCCTGTCATCCCAATCATGATAATCAGAAGTGTCCACAGATATTGCCAAATGTCCCTGGGGAACAAAATCACCCCCAGTTGAGAACTAACATATGAAAATGTTATGTATCAAAAGCCACATAAACTATTTCTTAATAGGCATATGGATAGATAGAAAGTCTGACTTAAACTATATCCTTTACAGTATTAAATATTTGGTTCCTGATTTTAGAAATAAACAATATTAATGTAGTGCACATAGAACATAAAAGAAATGGGTGCACAAATATGTAGGTGAAAACATGTAGGAAAGACATTTGATTGGTGGGGTCATGTGCTTACTAACCATTTTGTTCATCAGTAATCGATTCTGTGTATATATTAACTGAAAACATTATCTCTGAGAGTCCTGACTGACTCTGGGCTGTCTATTGAATTGATTCTGGGCAGAGAGGTTTTCTAACCTCTAGCTGTGAATTTCTGGTAACAACTCTGTACAAAAAAAGTTAAATTTAAATTCCTATAGTTGTTGCTTATCTTAACATGAGAATTCTTGACTGTTTATCTGCTTTTAAAAATGTCTTTGTTAAACTCTGTTACATTCTTTCATTTTTGCTCACTGTAGAGCATTTTAAATCAAGTGAGAGGTAGTACAAATAGTTAAGAAACTCACTGCAAGTAGTCACAATATTTATCCTATCATGTATCCATGACACATCATTGCTATTATCAAAGCATTGCATTAAAACATGTTTTGTGTTTATTGTAATTTTATCAGGTGTAAAAAGAACAAACATATAAAAAGGGTAAATCTCTATTTGCATTCTTCTAGCACCCATGACCACGAGCAGCTAGTTCATTCTTGTTCTGATAGGTGGAAAATGGACCAAAAGGATTAACCGGTTTGTTTAGTCCTTTAAATTTGTTCATTAGGAAAGTTTTTCTCCCTCTACCTTGAAGGGTAGACAATAGGTCTATGAAATTGAGAGCTGCTCTCCTGTTAAAGTACATCCTTCTTCCCAGTCTTGTTTATGTCAAAACAAACTAATGGTAATACTATTTTATATACAAGTTCATTGAAGCACTGTATTCCCATAGAGTCATTTTAATCTTCTTGAACAAAATCGGTGTGTTGAGATGATATGACACCAAGTCAAGGTGAGGTGAGCTAAGTCTTGTGTTCATTTGTTAGATGACCTCGGATTGGTTTATTTCCTTATGGGAAATCAAGTAATCCAACAACTTTACCCTCCCTCATTCCTGACTTTTTTTTTCTTAAATCTTTGAAACATTTTGAACTTTATGAAATTCTTTTTACTATCTTCATTTGTAAGGTTAAAAATTTTAAAAATGGGTCTTCCTCTTTCCCTGTCTTGTAACAGTTGTTACCTAAATTAAGGGAAAAGTTGAGGAAATTTCAGTAAAGAAGGCAGGGAAAGATTCCTTATAGAAAACTTTTTGAAGTCTTTGAAATGTAGACATTGTATAAGTGAAAGACAACCAGGCGTTGTAGCTCCATGAGTTAAAGTTGTATGTATAGTTATGTGGTTGTGCATAGCTTTCTACAGACATGCTGACTCCTGCCTTGGATGTATAATAGAGCTTTGGCAAACATGCATGCAAAATAATATTTCTTTCTTTGAGGCAAGGTTTAATGTAAGAGGTACAACTTGTTGACTTGGATCCTATTTTGGAACATTTAGAAGCTTTGCTAACACAGGGTCCAGGAAAAAGAGATCAAGGAAAGGGCAAACAAAAGCAATAAATTAGTATTGAATGCTTTTTGTCATTTAGGCAGCTGTGTTTATATCTCTTTCATAGATAGATTAGTATGGTGGTTTCCTGTGTCATGACTACAAACATCAGTGGCATTGGTTTACTTTGACCAGGATGGGTTGGTTTTGGGTAACCCTTCAATATCCTCTTTTTTTAAGGCAGCAACTCACATGGAAACCCCTGAGTGCTCAGCAGTGAAAGATTCAGGTGTTCATCTAATAAAAATGCTCAAGTAATAAATCCTTACTGTCCTTGGTAATAGAGGGTGATTGTAGCTCTTGAGTTGCGTCTCTTCATTACAGATTGGAGGAGAGGGAAATGAAAAGGATTTTGGAAACCAGTCCATTTAGTGTGTGTGTTAAAGCTGCGGGGAAATATTAAAACCAGTCAAGATCAGACCCATCTCCCAATGGTGAATGTGGCTGGCCCTAAGCTGACAAGTAACAATTCTAATATAACGGGAGTCAGGAAATTAAAAGACAAGTCTTTCCTCTGCCAGATTAGCTATATAGTATTGAATACAGCAAGGAAAAGCTCTACTTTCCATATCTGTAACATGTGAATTTTAACATGAAAGTAGATTTTCTTTCCCCTACCTGTCAGGGAAGGCTGGTCTTTAACATAAATGACCACTGTCTTTGTCTTGGTGCTTGCTTCTTATGGGAAATGTCTTTGGAAATGATGACTCATGGAAACATTTCACAAATACCTTCTCATCACTCAGGCTACTTGAACCACCCATTTCTGTAGTTGAGTTCATCCTACTTCTGGCACTTGAGTGCCTGGGAGTCCTTGGCCCAAGAGATGGTCTGTTTGTAAAATCTAGCTGCTCCTATCTCTAGCTGGATAATTGCCCTTTTGTGTGTGTTGTACCCTGATAATGCCATCTCTGATGTTCACCATTCCTGGACTTGCAGGATCATCAGCCTTTTGCAAATGCTCACGACGTGCTGGCCCGCTCCCGCAGTCGAGCCAATGTACTGAATAAGGTAGAGTATGCACAGCAACGCTGGAAGCTTCAAGTTCAAGAGCAGCGAAAATCCGTCTTTGACCGTCATGTTGTCCTCAGCTAACTGGAAACCAAATTGAAGGTGATTAGAAAGAAATGAGGCAGACAACTGAAAAAAATTGACTGAGTTTTCCTGGGTTTTGTTTTACTACCCTGTTGAGTTCACCAACTCTTGCTGGGAAATTCAGAATTGGAAACAGATATGTGCTTGGTATTTTCTTTTCTTGTTAATGTATTAATACAGACATTTTTAAGAGCACACACCTCAATGTTGGCCAATTAACCTTTTTCCTATTTGTGACTTTTACTAATAAAAATAAGCCTGCCTATAAATTATCTTGAAGTCCTTTACCTGGAACAAGCACTCTCTATTTCACCACACAGTTTTAACTTGGTTTTCAAGATAATTTTCAGGTGCTTTTTTTGTTGTTGTTTATTTGTTTGTTTGTTTTTCTTTCTGGCAGGGGAGGGCAGGGATGCTGGGAAGTGGTTAACATAACTTTCCTCAAGTCACTTTACCAAACAAGCTTTTGTAAATAGATATAACATTCTATTTTCAAGTTTCATTTCTATTTTGCAGTGTAGCCAGCCTCATCAAAGCCCTGACTTACCCATTTGAATTTTGCACTGACTATATTATCTAGGTATCTGGTTGGCCTGTGACTGCTCTTCATGGTAAAGTGGATCTGAACTACCTGGTGGCTCTTCATAAAATGCATATTTTCCTCATGTACTGTGATGTCTGATGCAATACATCCTAGAACAAACTGGCAATTTGCTGGTTTACTCTACTGACTAAACATAGTCTGGTGTGTGTGGTCTTTCTCATCTTCTAGTATCTCTAAGGATGAATCCTAAGAGCTTGGACACTTGCAATAAAGGAATTTTCTTTGAACCCCAAGCATCTCTGGATTGGTGACATACACACATTTGTCAACGTTTCCGGTCAGGTGGAGAGGCAGCTGTTTGAGCTCTAGTGTGTGCAGCTTTGAACTAAGACTGGAGTTCCTTTCTGGGTGCCTCTCTCTGAGAGGTATAACAGTTATTGGATAACTGGCTTTTTTCCTCCTATGTCCTCTTTGGAATGTAACAATAAAAATAATTTTTAAAACACCAGTGTTTCTCTCCTCCTTTTTGCTGTATAATAAACTCGAAGATACAAAGACATTTGGTACCCTGTTATGAGACTACTGTTTTATAACAGTGTTTCATCATAAAATATCGGGACTAAATTATCTGAGTGTGCATGTGCATGTGGAGAAAAAGGAAGAAAGTAGAAATGTATGGTACTTAGATGGGGCTCTGAAAGTATACAAATAGTATTTTGATGAACTGAGAGATTAAAATTCATGAAGAAAAAAAGTGCATGAAGGATGGCTTATTCAAAGAAATTCTTGGCAAAAAGTTATAAATAAATCACATTAAATTAGTAAGGTTGAGGTTTAAGGAGTTCTTAATGGGTTTTTTGGTTAGTAAAAAAAAAAAAAATTTTAAACCAACAAACCAAACCTGAAATTACTGATTTTATTGTTAGTGTTTTTTTTTTTAAAACAGATTTTTTAAACATATTTTATTTATTTATTTGCCAGAGAGACAAGAGGGTGAGCACAGGCAGGGAGAACAGCAGGCAGAGGCAGAAGCAGGCTCCCTGCTGAGCAAGGATCCCAGGACCCTGGGATCATGACCTTAACCCCCAGTAGATGCTTAACTGACTGAGCCACCCAGGCATCCAGATTTTATTGTTAGTATTAAAAGATGCAAGTAAGTTTAACTACCAACCAAGTGGAATTTATCTCAAGTATGTAAGTCTAATTGAACATTCAAAAATCAATTAAATCTATCACAGCAACAGGCTAAAGAAGAAAAATGACATGATTCTATTAATAGATGCAAAAAAAAAAGCATTTGACACAATCCAACACCCATTTATGATTAAAAACAAAAAAAAACCACTAAGAATAGAGGAGAAATCCTTTTAACTTTATAAAGAATATCTACAGAAATCTACAGCTAACATCACACTTAATAGAAACAAAAACTTTCCTATTAAGATGAGGAATAAGGCAAGGACACCCTCTCTCATCACCTTCTTTTCAACATCAAACTGCAAATTTTAGCTAATACAATAATAAGAAAAGGAAATAAAAGGTATGCAGATTGGGAAGGAAGAAATAAAACTATCTTGTTTACAGATGACATGATTGTTTATATAGAAAATCCTAAAGAACTGACAAAACCCTAAAACTCCTGGAACTAAGTGATTATACAAAGGTTGCAAGATGGAAGGTTAATATACAGAGGTCAATTGCTTTCCTATATACTATCGATGAACAAGGGAAATTAGAAACATAGTACCTTTTACATTAACATTCCCAGAATGAAAAAGGTATTAAATCTAAAAAAAAATACATGAGGAAAACTACAAAACTGATGAAAGAAATCGAAGAACTAAATAAATGGAGAGAGATTCCCTATCCTTGGATAGGACGGCTCAATATTAACAAGATCTTTGTTCTTTCTAATGATCTATAGATTCAACACAATCCCAGCCAAAATCTCAGCAAGTTGTCTTGTAGATATCAACAAAATGATTCTGAAGCTTATACAAAGAGGCAAAAGACCCAGAAAAGCCAACAGAGTATTAATGGAAGAGAACAAAGTTGGAGGACTGATGCTAACTCCAAGACTTAACTATAAAACTACAGTAATCAAGTGGGTGTCAGTGTGATATTGACTAAAGAATAGACAGGTAAACAGAACAGAGAGCCCAGAAATAGACCCATACAAATGTAGCCAACTGATCTTTGACAAAGGAACAAAGGCAACACAATGGAGAAAAGCATTTTCTTTTTTTTTTTTTTAGAGTTTATTTATTTATTTGATAGAGAGAATAAGCAGTGGAGAGAGGCAGAGCCAGAAGGAGAAGTAGACTTCCTGCTCAGCAGGTAGCATGATGTGGAACTCGATTCCAGGACCCTGGGATCATGACCTGAACCAAAGGCAGACACTTAACTGGCAGCCACCCTGGTGTCCCAAGAAAACCATTTTCAACAGATGGTGCTGGAACCACTATACATCCACATTAAAAAAAAAAAAAAAAAAGCAAGGCACAGACCTTACACCCTTCAAAAAATTAACTCAAAATGAATTGTAGACCTAAATGAAAGACATAAAACTAAAACTCCTAGAAGATAACATAGGAGAAAATCTAGATGACCTTTGATTTGGTGATAATCTTTTAGATCAAAGACAAAAAACATGAATCATGAAAGAAAGGAATAATGATAAGTTGGAGTTTATTGCAATTAAAACTTGTACTCTGAAAGACAATGTGAAAAAATGAGAAGACAAGCCACAGACTGAGAGAAAATATTTGCAAAAGACATATCTGAAAAAGTCCTATTATCCAAAATATACCAAGAACTCTTAAAACTCAACAATAAGGGGCACCTGGGTGGCTCAGTGGGTTGAGCCTCTGCCTTGGGCTCGGGTCATGATCTCAGGGTCTTGGGATCGAGCCCTGTGTCGGGCTCTCTGCTAGGCAGGGAGCCTGCCTGCCTCTCTGCCTACTTGTGATCTCTCTCTCTCTCTCTGTCAAATAAATAAATAAAATCTTCAAAAAACAAAAAACTCAACAATAAGACAACCTGACTATAAATGGGCCAAACACCTGAACTGACACCTCACCAAAGAAGATAGACAGAGGATAATAAGCATATGAAAAGATGTTCCACATCATGTCCTTAGGGACTTACAAATTAAAACAACAATGAGATACCACACACCCATTGGAAGAGCCAAAATTCAGAACACTGACAACACCAAATGCTGGTGTGGGTGTGGAGCAACAGGAACTCTCATTCATTGCTGGTGGGAATACAAAACGGTACAGCCACTTTGGAAAACAGTCTGACAGTTTCTTAACAAAACTAAACATGAACTTATATGATCCAGTAATCACACTCTCGGAATTTACCTAAATAAGTTGAAATCTTATGTCCACACAAAAACCTGCACATGGATGGTTATAGCAGCTTTATCCGTAATTGCCCATACTTGGAAGGAACCAAGCTGTCTTTCAGTAGGTGAATGGATACATCCAGACAATGGAATATTATTCATCATTAAAAAGAAATGAGTTATCAAGCCATAAAAATATATGGAGGAACTTTAAATGCATATTACTAAGCAAGAAGCCAATCTGAAAAGGCTACATACTGCGTGATTCCAACTCTGACATTCTGGTAAAGGCAAAACCAAGGAGGCAGTAAAAAAAAAATCAGTGGTTGTCATGTATTGGGGGCAGGGACGGATGAAAAGGTGGAGCACAAAGGCTATTTGGAGTAGTAAAACTATTCTGTATGATACTATAATGGTGGCTACCTGTCATTATGCATTTGTTAAAGCCCATAGAATGTACAACACCAAAAGTGAACCCTATGGTAAAATACGGACTTTGAGTGATGATGCATCAATATTTGCTCATCAGTTGTAAAAATATACAATGGAGAACTGGGGGGAGATGTTGGTAGTGGGGGAGGACATACATGCATAGGGGAAGGTATATATGGGATCTCTTTGTGCTTTTTTTTTTTTTAAGATTTTGTTTATTTATTTGATAGAGAGAGAGAGAGATCACAAGAGGCAGGCAGAGAGAGATGGGGAAGCATGCTCCCTGCTGAGCAGAGAGCCCCAGGCGGGGCTCAATCCCAGGACCATGGGACCCTGGGACCATGACCTGAGCTGAAGGCAGAGGCTTAACCCACTGAGCCACCCAGGTGCGCCCTCTTTGTGCTTTCTGCTTCATTTAACTGTGCATTTAAAATTACCCTAAAATATATGGGGGGCCTGGGTGGCTCAGTGGGTTAAAGCCTCTGCTTTTGGCTCAGGTCATGATCCCAGGGTCCTGGGATCGAGCCCCGTATCAGGCTCTCTGCTTAGCAGGGAGCCTGCTTCTTCCTTTCTCTCTGCCTGCCTCTCTGCCTGCTTGTGATCTCTCTGTCAAATAAATAAATAAAATCTTTAAAAAAAAATTACCCTAAAATATAAAGTCTAAATAGAGGAAAATAAATTTTAAAAGTATGTTAATAAAATTTAGGTTCATATTGACCTTCCTGGTTATGGCCTTAATTTCTATTTAAAAGAATATTGATCAACATTATGAGACTCTTACTTACAGAGATTTTCCATAAATAATTTTGATAGAAAATCATATAAATAGGATGTATGGGAAGGCATTCTTTTTTACAAAAGAATTTGTTACAAGAGTCTAGTTTTGTAAGCAAACCTTTCTACTTAGTATTGTTATGTGTTGTCATACCTACATATTAGGTATAAAAAATAGCTAAACCAGAACTAAGCAGTTCTGTTTAACTGTAAGCTACTTTGCATGTAGTTACTAAATGATCACCTATAAATCACGTTAAGTCTGACACAGCCCAAAATACAGCATCTTAGCGACAAAACAGGTAAGAGACTCTTCTTCAGAGTAGCCCACAGGGAGAGAATAGGAACATGGCCTTTAAGAAAGTTCCCAGGCACAGTTGATACATCATGAATTTTATGAGCTGAATATTCCATTGTCTTAAACTATCACCTATGCCCACATGTTAAAGGGTCCGGATTTTGCTGGTGATTAGATCATCTGGAAGCGTGGGAAGTGTTTGGTTTGGAGATCAGGAGTCCTAGGTTCTAACCCCTGCTCAGCTGCGTGCTCTGCAAGCTTAGCCAACTCACAGCGTATGAAGGATTGGTTAAGAGGATTTCTAAGATTCCTGCCATCCCTAACATTCCATAAAGCAATGATATGCGCAGTTGTAGCTTTGTGGTTTTTGCATGCTAAATATTTTTAATATCTTTGGAAAGTTGAGGTTCTTATGCTCAGCAGCACTACCGGAATCTTAGGATTTTATCTTTAAGACCTCATCATTTATTTCCCAGAAAACAGAAATCCGAGATTTTTCCAGGATAAGTGCATTTGTTAGCTGTGCATGTATCTGGAGCTGCCAAGTCCCAGCACCAATAGTCTGTGTTGCTTTCTTTTAAAAACTTGTATTCAATCTCTACAAACACTCCCATCCTCCACTGGGCTTCTTATCTTGATTCTCTTCTTTACTGCCTTTTTCATTCTATCACTCTGTTGTGTTGTGATTAGATGTTCTTCTTTGGATAAAAGACGATCGTATTTAAATGCTACTACACTGATTGGTGAACTTTTGGGAAATGCTCAATAAAAAAAAAGCTTCTCATCGGTGTGTCTATAGAGACACTAAGCTTTTTTTCCCCCAAGAATTATGCATAGTCTACTTCAAGCCTAGAAACTTTTAAGTACCTGTGGCCTATATGTATATTACTCAGGTTTCATCTAGATCAAGGTTTAAGACATTAAAATGATCTGTCAGGATGAAACTATACCCAAAGAACTCTTGTGTGTGATTGGCTTTGCTGACATCTGCTTTGCATTTTGATACTCTGTTGTGCCAGGTCTGGCTTGTTAAACGACATAGGCAGAAATCAGGCTCTGCTGTTCTCAGAAATGTAGAAATACAGGCTCCATGCCCATTGTGCCATCAATTTGTAGCTTTTGCTATACCTGTTCTTGATGTCTTAACACCTGGAATTCCTGCCTTGGAAATTTCCTAACTTTTCTCTCAACAACTTTTTATTTTTGACAGAATCTTGGCTAGTTTTTAATCTTCTAGAGATTTTTGTTTTAAGTTAATTATTTTAGGCCATTTGGTCAGTAATTTGGAAACTTTCCTTTCTTGTTCCTTCGTTTTGATCTTTGTTTTTTTTTTTAAGATTTTATTCATTTATTTGACAGACAGAGATCACAAGTAGGCAGAGAGGCAGGCAGAGAGAGAGGAGTAAGCAGGCTCCCTGCTGAGCAGAGAGCCCGACGTGGGGCTTTAATCCACTGAGCCACCCAGGTGCCCAGATCTTTTTTTTTTTTTTTTTTAATGATTTTATTTATTTGAAAGAAGAGAGGGAACAAGAGCAGGGGGAAGGGGAGAAGCAGCCACCATGGGACTCTGTCCCAGGACTCTGGGATCATAACCTAAGCTGAAGGCAGATGCTTAACTGACTGAGACACCCAGGTGCCCCTGTTTTGATTTTTAATCGCACATTTCACATTTATCTCATTCCCCACCCTACCCTACCCCCATCCCCAAACCCCTATGAGGAAGAGCTTTCCCTGGTATTTTTTTTACTCCTTTCATTTTTGTCTTTCAGCAGCCATACTAGATAGGATAGGCTTTTTCATACTTTCCTTTAAAGTAATACACTTCATCGTACTTGAATTCTGGGGCTTAGAGGTTGCTCCACACATTACGTAGTGGGGCTGCAGGTTGTTGCTGTGCTCAGGTAGAGAAGCAAGGGAAGATGTTATCTGATTTTGCTCATAAACAGGGTTGGGGGGAGGAGTATGGCCTCTTTTTCTCTACACATGCCAAGCATAGAGGTCAAGCCCTCGTTCTTAAAAATGCTGAAAAATCACATCCTGAGGAATGAACAGAAAGATATATTTCCCTCTTTTCTGGAGGCCCCCGGGAAGATTTCATGTTGCTTTTCCATTTTAGGTATGGTCCTCTCTCAACAAATATGCTTTGCATACATCAATCTTTGATTTTTCAGTGTTAGGGAAAATATAAACCAGGTTTTTCTGGAAGGTGCAATTTAGAAAAGGACACTGCACAAGTATTCATCTGTAAAGAAAGGAAAGAGGAAAAGAACTAATGCCTGTACATTTTTTTTTCATTTGATCCTAACCACTCTGCAGAATAGTTAATACCTCAGTTGATCATAGGAAAAAGGTGAAGCTCAGAAAGGTTAAGAAACTTGCTTAAGGACACACAGCTAGAAAGGGGCAAAGCCAAGATCAAAACTCAAGGGTATTATAACTGAAAGAAAACTGTTCTTTTCCTACAGCATTACCCTGTCTTGCAATTAACTGGCTGAGTTGCAGTATCCCTGTAAAATCTGTTGTGGTTTTATTATTATAATCAAAGGCAAAAAGTAATGGTGGTTTAATCAATGAAGTGCATGAAGACCTATTCAGAAAAAATTACTATCTTGGTGTGGGACCTCTTGGGGTGTCATGCTTCATCCTTATGTTCAATGGGGAAAAAACCCTAAATAGATATACTTCATTCAATAATTTTGAAGTTCTGTGTAAGTAAAAATATGTAAATTGACTGTTTTTAATTTATTTAGGGAGTTTCTTATTCAAAGGATCTTAAATTGCATTTTTAAGAGCCAAAGTTTCCTTTCTTATTTTTATTTTTGGTTTTGCCCCTGGCATATCAGGTATCATTTAAGAAGGCTATCCCCGTGAGGTTGCATGATCATTAACTCCTTTGTAACGTTTCCAACATGTATTTGAATATTGTGGTATTTCAGTGTTTCCCAAACTTTAATTATTTGCATGCACTTTCATGGTCTTCATTATCTGTGTTCCACCTGTACTCTTATTCACTTACTATTTTTCTTTAAGTGATGCATTTTGCTCAAGTAGATGTATTTTTAAAAGAAATTTTTGTATCATTCCCCTAAGTGTGAAATCAGAATAATTCAAAATTAATAGCAATCAACAGCAAACCATTATTGAATTCTAGATAGATAGTATCATTTGTTGAAGACTTCCATCTGAGAAGGATCAGAAAGCATTCAGGAGTGTGGAAGACCCTGTTACACGACTAAAGCTTTAAAGATTATCTTTGTAATCACCAGGATTGAAAGAGTTGAAAGGGGTTAATGAGTGAATTGACAAAGTAAGTCAATGTTATTCAATGTTGTTTCTCTGTACCATCAAGAAATTGTCTCTTTTACTACCCACAGCGTATTGTAACCTCATATCATTTCCAAAGTGAGCTCAGAAACTAGTCATTAAAGCACAGAAGGCTTTAAAACATTGATCTCTGAGAAAGTGAACGGTACTGCTCTCTCTTGACCTGGCCAAATAAATCAACTTGGTTTGTTTCCAGGCTAAGGAGGAAACGATGGACAATCGAAGCTACTTGAATCTGCCAGAAAAGCTGCCTGCCTTCTCTGATTCTGCCCACTTGCCACTGACCAGGTCCTTCTATCTGGACCCCATGGTCACTTTCCACCTGTATCCTGATGCCCCAGTGCCATCCCCTTACTCTGAAGACCTGCCATTGCTGTCTTTTCCCAGTGATTCCCTGATCATGGAAAATTATGGTGAACCCTGCCCCTTCTCCTTCCCAGTGCCTTATCCAAATTACAGAAGGTGTGAATACTCCTATGGGCCGGCCTTTATCCGGAAAAGGAATGAGCGGGAAAGGCAGCGGGTAAAGTGTGTCAATGAAGGCTATGCCCAGCTCCGACATCATCTGCCAGAGGAGTACTTGGAGAAACGACTCAGCAAAGTGGAAACCCTCAGAGCTGCTATCAAGTATATTAATTACCTGCAGTCTCTTCTGTATCCTGATAAGGCGGAGACAAAGAATAACCCGGGGAAAGTTTCCTCCATAATGGCAGTCACCAGCCGCCACCCTGACCCCATTTTTAGAATCATTTGATTCAGTGTTTCTGAATAGAAACAAATAATTTCACAAAATGGAGTCTCTTACAGCATCATTCAGTAGTTTTTCTTAAGTGTAATTTCTGCATAGGGAGATTAACAGCTCAAATGTCCACCTGTGCTGGGTATTTCCTGCCAGAGTTTCAGATGTACTAAACATGATCTTATGTTTATTGAAGAGATGTGTCTTAAGCTTTGGTGATTTCTTTCAAGAACTTTAGAGGGGCAGGAGTCCCCAGGATTCTCTATACCCCTCACCTTGCCCTTCTCACACACTTGGCCAGAGTCTCAGCTGTGAGAAACCCTCACAAGAGTATTGTAAGATCTGACCAGTGAGTAATCAATGCTTGCAATGCCCTTTGCAAACACTTCGTGCTAAGTGATCACAATGAACCGCCCTTGATTTGTCATAGTCTGGTAGTTTTTATTATTATAATTTGGGGTTGACAAGAGATATCTACATCTATACCCTATCCACATCATGATGGGAAATGTCCCAGGGCTGAAGCAAAGGTAGCTAACAAAATCTTGTTGTCATTTGAAATTATTCTGGAGTCCTCTTTTTCCTGCAGGCAGACTTCTTCACAGCAGCTTAATCTGGGGGTTAAGAGGCTGTGCAGTCATGAGAATCAAACTGCCTCAGTTTAAACTATGACTCTGGTCCCTCCTCTCCATGTCTCAGTTCTTCATCCACAGAACGAGAATAATAATAACAGCAACTATTCCCCCCTATGTTTATTAGAAGAATTAACACTGCCTGATACATAAGTATTCCTAACCATTTATTATTATTATTAATCTTGTATTATTCATAACATCACCATTCTATAAGTTCTTCTGGCCAGAAAATGTGCAGGGGCCACACCTGTCCTTCACCCTCTGAAGGACCCTCACTGCCCCATATCTTGAAGTCTTCCTTCAAAATGTCTCTATTTCCATTCCCATGACTAGTGTCAGCTCTTCCTTCTCCCTTAACTCCCAGGTCCCGTCGGTCGCCAAGCCCAGTCAGGACATCCCATACACTGGCACATTCATCTCCACTATCATCTCTGTGAAGTCTTCCCATTCCAGCCATTACTTGTTCCTTTATTTTTTGTATACATATTTCCTCACAGTTCCTATCCTACTATCTTTACACACTGTCTCACACACCTATCTCTTTGTAGACAGGGACTAGTCTTATTCCTCCTATATTCCTTGCACCCAGCAAAGAGCCTCAAATCAGGTAGATGTTGTGGGTAAATATTTGGTGTTCCTATTTTCCTATTCCAGTCCTGTCACGGTTTATCTGGGTCACATCTGTCTGCACAGGATGGAGGCAGATCACTAGCCCTTAGTTTCTGTAGGGGCAGCAGCCTCCCTCACAGGACTCCCCTGGGATTCATGAGGGCTTCCCACCTCTTCCAGCAGTGGGGAAGCCTGAGCTTTGGGGAATTGAAGCTGCGAGGACCCTTCTCTCCAGTGCTCCCAATTCGCCTTTCCCGGGAGAAAGCCTCTGCCCCCTTGCCCCGCCCATGCCTCCCAAGCCCCACCCCCTCTCTCTGCACATGCTCAGTACATTCAGTGCGCTGAGTTCCCGCTGGCTCGAAGCCATGGCAACCTGCTTGGCAACCTAGAGTCAGTTGGGCTGAGACCCTGGGCCAACTGTCAGAAGGGGAAGGCTGAGGTGGAAGAGTTTGGGGCTGTGGTAAGTCCCTTCGGGGTCAGACCTGGGGACTTGGGCAGGGGCGGACCCTAACAGAGCTCTGGTAGGCTGGGGTAGTGGAGTCAGGTGTGTGGAGGACACGACCCTGGGGTCTCAGCTGGGGCTAGAGTTACTCCTGGAGGTCACTGGATTAGAAAGAGTGGCTGGGGCTTAGATCAGGGGTTAGGCCAGCCATATTTGTGAAGGGAAGTACTGTTTTATCCCTGGGAGTCCCTAAAACTGGGGAGGAGGAAAAAACTAACGTATATTGAGCCACTGCTCAGCCAGGTGCTTTCCACTGAAGTGCGTGGTGACGTGAGCACGCAGCCGCAGACTGTGACGGATTTAGAGCTGGGTTTCTCTAAAGTCACAACACTTGTTCTTTCAACCCCTCCCCTACCTCCTGAGCAGGTGATTCAGAGAACAGCCTGAGCTGGAGCACGTGGGCTCGGCTAACCCCAGCAAGGAGCCCTGCACCAGCCAGGCCCTCTCTGCTGGGCTGCGGGCTGCAACTCGGGCCATGGTGGTGCTCATTCTCACCAGGTTTCTCCTCCGAAGGCCATGGAATCCTCTGCAGGGCCTGGGACGCCTTTGCCCAAATACTGCAGTGTGGCGAGGACCCTGAAGTCCCCTTCCTGGACTGGCCCTGCCCCTCCCTGGGGACTCTCCTTCACCTGCCCCTTTGCCATTTGGCACAACCCACTCTCCAGGTACTAGTCTCCGCCCCTCTGGCAGCAATGATGTGCACCCCTCTGCACCCCTCTTCCTCTCTCTGCTTGGCTTTCCATGGTGGGCCATGAGGGAGACAACTTGCTTCCTGGGAAGGCTGAAAGGGTTCTTCACGGTGTGGGCTACGATTTGCTTGTGGTATTCTATCACTCCTGTCTAAACTGTGCTCCTTGTAGCCCCGGTAGCAAGGCGGCAGATGTCGGAGTTGGCATATGCAGAGAATGCAGGCATCACCAGTTAAAGAGCCTCTAGCTCATTTTACCGTCAACTACAAGCCTACCCTGGCACCATGTGAGAAATTAAGGTTTCTGCAACCAAGAGCTGAGGCAAGGTCTCCGGGTGCTCCTCAGGTTCCCTCAGTAACCCTCAGGGATCCTGGCCTTTCCTGAATTAAATCGTTGGTGGGCTGTCTAAAGTGTGATTGCAGAAGGGAGAGGAAGCTCAGCCCTCAGTCATAACACAAGTGATGTCAGTTCCAGAGACTCGCTTGTGTCCATGCCACTCAATTCCGTCTGCCCAGGTTAGGGACATTCCGGCTTCAACCCTTAAGAGGCTGCCTTCTGGATTCACCTATGTGGACCATCTTGTTCAAAGCCAGAGTTCATCATCCCTGCCCCTTCAGGGCTGCCTACAAAGTAAACAGCTTCTTCAGAAACCCAAACCCTGACTCAGTAGTCCTCCCTCACCCCTGCACCTCCCGGTTTGGCCCTGTCCACAAACCTCTCCAGGAACAGCTTGTCCTTCTTCCTGTCTCTCAGCCCCTCGGCCAGCTCCTCTGTGCTTTCCCTGCTCAAACACTTCCTCCTCCCTTCTGACCCCATAGCACCAAGCATCCTTCCTGTGTTACTCCTTTCGTACTACCATCCAAATATGCATACCTCATCCTGGATTCCCATGCAGTGCCTTTGGATATCCCTCCCCAGTGCTCTTTCCTGGTCTGCTGTTCAGTCTCAGAACCAGCATTAATTCACTTGAACATATCCAGGCTAATCACATTTTGATGACCTTGAAACAGTTCTCAATCCCCAAATGATAGTTCCCTTCACTGTCCTCTCCTTCTGCCCCTTCCAGCAGTTTATCTTTTCTTACTGGTGGTCACAGATCGCCAGCAACTGTCTACGTGGATTTGTTTCACATGATCCTCTATGTCATATGCACATGGTAGTGCTGCTTAGATCTGCGAGATGCATTTCTTGATGTTTTTAGGGCTTGGTCTTCTCCACCTCCCTAATTCCATTTGCTTTTTCCCAGATATGTGTCTTACCACCCATGTCTCCACATTGCTGACTCAGCATGGCAGGGGCCTGGCTGGTTGAGAAGAGTGGGAAATGCTGCTGACACATGGGTCCTGGCAAGAAGGGGACCAGATGGCTTTTATTACCGGGCTCAGATAAAGACTGCTCCAGAGGCAAGTTCTCACATCTCCTGGCACACTCCTCAGGGTGGCTCTGTCAGACCTGCCTAGGCCTCAACGGTGTGTGCCCAGTAGGATAGTTTCTTGGATAAGTGCACATCTTTCACGGCCAGGTTCTAGAAGGGCAATGTAATGATGTATGAGTGTTTTAATGAATGTATTAATTTGCTAGGGCTGTGTAGCAGGGTAGCACAAATGGGGTGACTTAAAGAACAGAAATGTATTATCTCTCAGTTCTGGGGACTGAAGTCCAGGTGTTGGCACCGTTGGTTCTTCTGAGGGCCGTGAGGGAGAATCTGCTCTACATGCCTTTTCTAACTAACTTCCTGTGGCTTGTTGACCATCTTTGGTGTTCCTTGGCTTATAGAATCATCACCCCAATCTTTGCCCCACCTTCATACAGTGTCTTCCCTCTGTGCATGTCTGTGTCCAAAGTTCCCCTTTTATAGGAACATCAGTCATTGGATTCGTCTCCCACCCTACTCAACCAAGTATGACCTTATCTTAACTAATTATATCTGCAGTGATCCTATTTCCAAATAAGGTCACAACCTGAGGTACTAGGGGTTAGGGTTCTAACGGATGCATTTGATTGGGGGGGATACAACTGAACTTGTGACAGTGCAGAAAATTGAAAGGAAAAAGTGCTCTGTTCAGGAAAATTCAGTGTGTTGTGTGATGGGCACCAGCCAAAGTGAAGGAGAAACAAAACATGCCCACATGCATGTCTCTGTGCCTGTACCCACAGAAGCCTGGTCCCCCACAGGCCTGTGCTTTACTTCCGTGGCTGCTTCCTTCTTTGGGGTTTTTCTCTTCTCAGAGTCAGACTTTGTGACTGTGGATTCATGGAGGGAAGACTAGTGTGACTTCCAAAAAATGAATTATAGAATTTCCATTCAAAAGTCAATTTGTTGTTTTCAAGGAACTAATATATGAATCCAAATGACATATTAGGGTTTTGCTCAAATAATAGACTGCTGAGTGATTAATTTGTAACCAGATTTTCTCTTCCAAATCATACTGAGTTCTCGAAACAGCTTATACTTCAATTAGCTTAAAGGCTTCTCCTGCACTCTCTTTTACAATGTTCATTTGCTTTGCCAAACCTCTCCTCATTGCTGTAATGGCAGTGCCGAGGGCTGTTCTCACGTTAGGCCACAGCTGCTTGTTGCTTGTGCGGGCCTGTGAGTGAACACACTATCCTGGGTTCATCTTGGACACAGGGACAACACTTTTCAGAAGGGCTGGGAGGAGGGGGGAGTACACCGGAGAAAGATCCAAGGGACCCAGGTTGTCCCTGGGAACTGCAAGCCAAATATATAGAGGAACACAGAAAAACAGGAAGAGGAGGAGAATGGGAAAGGAATGGTGGGAAGTGAAACCCAAGAGTTGCCCGTGGCAAAAAGAGGTAGAGGGAAGAGCATCCACACTACAGCTTGCCTGTTTCGGCCACAATCAGGTCCAAGAGCATCTGTCCCTGTCCCTTCTCTAGATGGCCCTCACTGTTTGTAAGGAAGGCCCTGGGCCTGCCTCTAGAGCATTGTGGGGAATCGCGGTGCTCCGCACGCCGGTTCTTATTGTGTTTTCTTTTCCACAGTTGGAGAGATGGGGGGCCCTGGTGGTGGAATTCGAGGTTCCCCTCATCACAGACCCAAAGCTGCCAGCCCAGCGGCAGAACGTGGTCTTAGAAGATGATGTCATTCAGTTCTTGCCATCCGTGGAATGCTCGCTGCGACCTGGGGACAAGGTGCTTGCCCTCTGTGAGCCAGATGAACAGCGGTATGGCCCTGGCACCGTTCTCTTGGCCTCGGAGGCAGGAGACCCCCAGAGAGGTAAGGGGAGTTGATGTGGCCTAGCGGTCCCCAGGGGGGAGCCAGGCTGGTAGAAGAGAGCAAAAACTGTCTTAAAGGTGAGCTGGGCCTCTTAAAGGTGTCAAAAAAAAAAAAAAAAAAAAAAATCCTTACCCCTTCACCTGTACCTTAATCCTGGGTATGGCAGCAGACAGGCAAATTCTATCTTTCAGATTATTCAACACCTTCCATCAGGGCAAAATCGCCTAAAACTATGATGTCTTCTGTGGGTTAGCTAACCTCTGGTGTGACCAGGTTAAACTGGGGCCGCAATGGTACTCATGACTAGCCCCCCCATCAAGTTATCCACGGACTGGGGCAGGCCCCTTCTGCAAGGCCAGTCAGCAGAATGACAGGAGGAGGCATGTCCTCTTTCCCCATGAAAATCGAGACCGGGAGGTGCATGCCAGTGCACGGGAAGTGGCAGTAACTAGGGAGCAGGTGAGGGAGTGTTCCTGGCAGGCTGTCCACAGAAAGCTGCACTGGAGGAGGCTAGCAGAGCAGGGGGCCGCACTGAGGTTTGCTCTGGGGGCTAGGAGCACGCTTTCCCCATGATCTAGAAGCGGTAATTTTAACAAAATGTTGCTCTGTTATATAGCATCAAAAGGAGAAATTACTGTTCACTTCTGGAATGGCAAGACAGCTACTGTGCCTCGAGGCGGGGTCAGGTGGGTGCCCCCGGCTGTCTGGAAGAAGGCTGTGGAGAGGCTGCACAAGCCTTTCACCAAGGGGCGCCCCAGCACCCTTCTCTGGGCCCCTTGCTGCTCTCTGCTGGGACCAGCCACGGGGTGTGTCACCAACGGGCTTTTTCTGGGCACTCCATCCCTGTGTCTTCCCTGCGTCCCCCAGGCCTGCTGCCAACTGCTATGCCAGGGCTGCCTCTGCTCTTGCCCCTTGGCTGGACCTACCTGGTGGCCTCTAGCCAGGGCCTCGGGGGTCACAGCCAAAGAACATCCAGAGGTGGAACTGAAGCCCATGGCACAGCATTTGCCCCTAGACAGTCCCAGAGAAGAGGAAGGAGCAGTGCAAGCTCCCCTGGGTGTTTCTTCTTCTTCCTCTTCCTCTGAAGAGGATTTGGAGAATGATCTGCAGATGGGCCTCCCCCAGAGGCTGACAGTGGACAGCACAGTCAACACAGACCCCATCCTTCTTGAGAAGTCTCCGAGGAGAAAAGGTGGCCTCTGCCAGCCCGAGTGGAGGTACTGGAGGAGAAACAGGTCTGAGTCGCATCCTGGGAAGCCAGGTATACCTTCTTGTAAGGCAGGGCTGAGGGCCCTGCTCCCTTCCCTCCCATGTCTCTTAGGAATCTCATGCACATGTCACTGTACTGGGATTGAAAGTAACAATTAGGAGTGTGGCCATGTTGAAGGGGAAGCTGTGATAAAAAGGAAATAGTAGGTTTCCATCTAAGCAATAGAACCCAATAGGAGAGGATGGGCTGATCTTTGTGAGAAGGTTTGCATCCCTGTTTAACAACTCTTCCTTCTTCACTAGTCTCTGTTGACAGGGCGCTGCCATTGTCTGTTTTTGCCTGCTAAGCGCAACTCCCCAACCCCCCCGCCCGCCTTTTTTTCTTGGAGCCCTTGACTTTTCTCTAGATGAATAGTCAAAATGTCTCCTGGTGTTGATTAGTTTTCAATGCCCTGAGAGGCACAGAAATTAAGTTCATTGGTTGGTAGGCCCTACTCTCCAATGGTCCCGAGTAAATCTAAGTGGGAAGAGGTAGGGCCCTGCATCATGCTGCTTATTCCTTAAAGAAGGGGAGGCGGTGTTACTGTCAATCCACAGCCATCCCCATCTTCACCTTGAGCTAAGAACCACAAGATGCCCTCATAGGTTTAGAAGCCGTTATCACCGACATGCCTCATGCCTGTCCTATCTAAATTCCCAGCAAGGCCCAGAAAGAGCAGAAGCCCAAGTTGGCAGGCAGAGGGGGTTGGGATAAGCCCAGCCCTAGACTAGTTTCCTGGGACCCTGGGGTCACTAACTGAACATTGAACTAAATGAACATTCAGTCTAGGGCAGGGAGGCTGCGTGGTTAAAGAGTACCATGGCTAAGGGCTTAAAGATCCCCAGACACCACCCACATTGGGACCCACTGTGGGTCCCTGTTTGAAGCCACTGACTGCCCTGTTTCCAGGACAGCTGTTCAGCAGACAGGGCAGACCTCTTAGCCCATGAGGATTTCACTCTTGGCCCAGGGCTAAGAACTTTGTTGGTCTTCATGTCCAGAAAGTGGAGAAACTGTTTCTACACTGAGACACTTTCTTGGTGACTCCTGACCCCTAGGCCTTGTAGGGGGTTGGAGGGAGAGACAGGTGGGAATGGATATAAGTTGGCAGCTGTTGTACTCTATGGGACAGTTCTAGACCTTCCTTGGCCTGCCCCAGGGAGAGAACCAGAGGAACAAGAAGCCAGTTGTGTGCAGCTGAGCTCCTCCTCCCGTCTCTGTGAGAGGAGACTTTGTATTGAAAATATAAAGCTGGGCAGCCTCTTCGGCTTCTGAGAGATGGGACACAGATCTCACAGTGAGAGGCTGTGAGATGTGCTGGCAGAAGCTACATGGAAATAACTGCTCCTCTCAGGAACATTTTCTAAAGAAAATGGTGCCCAAGCCTAGAGCTTTCATGCTAAATTTGCCATAGCTTCCGCTGCCTCCTGCCTTAGCAGACTGGAGAAAGCTGTACCTACCCCATAGACAGGAGTCTGTAGGGAGCAACAGAGAAGCCCAGCCTTAGGAGAGAACGCCAGTAGGGTAACCAGAGGGGCCATGGTAGTCACAAAGGCTTCAGGCACCAGCAGTGCGCTCTCTGTCCCCCACTACCTCTTCTTTGTAATCAGTGTGATTTAGAAGTTCCTTCAACAGGTGATAGTTGGCTACCTTTGCTTCTCCTACTGGCTGTTTTGAAAATCATGTGATACCTCCTCCCACCTAATTCCAAACGTGGTTATCAAATACAACCTATCCAAAATGCATAATGGCCAAAAATGACTCACAAACTTTCTCTTTAAAAATAGAGAGCAGTGGTAGGAACTTACAGATAGTTAGCTTCTGGGATCCTTGACATATTTCTACTTCAATCATCAGGCCTAATCCCGTGGTGGCACATGCAACATAACTCACTGAATCTGGGGTTTAGGAACAAGACATGGATCCATCTGGAGAGAAAAGAGGGACAACAAACCACCAAGGGTACAGAGTGTAGTGCTGGGGAATACGAAGGAGCTGGTCCTGGAAGCAAGCGGCATGAAGCCACCACAGATCGTGCCAGAGGACGGTGAACACAGAAAATGGCGTCAGGGAACAGTGACACAGCAAAAGGACCAGGACGCCCTCAGATTGAAAGCCCAGAGCAGCCAGGTAAAGCAGGATGGCTGGGAAGGGGCTGCTAAGGGCTCCTCATATGGTGGTTCTTAACCCCTTTTGAGAATGAGTACTCCCTATTATCTTCTCCCAGGAAAATGCAAATACCCACAATTTTGCATTCCGTTTCAGAAGGCTTACAGAACCCACAGACCTGATCACAGGCTCCTGAAGGAGGCAAGGATCTCATTTAAGTGACACTTGACCCTATGGTGATGGGCATGGGTCTGCCTGACTAGGCCCTCCATCCGTGGGAGTCTGTTCCTCACTAGGAACACTAACACAGCCCTACTTAAAACTTGGTTTTCATCATATAAAACACTGGCGTTTATCCTGAGGGAAGACTTGTCACGTTCAGAATGAGATGAACTACCAGGCAACCAAACTGGCCGATGCAGCCCTGCTACTGGCCTGGTAGCTTTGTCCAGGGCACATCATGGACTTTTTAAAATCAGCGACTTTTGAGCTTTAAAATTACAGTCAGCATCAGACTCTCAGGATTTTTTTCTTTTCTTCCAGGAAGGCAAAAGAGCAGTGGTGATAACTACCTGAGGAGGTGCTGCTAAGTGGCCACCAAGGGCAGAGCACAGGCCACACGTGACTGATGCAGGATAAGTGGTGTCCTCATGCACTAGATGTCACCGCAGATGGGTGGCACAAAGGCACCTGCGGGGTGGAGGGATGACGGGGGGGTGATGGGGGGGGCTTGGGGGACCTGCTTCAGAGCGCCTCTTCCACAGACACACCAGGGCGTGGCTTTGGGCAAATGTGTCCACAGCCTCTCTGCCGCCTTCTTGTAAACCTACAGCTCATAGATGAGCGACCCTGTTTCACCTCTTCATGCCAATAAAAAGGAACTCTTCATTTCCAAATCGCTCCCTTTATTATCATAATTAACCATCTGGAAAGTAAGCAGTTAAAAACTATTCAGATAGCATCATTACATTATGACTTTCAGCAGAAAGTGGGGGAGTAGGGGTACTTCTAGACATTCAGGTTAAAATAGGCACTGAGAGAGACAAACTCCAGGTCCCAGGAAGGCTGACCCTCTACAGTTCAGCCTTGAAAGCAGGATCACTGTGTAAATATGAAAAGAATCATACAGTGACTTTATTCTTCTTGCTGCTTAAAAAAAAGGTGATGTGATAGCCATGATGGTCCACATCATACTGGGAAGACCAAGTCCACACTCTGTCCTGAGTCAACTGCTACCACCTGAGTCTTGGTTAAGTCATTTGTGCCCACAGTGACAGAATAGGTCCCTGGATATACTTCTATGTAGAGGTCCTTAGAGGTGTTCTCAGCCTGCAAGGAAACAGGTATTAGCTGTTGAGAGACTATAGGTCACAACGCTACCAGGCCACCTTTGTGTGCCAGCGGCGCAGTGGGATGAAGCCCTGGGCTGGGAGACAGAGGTCTTGCTTTCAAGGCTCAGTCTGGCCACACAATAGGAATGCCAGGTAAGCCTCAGCCTCTCCTTGTGCTTGTTTCCTTATTTCTAAAGCTGTGGTAATACCTACATCACAAATAAGTACGTACATGAAAACACCTGGCAAGTGTCAGAATGCTATACGAACATGAAGGGTCATAAAGGGGACACGCCTAATCATGGTAGAAAGAGAATTAGGTAGAAGGAAAGGCGAATGGTCATTGCTTTGGCGAGCGAAAGTGGCATTTGTTAGTACAGATCAGCAGTAACGACAAGGCACCAAGGAATGATGAGAATTTTTCTTTTTAACTGTGTTTGGTTTGCTAAATTCATGATGAGGAAGATGAAATATTCTTTTCTGCAAAAGCTGAGCACACGTGTGGATTCCAAGTCGTCATGCAGCAAGTCAGCTGCCTGGCCAAAGCCCTCCCCTGGAGGACTGGTTCTCCTATAGCTATAGTACAAAACACTGAAAGCTAGAGTTAATGGAAAGATAGGTGTTGAAAGCAGTGCTGAGCACAGACTGTCTTCCAAAGACAGACTTGACACATGGCTGGGAAGTGGGCAGAACTGTTGGCAGAGGAGGAGTCTCAGTTCAAACAGCAGACAGCAAAGTTGCAAACCAGAAAAGAGCCTGTAATTAAGAGCCAAAGTTGCTATCCCACAGCTGGGAAACCCCCACCCCTCCTGCCCTACCCACCACGGACTTCATGCTCAGAAGAAGCCACAGGCAGCAGCTGTCCTCTCTGCCACCACACCCAAGGGAAAACAACAAATTACTGGCCAGCAAACTCCACCAGGAGGAATAAATGGTGATATTTACACTTTTATGAAACTTTCTCCCCACCCACCTTGCATAGATTTACAGCCAACTTTTTCCAAAGCCATTTTACATTCTATCCTTTCATATCCAGTTATTGCAAAGTTGGTGGTCTTATCATTCAACTGACATGAATGTAAATGACTACGCCACAACTATTTGTTGGTCTTCAACTATGTAAGTACACAAAAGTCGATTTCAGAAAGTACAGCCATATCAGAATTGCAGAAAGCCGGGAATATCTCATTTATCTGCATAA
The DNA here is from genome assembly GCF_010015895.1 of Lontra canadensis. Taxonomy (NCBI): domain Eukaryota; kingdom Metazoa; phylum Chordata; class Mammalia; order Carnivora; family Mustelidae; genus Lontra; species Lontra canadensis. The sequence goes on along the minus strand of NW_022631001.1, from coordinate 32,210,958 downwards.
AAGGAAACATGGGGGAGGAGACTGACATCTTGATTCCAAAACCACGAGTATCAGGAAGATTAGCATTACCAAAATCCAGCAAGTATGGGAAGCATCTTAATCTAACTTATATTTGTACAAGAAGCAGAACATTCTTAGTTGTTACTAACTCCAGTATATTCTGAGTCCTGGCTAGTAGCGCACTGTATACAAACAAAGATTAAGTAAACTATTCCAGCAACATGCTGGAGTTCCTTTCCTCCAAATTCCAGCCCTTCCAAGTTCCAAAAAATTCCCTGGGTTCATGAACTCATGAGTACTTCCTTATACTAAAAATGAAAAACTCATCACTGTGTTTTTAACAGAGAAGCATTTGTGGAAAATAAGGACAAATCCCTTCAAATGTTCTGGAACTCGATCTAACCAAATTTCTATGTTTCAGAATTTCAGCAATGATTTTCACTTTGTAAGCAGGAGGGTCAGGCCCCTCCTGATGCTTGAACAGATGGTGGAATTCCAGCAGGACCCAGTGCCAGCCCAGCTGAGCTGGAGGAACTGCAACGTGAATACTTCACATTCTTTCCAACCACAACTATGAGTTCAAGCACAAAAAGTATCCCTTAAGCTTCAAGTGAAGGAAGGATAATGAGAAAACATAATTTTCCACTGAATCCAAATGCTATACTCTCTCCGCAAGAATGAAACATCCCAACTTAGAAATACTATGGATCTGGGACAAAGGACCCTGTAACTGGCTCAACTGGTTCATGCAATGGCACTGGCGGTGAAGCCCAGAACAACGAGGAGAGACCTCTACTCACAGGCTGGGACACCGCCAGAGCACACCCTGACACGTGAGAGATGCCTCCAAGACCGAGGGAGGTGTCTTTTCTCTGAAGAGACAAGCAGAAACATTGATTAGTGCCCAGACTTTGACTTCTGGATTGTAAAGAGAAACTTTCTTAGTTTATTAGGAACTAATAATTGTTCTGTCGGATTCTTGTAAGTTGTTTCTTAACTGTTAAAAGACTTTGAGTGAATTCTGTGAGGTATTTGTAGTCAGATGTTTACTGTGATTACTTTTTGTATTTCCATGGGATGTGGAGTCAGACCTGAATTTGAATCCTATCTCCTGCTTTACTGAAAAGGGCAGATGAAGTTCTCTAAGCCTTAGTTTCCTAGTCTACAACATGGGGTTACTAGATTGGAGATTTAAAGTTCAAGAGTGACTGACACTTAACAGGCTCTCAGAAAATAGAATTATCTTCTGTGCTTCTCCCAGGAGTCCAGGTACTAGCAGGGAAAGGCAGAATTTCCTCTAGAGGCACCAACTTACATTTTACAGGAAGGAATGGGAGGGACAGGAATGACTCTTGCCCACATGTAACCCCCTTAGGGTCAGGCCAGAAAAGAAACCCAGGCTTTGGGCTTTGGCATTGTTCCACATGTCCCAGGCCAAGGAAAGAGGAGGGAACTTCCAGTGTGCATCGAGCCCTCACTCACAACCCTGGGGTCACTATCCCATCCTTTCCCTAAATCCATAGGCCAGAGAAGTCAAGAATCCAACTTGTGGATTAGACTCTGAATGTAAGTTTGCTTTCTTTGAGTATAACTAGGGGATGTTTAAAAAGAAAAAAATAAAACAATGTAACATGCCTAATCTCTTCAAAAACAACAATGAATTCCTAGTGCATCATTTCAACAAGTAGAATCTTGGGCTTCCCCAGAACATGTGGTAAAAGGTAAGTTTGTAGGGAGAGGCCTGTAATTATTCATTACTAATACTAATAGCTTATTTCCTAATGCTCTAGGAAAATAATTCTTTAAAAGAGAGGGAGGGGGAGCTGAGGACACAGCACAGAGAGCTGAGGATACGTACGTGACTGTTCCCCCTGTCCCAGCAGCAGTGCAGCTTGGACTTCCCTCTGTGATAACGAGAGACGTGGGCCGCCCCTCCTTCCTCCAGCACAGATGAATAGTAGCTCTACAGAAGTAACGTGAAAGATGTCGGGTAAGCAAATAGTCTGGTCAAATTAAAAACAACAACAACAACAACTTCCATGGGCAGGGATGTGGAGAAAGGAGAACTCTCCTACACTGTCAGTGGGAACACAAGCTGGTGTAGCCACTCTGGAAAACAGTATGGAGGTTCCTCAAAAAGTTGAAAATAGAGCTAACCTATGACCCAGCAATTGTACTACTGGGTATTTACCCCAGAGATACAATGTAGTGATCCAAAGGGGCCCCCTTGAGGACCCCAGCAATGTCCACAATAGCCAAACTATGGAAAGAGCCTAGATGTCCTTTGTCTGATGAATGGATAAAGAAGATGTGGTATATATATACAATGGAATACTATGCAGCTATCAAAAAATGAAATCTTGCCATTTGCAAAGATGTGAATGGAACTAGAGGGTATTATGCTAAGTGAAATAAGTCAATCAGAGAAAGACAATTATCATATGATTTCACTGATATGAAGAATTTGAGAAACAAGACAGGATCATAGGGGAAAGGAGAGAAAAAATGAAACAAGATGAAACCAGAGAGAGCGACAAACCATAAGAGATTCTTAATTTCAGGAAACAAACTGAAGGTTGCTGGAAGGAAGGAGAGTGGAAGGAATGGAGTGGCTGGGTGATGGACATTAGGGAGGATATATGCTACAGTGATTGCTGTGAATTATGTAAGACTGATGAATCACAGACCTGTACCTCTGAAACAAATAATATATGTTAATTAAAAAAACAAAGCTCCATGACTCGGGGTAAGTATGATTAAGGAGGGAGGCAACATAGCAAAGGTAAATTACCTGTTCCCTTAACAGACCTCTGAAGTCATCGAACAAATCTTAGCCCCTGTGAAGTGGCTGCAGAGACTGCATTTGGCATGACTTTGCTGCCATCTGCTGCCTTTGTAGGGCAAGAACTCTGGCCAGCTATGGTTGGGCAGAACCAGGCTCTCTGCCAGGTTAAATAATTTTCACAACGTCTTTGCTCCAATGTCAAAGACATATGCCTTTTCAACTCCTCTCATCACAAGTTCTGATGAACTGTTCCACGGTTATTGTCTGAGTCTCAGACAATGACAAGGGAAGAGGGGGGCATCTCCTTGAGATTTAGAAATACAACAGGAAATGTAACAAAAACTCAATAGCTACGCAACCGTTCTCTCCATGTGGAGGGGAGAAAGAGGTCTCTAATTTAAGGAGAATACTCCAAAGGAACAGAAAGCAGTTACATTTTTTCTTGTCTACTTCCTTCCTCCCCTTCGAAGTTAACCTTAGACTTGCCCCTGATTATGACTAATGATGAGAACATCACAAGTCTGCTTGTTTTGAACATAGTGTACGAACGTGTTTAAGGCATGAGACCAAAAGAATGGGAAGCTGGGGGAAGTACTTCAGGATATAGGTCTAATAATGTACTTTGGGGGCTGCTTCAAAATTGTAAAGGCAAACTCAGAACACTGTTCCTAATTCTATCTCTAGAAAGCCCAAGGGTTCTGAGACTCCCTTCCAAAGTGGAACCTGAAGTATGGACTGAAATTCAAAATGAACAACACACCAATTTGCTGAACCTCAGACCAACGACTTTTGTTATTCCTTTTAGTGAACCATGAACGAAAATGTTTCAGTTGCTCTCTTCACAAAAGAGCTGAAGTTACGGATTTTTCTAAAAGCATTTAGCAGAATAACATAAAAATATTCTCTGGATCATCTCACTTATTGGAATCCTGTTCTTGAAGTCATAGGTACTTTACAAAAGATGTAAAGAGATTAGAGATTTTTTGAAATCTTAATATATGAAATTGAAGAGGACAGGGGGCGCCTGGGTGTCTCAGTCAGTGAAGCGCCTGCCTTCGGCTCAGGTCATGATTCCAGGGTCCTGGGATTGAGCCCCACATCTGGCTCCCTGCTCAGTGGAGAGTCTGCTTCTCCCTCTGCCTCTGCCTGATGCTCTGCCTACTTGTGCTCTCTCTCAATCTCTCTAATGAATAAATAAAATCTTAAAAAAAAAAAAGAAAATCAGGACAGAAACAAGGTATTCTCTTCCGTCTCCCTTATAGACCAGCATCCTTATAACCACAAGAGAATCACATCATATTAAGGCTGAAAGAGACCAGAACCTGCTGTAACTCCCAAATAACAGAGTACCTTCCATGCAGGGGACCTCCCTGGATGCAGGCTGGCCTGCCTTCCCCCTTCCCTCAAAGTACTTAAAGATGAGATTAACATGTGGGCTTTTGTATACCCATTTCAATAAATGGTACCAAAAATTTCACTCAAGTCCCTCATGCTATAGTTTATGACAATTTTCTGGTGTTCATCTCTCAGTGAAACCAAAGAAACAGATCTGATGGCTGGAAAGCACTTCAGAGATCCTCATTTTATGACAGGGAAGATAGGCTGAGTGGGACTAACTGGCCCACGGCATTATAGCCATTAAGTGGCAGAACAAGGGTCTGATTCCTGGGAGGCTGCTCCTGCCATTAAGCCACAGCACTTCTGATAAGGGCACTGCATCTGTTCCACAGGACCACTTTTGTGGCCAGCAAGTGATACAAACTCATAGAGACAAACTTAAAAACTACATTACCGGGGACTTGAAACAGAAGTTAAATTCTAGTGAAGGGATTTTGTTTCAATAAATTTTGAAAACCAGAAAGGCTCAATTCTAGTTTAGAAAGATCTTACTGATGTTTTTTAACTTTAGTTCACTTCAAAGTTTAAAAAATCCCTAATATCTGGACTTGATTGTTGAAATTCTGCAAACTCCCCCACCCCTCAACTAGTCTGAAAACAATAGGGAGGACAGAGACCTTTTGTGGCTTGTTCACTGCTATATCCTCAATAATACCTACAGAGTTAGATGTTCAGTAAGTACCTGTTGAGTAAATTCTAACTTGGATTTATCACCTGGTTTAAGTCCCTCTTTACAGTCTAACCATGAAAGTGGGATAGGATAAACTGGTAGTCTCCAGATTCTCCTTACATTCCCCAAACATCCCCTTTGTGGTCCATCTGCAGGTGGACCGGGGTATGCTTTGGCTTACACCAACTTACCCCGCACTGACTTGAAGTATAGTCCATGAATTCTGCCATTGTTCTGAAGGAAGCACTAAGGGTTGGTTGTCTTTCTTCTCTCTATTTGAATAAATGGCAGATCACAGGTGAGATCTGGTATTCCCTGCTGGAGAATGAAGTCATTTTGGGAATAGCATCTTTTTTACTTTTTGAAAGGCCTCTGCAAATTTAAGAAGAAAGATCTTTCTGGGAAAGAATTCCACTCTAAAAGGAATAAACAGGCACGCAGTTTATCCAGGACAAAGAAAGGCTTGCTAGCTTTCCTGTAATATCGGATGGTAGCAGGTAAGAACTTTTTTTTTTTTTTTTTAAAGTAACCAGCCAGGGCCGAGCATCAGCGGTACCGTAAACTACCCAGTAAGAATCTGTCAAATGTCAAGAGTTTTCAAAAGACTTTTCTGTTCACTGCCCCGTTACTTTACAGCTTCCGCCAAGGGCTGGATCCCGTGCGTGGGCTCAACGTGCCCTGGTGGCCCCGACCCGCTACCGCTGAGCGAACGAATGGGCTCGTCCCCTATCACAGAGCCCTCACCTCTCCCGGGAGAAAGCGCTGGGGGCCGGCTGCCAGCCGTCTTTCTCGGTAGGGCCGCTCCCGGGACGTGGCCCCCACGGCGCTTTTGGGAAGCTCCCGCGAATGCCAGTCCACCGCCCTCCTCTTGGCCCGCTCCAGCACTTCTTGACCCAGCCTAGCCGTGCGCTGCAGGGCACGTCGGTCCACCCCGTTCAGCGCCGCGGCCGCCAAACAGTTCTCCATGTCACCCTGCGCGGGCACATACACACAAACACCGGCGGGTCAGCGGGCCGCCGCGACCCTGCTCCAGCTGTGGGTCGGAGCCCTAGCCTCGACCTCCCCGGCTCCCACAGCCCCCGGCTCTGCCCCTAACGCTCTCTCCACCCGACACCCGGCCGGGGGCGAGCGGGTACGCACAGATCCCCTCCATTTCCGTCTCGCCCTCCCCTCGGTGGGGACCCCTCACCCTCCCGCTTCTCTAGGCGCATGCGCTCAGCACTGTGTCGGAGAGAGGGAGAGCTGGGCCTAGAGCACCCGGCGCCGGCGCAGCAGGCCATCGGCGGGGGGCGGGGCCTATGGCCAGCGCCGGCTACGCCTTCTTTCAGCGACCCTGCCGCGGCCCCTGCGCGCCGGTTGCCTGGCTAATTTCCCGGCGCAGGGGCGGAGCCTGGCGGCGTGCGGGGCGTGGAGGCCCGAGTCTATCCTGCGGCGGGGGCCACCTGTCTGCTCCATCCCAAGAGCCCGTGGGCTGTGGCCTTTCCCTTCGAGGTGGTCTCCAACGCCAAACATAGTGGACCCCGTGTAAAGTCAGGTGGTCTCCTTCAGGCCTAAGAAATTGTGGGGAATTAGACACCTGCCTCCAGGCGACTCTTTCCATCTGGTCTGTTATCTTGGGATATCGCTATTGTAAAAAACGCTTTTGTTTGAAGAAATGAGTAGGAGAGGCCAAACAGTGCAGCTGCCCAGGTGGCGCTTGGAGAAGAGTTTGGGCAGCTGGCAGTGGGCCGTGGGACGCCCTCCGCCGGATGGCAGCTGTTCAGGGCCAAGAGGGGCGCCCGAGTTGTATGTAGAGCCCCGTAATCCCCTCACGGCAGCTTCCGCACTCCTCGAGTGGGAAATATGGACTCACATTTTTGGAAGCCTCTTCTTTGGGGGGTGGGGTGGGCAGAGGGTTTGAACCCACCTTTCAAGAATAGTTGCGCCACATTTAAATAAGCTGAGCCTCGTTACCTTGCACTCCACTCCACTCCAACACACTTCTTTGTTATTTGATAGACCGTAGAGCCCAAGCGAGTCTGCTACACCACACTGCGCTCAGCAAAGTATTGATCTTTGGGAGGAACTCCTTTAAGGAACACTGCTCAGTGGGAGTCACTTGAAGGGACACAAAGAAATCTTCAGTGCCGAGCGAGTCTCTTCAGCAGATGGCTTGATCAGCAGTTCTGGGCTACCAGGATACTACGGCAGTCTCCGTCTGCACTGTCGCTCATTTCCTGCTCTCCTCTCACCTAAAGAAATTGAGTAAAAGTCTTCATTATCATTGGGATATTTTTCATTGTTGTATAAAAGTATTCTACATAATACTGTTTACCAAAAGCCTCCTTCAGAACATAGTGGTTAGGCAAGCAGTGTCGCGAATATCCAGTCTGGAGAGCTGAGTTTGAATTCAGACTCCGCCACCTTTTGCTCTGTGATTCTGGGTGAACGAGTTACTTAACTTCTTCAAATCTCACTTTTCCTCTTGTCGCTACTCAGGGATACCAAGAGTACCAATCTCCTGGACTGTGAGCTTCTTCTTCTTCTTCTTTTTTTTTTTTTTAAATTTATTTATTTATTTGACAGACAGAGATCACAGGTAGGCAGAGAAGGAGGCAGAGAGAGAGGAAGGGAAGCAGGCTCCCGGAAGAGCAGAGAGCCCGATGTGGGGCTCGATCCCACGACTCTGGGATCATGACCTCAGCTGAAGGCAGAGGCTTTTTTTTTTTTTTTCACATTAACATTCTTAGTTTATTATTCCTCTCATGAAAAATCTGCACAATCACCACAGATAAAGCCACTGCAGCGTCTTTACTCCTTCTGCTGTCCAATCTCCAGCTCACTTTTTACCAGCACCAACATTGGCTTTCGCAGTCCCCCTGACTTTCTTCATTCTGTTCTTGCGTTCTTTTCGCTGTTTTCTTGCGTTCTTTTTCTTCTCATACAGACCATGTCTTGCAAGTCTATGTTTGGGTTCATTTTTCTTTGCATAATCCAAGGAATCATAAATCATGCCAAAGCCAGTTGTCTTGCCACCACCAAAATGGGTTCTGAACCCAAATACAAATATGACATCTGGTGTGGTCTTGTACATTTTGGCTAGTTTTTCCCGAATTTCTGTCTTAGGTGCTGTTGCCTTTCCAGGATGAAGGACATCAATAACCATTTGTTTGCCCTGAAGTAGTCGGTTGGTCATGAACTTCCTGGTCCGGATAGTTACTGTGTCGTTCATGATGGCGGCCAAGCTTCAAGGAGCCAGAGAGGAAAAGAGCCAAAGGCAGAGGCTTTAACCCACTGAGCCACCCAGGTGCCCCACTAATATTATTATCTTAATCAGACTTCAGCCTGTCTCCCACTATGTTCTCCCTTACCTGATACTGTCCATACCTCATGTCACCTGGCTCTCTTCCCCAGGAATCTATTATTGCCTTCCATCCTGAACTCCTTTCCAGTTGAAGCATTACTTTATTTTTGTCAAGTCAACTTTTTGAAATCTGCTATTCCAGGTGCAACCTGTTTCCATGGCTTTTTTTTTTTTTTTAATGTTCAGGTACTTATCTTAATCTGATTTAAATTATATGTAGTTATGTTTCATTTCCCCCCAACAGCTTATGAACTCCTTGAAGGTGGAAATTGTTCCTAATTTTCCCTAAATAACAAGGGCTTGTTAAGCAGTAGGTGTTCAATAAACATTTGTTGAATTTGCTGACTTAATTTTTTATTTAAATAGATCCCTGTTAGGCTGGGTAAGAGTTGGCTTCTTCAGAAAAAAGTCTACCTTCATACTTTAATGAATATAATGAACATTCAGTTATAACAACTTTCCCAGAATTTAACATTTAGAAATATATGGGAAAGAAGATGCTTGGAATGAAATAAAGCCTAAAGACTGACATGAAATTAAATCTTTGCGTTTATTTTTATATTTATATATTTTTTTAAATAATTTCAAGGTTTGAACCATAAACCACAGAGTGAGAGAATCGTTTTTCTCTTTTTTAAGATTCGATGGGAATGATGATGAAACATGACCTACCACCTGGCCCTTTGTGGATCAAACACAGCCCAAGCCAGGTACTTCTTTAGATGGTTTTTGTTTTGTTTTTGGAAAGAGAGAAAGAGAGAGAGAGAGAGAGACAATAAGACTGGGGAGGGGCAGAAGGAGGAGGAGAGAGAATCTTCAGCAGGCTCTGCACTCAGTACTGAACCTGATATGGGACTCAGTCTCACGACCCTGAGATCATGACCTGAGCCAAAATCAGGAATCCAGTGGTTAACTGAGCTACCCAAGTGCCCCTAAGCCAGGCACTTCTTAAAGCTACCAGTGAGACTTGGAAATGGAACAGCAAATAGAGGGAGGGCCTATGACCAGAAATGTATCTGATCATCAATGGAAAAAGGAACTATTGGTGTAAGTCTTCCATGATTTCTCTCTTCATGAGAGTGGATACATTACTAAGAACACACAGACATTATCTAGGTTGTATTTTGGGGAATAGATGGGTTGGAGGACATTTTTATTCCTGAAATCTGAGGAAAGAGATTGGTATTGTATTTGGGACTTCTTGAGGAGAAAAAAACAAGTTTAATGACGAGCAAATGTTAATTATGTTTCTCTACATGAAGAGGCAAAAAAGGGTTAAAAGCCTATGATGTAAAAGTGGGTATCATGCCAGAGTTAGACAATGATTTATACTGTACATACCAGAGAATGTATAAATCATTTTATTTGACAGGTGGTATTTTTATTTCTTCAGCAGACTTAGGGAGCTTTAGAATCATTACAGCTTTGTAAAGTAGTATTATAGACTGAGTCATTAGATCATTCATTTTGTCTGATTACATCAACTCATTGGGTTTTTGGGGAATGAAAGAAACTCATTATCAAAATTGTCATCTTGATTATATAGATTAAAGAGGATGGATCAAAGTTCTGAGAATTAGCTTTCACAGCCTGTTAAAAAATTGGAAGTTAAAAAATTGATTGCAGAGCAGGAATGATTAGGGAAAAGTTTTGTCATTTTAATAAACTATCAGAGATTAAAGGAATGGTAATTTTGGTAGATACCAATAGTTGGAATCCATGTGGAGTTTTTAAAAAAGACTTTTTTGGAGTATAATTTATGTTACATTATATTCACCTGTTTTAAGGGTACAGCTCAATAAATTTTAATAAATTTATAGAATTTTGCAAACATCACCACAATCCAGTTTTAGAACATTTTTATTAACTGAAAAAGATTCCTATGCCTACCATATGCAGTTAGTCTCAGCTCCTGCCTCTAGACCCAGGCAACCACTCTTCTCCTTGCTGTTTTTATAAATTTTCCTTTTCTAAGGAGTTTGGATAAATGAATCATGCAATATGGGACCTTTTTTTGGTCTGTCATTCACTTAGCATAATATTTTCGAGGCTCATCCATGTTGTAGCAGGTATCAGTAATTCACTCTTGTGTATGACTGAATAATATTCCATTATATGAATATACTACTTTTGTTTATCCATTCACTAGTTGATTCATTTTCATTGTTTCCACTTGGGGACTATAAAAAATAGTGCTGCGAAGAAAGATTGGGTATAAGGGTTTGTGTGGATAGAGGTTTTAATTTCTCTCGGGGAGATACTTAGGAGTGGCATTACTGAGTGGAATGGTAAATTTATGTTTAATATTTTAAGAAACTGCCAAACTTTTCCAAAGTCACTGTACCATTTTACATTTCCATAAGTGAGGTACGAAGGTTCTGGTTTTTCTACATCCTCCTCAATACTTGTTATCATTTGATTATAGCCATTCTAGTGGGTATGAAGTACTATCTCATTGTGATTTTAATTTGCATTTCTGTAATGATTATTGATATAGAGTACATTTTCTTGTACTTATTAGCCATTCCTATTCTTTTGTGAAATGTCTGTTCAAATCTTTTGCCCATGTTTATTTTATTTTATTTTTTAAAGATTTTATTTATTTATTTGACAGAGAGATCACAAGTAGGCAGAGAGGCAGGCAGAGAGAGAGGAGGGGAAGCAGGCTCCCCGCTGAGCAGAGAGCCCGATGTGGGGCTCAGTCCCAGGACCCTGAGATCGTGACCTGAGCTGAAGGCAGAGGCTTTAACCCACTGAGCCACCCAGGCGCCTCGTCTTTTGCCCATTTTTAAATTGGCTTCCTTTTTCACTATTGAGTTATAATTATGAGTTCTTGTTCTGACCAAGAATTCTTTATCAGCTGTGTGATGTATAAGAATTTTCTCCCAGTCTGTGTCATGTCTTTCATTGCCTTAATGGTGTTTATTGAAACACAAACATCTTAACTATTGATGAAGTCCATTTACTTATTTTTTCTTCTTCTATGGATTGTGCTTTCAGTAGCTAGGAAATCTTTGCCTAACTCAAGTTTACGTAAGTGGTTCGCCAAATGATCTGTGTACAGGTTGGGGAACAGATCATCAAGTCTTCTACGACTTTTATTTTCTGTTGTGTGCAAGGCCTCGCATTCCAGCAGTGCATACCTAGGACCCATGCATAACTTCCAGACCACCCAGGATACATGCGTGAGAGCTTATCAAGGTCCACTATGATGAGCTTTTTCCCTGGATCCCATCGTTAAATTTATGGCTGGTCTGTTGCTTGCTGCAACCAATACTACAGTCTCAGCCAGCTGTGATGTTGAGTTTTCCCGATTGTTTACCATTTGTTTTCTAAGGTCACTTGTTTCCGACAATACCCTGGATACCAAATCAAGTCATTGCCTCCAGGTGCAGAACTGCTGGTCTTCATGGCTTGTCCTGTCTTAACAGAACTACTGTGTTGGCGCTGGGGTCAGGGATAGGGAATGGGAACAGTCTCTGATGTCCCAGATCCCCACTTTCCTCACAGAAGTTCAGCAGTTTTATTAATTATTTATAAAAATAAATACTTTTCAATCTGTTGTACACCTCTGGTCAATTTCTGCCCCCCCCCCAAATTGCTGATATGCTTATTTTGACAGTTTTTTGTAGTTTATTGTTGCTTTGGACAGATGATTTGCCAATCTCCTTACTCCATCATTCTGAAATTGTCCGTTATGTAGAGTTTTAATGTCTTAAAAACTGATAAAATGTATCTTGACAGATGCAACAGCTTTTAAAAAATTAATATTTAGATCTTTCTGTTCCTTTCCAATGTTATATCCTTCCTACCCTTTCAAAATGCAATTCTTGATGCTCTTAAGTTTACTTTTATATATTCTCTTAGGATGAAATTTATTATTTCTGTCAGTATTCCTTTATTCATTCAGTAGTCGTGCATTAAGTCTTTGTTCTATATTGATGTTGGAATGTATTTCCATTTCAGGAAGCTCTCACAAGTTGAGTAGGAAGCCACATTTTCAGGGTTAGAATTATAACAGTTTTAGAGTAAACTTTAGTTATATTCCCTGGCCTATGGTAAGTTTACCTAATTATAATTATAGGTGTATCCCATTAGAAATACATTTAAAAATTTAAGAGATAATAGGGTAATTGTATTATTTAAAATAAGCGCTTTACATTCAAATATTTGTATCCTTCAGTTTTGTGACTTTTTTTTCCCATCATACACCATCCTCTTCACATTGGGGAGAGAACATAAAATGGTCTACACACAAAGTTTCTGTATTTTTTTTTTTCCGTATGAGCCCCAATAGTAAGTAAGGCAAAGAAGTCCTATTTGGAAAGGAGGGAGCAGGTTGGGGAGATATTGGAAGTTGTGTGTAATGGCATTAGAATGTGAAGAAGAACACCAAAGTTGAGGTGGCTCACATTATTATCTGAAGTTATTTTATTATAGGACAAGGTATGGCAGGTAGAGAGGTTATGTCACCTTCCATATTAATTTGTTCCTTGGGCCAAGGAAATTTTACTCTCTGTTGTGGACTGGGCAAGATTGGCATAAAGTGAGTGGGGCAGAGGATGCTTTCAGTATGAGAAAGGAGGAAAAGAAGATGGGTGGTTGAGATTGTAGGCAAATGGAGCAAGCAGACTTGTGGAGGGAGGAGGCATAAAAGCACTGACGAGGCTTGACACAAGGCAAAAGATCTTTCTAGCTAATAGTAGGTGTTCTGAGTCAACAGCTAGAACCTCCTTATCCTTTTTGCAGTTTAAGAAAATAAAAGTCAGGTGAGGTCAAGGGATGATTTTAGTAAATACTGTAGTTGGATTTGGGGGTCCATTATCTGATGCATAGCATGGACAGAGGAAATGTGCTAGAAATGTTTCACACTAATTGGTTTTAGATGTGGTCGTCTGACTAATGTAATCTTTGACTTAATTTTTTATTTATTTATTTATTTATTTATTTATTTTTTTAAGATTTTATTTATTTATTTGACAGACAGAGATCACAGGTAGGCAGAGAGGCAGGCAGAGAGAGAGGAGGAAGCAGGCTCCCTGCTGAGGAGAGAGCCCAATGCGGGGCTTGATCCCAGGACCCTGGGATCATGACCGGAGCCGAAGGCAGAGGCTTTAACCCACTGAGCCACCCAGGCGCCCCTTAATTTTTTTTTTAAAGATTTTATTTATTTACTTGACAGAGATCACAAGTAGGCAGAGAGGCAGGCAGAGAGAGAGGAGGAAGCAGTCTCCCCACAGAGCAGAAAGCCCAATGCCGGGCTCGATCCCAGGACCCTGGGATCACGACCCTAGCCGAAGGCAGAGGCTTTAACCGGCTGAGCCACCCAGGTGCCCCTTTGACTTAATTTTTATACTAACATCTCATTTTATAAGTCCTAGCTTGGTCTCAATGCTAGCACTTAGATAATGAGATGTTAAAATGAAAATTAACATAATGGATATGAAATAATTTTGAAAAACACTTTGCTATATAAATGCAAGAAAATGGGGTGCCAGGGTGACTCAGTGGGTTAGGCCTCTGCCTTCGGCTCAGGTCATGATCTCAGGGTCCTGGGATTTAGCCCCGAATCGGGCTCCCTGCACAGCAGGGAGCCTGCTTCCCCCTCTCTCTCTGCCTGCCTCTCTGCCTACTTGTGATCTCTCTCTGTGTCAAATAAATAAATGAAATCTTAAAAAAAAATGCAAGAAAATATCATCATATAATACAAAAATATCAAGAGCTACTGCTTTCATTTTTCTATTTTATTTTTTTAAGGTTTTATTTATTTATTCATGGAGAGAGAGAGGCAGAGGCAGAGGGAGAAGCAGGCTCCCCGAGAAGGAGGGACCCTGATATAGGACTTGATCCCAGGATGCCAGGAAGAGCTAGTGCTAAATGAAAATGTCTCATAAGATAAAGCTTCCCCAAAATCATAATGAAAATTGATGGAAAGATAAGGTTTAATATATCACAAATTTCAGCAAGCATGTATTGAGTCTATGATCGCTAAACAGTGAGGTTCATGTATGTTAAAAGTGAAGGACAGATCACTTAATTGACATAGATCCTATAGGTACCACAATTTAAAAATCTTTTTCTGCTTATTGTGTTTATGATGCTAGTTTAAACTCAGTACATTTGCTCTGGAATCTAAAGGAGAAGATTTTTCCTAAAAAAGATGATGGTGTGTTTATCTAGGCCCTCCAAAAGCATTTCCTGCCAGGCAGTTGACAAGTAGCCTTGGCACAATTTCAGAAAACTATTTGCTTCTGTTTACCCTTCCAGATACAGTGTCTCCTAGGAATTGAGATGAGGAATCTCCTTTAACTCTTTTAAATTTTTGAAGCATACTTTATATATAACACTTTAGAGTCTACTCTTTATATTAGCACAATGAAAATTCTTGTGTCTTTAAATTCTTAAAAAAAATGCATCTGCTTTAGTAATTCACTAGCAGAGACATCAAAGCCTTAAAGTGAGTTAATCCAATGTAATTAGAATATTCCTTTCCCATAAGATTAATCATGGGATAATTGTTAACATTTTTAAAATCCCTCTTCATTAAGAAACAGAACTCATTATTGAGTTTCTTCTGAAGAGTATACTCTACTTAATTTACTTATAATATTTTTCTTTTTCTTTTCATATAACATTACAGAAATGTTTTGGGAAGTGAGGTAGATATTATATTTTAAAAATATAGTTGGGGGGACACCTGGGTGGCTCAGTGGGTTAAGCCTCTGCCTTCAGCTCAGGTCATGATCTCAGGGTCCTGGAATCGAGCCCCGCATCGGGCTCTCTGCTCAGCGGGGAGCCTGCTTCCTCCTCTCTTCTGCCTGCCTCTGCCTACTTGTGATCTCTGTCTGTTAAATAAATAAATAAATAATCTTAAAAAATATATATATAGTTGGGGCCTGGGTGGCTCAGTTGGTTAAACATCTACCTTCAGCTCAAGTCATGATCCCAGGTTCCTCTCCCTCTGCCCCTCTCCCTGCTTATAGCCTCTCCCTCTCTGTCAAATAAATAAATAAAAACTTTAAAAAAATAATTAATCAAAATTTTTATTCCTTTTAGGAAATCAATTTGTTTTTTAATATTTTAAATGTTTTTACTATATAGTCAGGAATACAGGAGCATATTATAACTTTATTGTGATCCCAGAAATGCATGTTATTTCAATTAAGTATAAATGTATCTTTGAGGGAATATGATGGCAAATGTATTAATTTAAAGATGAGAAATCTGAGATTCAGAAAGATATAATAACTTGAGATACCTACTGCGGTTAAATATGAGCAAATTTAGGTCCTCTTGTTCTGATCCAAAATCAGAACAAGGCCATGGATCAGAACAAGATGACTTCTGAATGGCAAGGATTAGAGCAAGCAACACGTCAGAGGCAAAGAGTACAGGAGACTGGCATGCAAACACCAATGGGGTGGATAGGTCGAGAACGATAAGCACATGTCCAAAGTTTGGAGTCTCAAATTCAAGGTCTGACATTAGAATCTGTCCCCTTGATACTCTGGACAACATAGGTCTCTCATTCCCTACCCTCCCTTTCTCTCTGTAATTCACAAGGTTTCAGATGTAGTTGGAAGACATGGTCCTGCTTTTACACAACTGATACTGAAGGCTTATGTGCTGAGATGAATGGTCCCCTGCATTAAGGGAATAAAGAGTTAACAGAGTCCAGCATCCAGAGGGTTCTGTCTTAGAGGCTGGAGTTATAAGGGCAAAATGATTCAGCAAAGCTAGGGTCACCACAGTATCATGAACAGAGAATTATCTTGGTCTTGTGAATTGGTGACGTTGGTCCCTTCCATGACTTCTTATCTCTGTCTTGAAACCATGTTGACTCCCAGACTGCCTGGCCCAGTAACAATCTGATTACTGACCGATGGCCTCAGCCCTATCCTGTGGATCTATACCACCTTAATTGTTAGGACTTCCAGCTATGTATTCCAGAGGAAGTAAAGAATAGGAAATCCAAAGTTGGGTGAAACAAGCAGAATGACTGAGACAATCCTCTCAGTTAGTCAGGAACTAGTATTACTGTCCTCTTAGAGACAGAGCTCATCTGCACTTCTCTTGCACTGCCTGTCACAGAGTAAGTAGGTCCGTAACAAATATTGGTCGAATATTGAATCATTGCAGGGGTCTGCCAGTGATGAAAGTAACTTAATGGGAGAGGGAGTAACTCCTGACATAGGCACAGAGCCTGAGTGCAGCTTTCAGATGTGAGAAAGATGAAACTGTTTTACTATATAGGGATGTCCTAGAAATAAACTAAGGCACAAAGAATTGTTGAACTGGGTGGCTCAGTGGATTAAGCCTCTGCCTTCAGTACAGGTCATGATCCCAAGTTCCTGGGATCGAGCCCTGCACTGGGCTCTCTGCTCAGCAGGGAGCCTGCTTCCCCCTCTCTCTGCCTGCCTCTCTGCCTACTTGTTATTTCTCTCTCTCTCTCTGTCAAATAAATAAATAAAATCTTTAAAAAAAAAAGAATTATTGACATGTCCTAGGCTATAGAGCCATCTAGGGTTATTTAGAAATTAACTAAGTGTCTTCGTTCTTAGATTTCTGCTATGCACACTACACAAATGGTTAGTAAAGATTCAAAACAGTGCTTAGGCCAGCTAAAAAAAATTTTTTTTAATTAATGTAAAGTTTGAGTAAGTGAAATTTTGAAGATGATGGAATCTAATTGATAACTTCCTTACTCTTTAACCTGTAGATAATCTCCCTTTTAAAAGTGTTCATTATAGTAGTGATTATGCAGAGAAGAAGCCTGTGATGAAAATGTGGTATAAAATTGTGTTCTTTGTTCAGCAAGTTAAAACAAGCTGGTCTGTAAGCAATTATTATCTTCATCAAAATTCCTAGCTCTAATGTTTTGGCTTCATTGGCCCAGCACGTATGCCTTCTCAAACAATTGGATGGATTTAAAACACTTATGAGATGTTTGTGCTTATATCTTAACATAGCATCAGTTCAACAGGAAAAAGAAAAAAAAAATGTAAGATTTGGCATTAGGGCATAGTTTTAAAAAGAAAATCAAACCAAAACTAAAGTAAACAAAAAGCCCATAACAGTGTTTAAATCCCTGTATACGAATGAACATTCTTTATTCAGCCTTTTAATACCCTCAGGTAGCTGTGCAGTAGTTAGTGTTCAGGAGTGTCTTTCTGTTCCTAACTCGTTAATCATTTAACATTTCTGAAAGAAATTACCAGAGAATTGGCTACCCATTACTAACATTTTTATAATGGTCGATATATTTTTTAAAAAATCTCTTTTTTGCCTTTTTTTGTTTTATTTTTGGTTATTCTAAGTAGCAACAACAACAACAAATATATTCTGTATTCTAAGGAAACTGTTCAGGTGCTTGCTTGGGTAAGCAGATGATTTAAAAGTGAATTAGCTTTTTGAATTCTGAATTTGCATATGTATAAGTGACTATGAAGAATGTACCTTTGGATAAGATTGGAAATGTTTGGTTAAAAAATAATCATCTTTTATAATTAAAAATGTCCACAGGTGCATTTTTAAGCTTATGTATTTTTTTCTAGTGGGTTAGATTTATCATTACAGTCTTTTACTTAGCTAATGATTACACAGTCAAATATTTATACCATATATTCTTTGAAATTACTGTAGGGGCTCCTGGGTGGCTCAGTCAGTTAAGGGTCCAATTCTTGGTTTTAGCTGAGGTCAGGATCTCAGGAATAAGCCCTGGTAGAGCTCTGTTCTCAGTGGGGCGTCTAGTTGCCCTTCTCCCTTCCCCTCTGCCTTTCCATCCCACTTCCTCTGCCCCTCTGCACTTGTGCACTCACTCTCCCTCTCTAAAATAAATAAAATCGTTTTAAAAACCCAGAAATTACTGTAATGCAATAGCTATTTATTGGGTACCTGTCATTTACTAGATGTTGAAGATGGATATACCTTTAAGGGCTGCACATTCTAGCAGAATCAACAGATTGGAGTATGGTGAACAATACTTATGAACAGGTGTTATGGGCTGTGAACTGTGCCTTGGGTGTAAAGAGAGGGAGTAATTCATTTTGCCTAGGGATAGGAGAAGCCTTTGCTGAAGAGGTGACCTTCAAATTGGGCTTATCAAAAGTGTTAGCTTTCTGGACATTTTTGCAGAATGACAAGTTATTAATGAGTTAGAGCATAGACTGCCTGAAGCCAGTGATAAGATGTAGAGTTTGATAGAAGAGTTAGAAGGAAAAACATGTGAAATTTCCCATCAGGTAGAAGAAAAAGACAATGAGATGAACAATTAAGAGATCAGTCTAGGAGGTCCAAGAGTTGCTGTGGAAAGCGAGAAAAGAATCTAAATCACTAAGAATAAGTAAAAAGGATAGTTGAGTATTAGTCAGTATTGGGAGGAGGTTTTTAGTGAAGCCTGTCAATTTCTTTTGCACCTTTCAGTAGGGTTTCAGAAATGGTAAAGTTATTTTTGTCATTCAACTTCAATGCTCTTTGTTTATCAGAGATCATTTTTTCCAGAGATGCTCTGAAAATTTGTTTTTGCAAAACTGAATTTTGGTTGGCAAAAGATCTATTTCTTCACAGTATCAGAATCTGCATGCTAGGGGCCCCTGGGTGGGTCAGTTAGTTAAGTGTCTGCCTTCAGCTCAGGTCATGATCTCAGGGTCCTGGGATTGAGCTCCATGTCAGGTTCCCTGTACCATAGGGAGTCTGCTTCTGCTGCTGCTTTCTCACCCTCTGGCTCATGTTCTCTCTCTCTCTCTCTCAAATAAGTAAGTAAAATCTTAAAAAAAAAAAAAGAATCTGTATGCTGGAAAGTTGAGGCTCTTAATAAATCACAGTTGGTAGTAAATCACACACACACACACACACACACACACACACACACAAGAAGTTTAGAGTGACAGCTTCCAATGTATCTGTAACCCAGACTTTCTGAGACCTTAAATATTGGCTCTTTAAGTCTTGATGACTTGAAAGTTGGTTGATGAGTTAGATACCCAGTGAGGAGGAAGGAACTAAAGACAGGATGGAATGCTAGTTTATCCTGCAAGAAAAGAAAAGAAAGGAAAGAAAGGAGAATAAGATGGATGTGAGTGCTGGAAAGAGCTTGGCCTTCCAGTCCTTTGACTGTAACATGTCAGCTGGGGTATGCTATCAGCTAGTGATAGAGTAGACACATACGAAATGTCACCCCCATCTTACTAGTGTTTAAATTTTCAAAGTCATAACCATGACTATACAAACGTTAGTGTGAGTAACCTTTTCATAACTATTTTAACAGAAACTCCCTAAACATTTATCATTCTATTTGTCAAGAAAATAGTTATTCTATTATTCTGTTTATTTGAATCCACTAAGCATGTAACATTGGTCATCCCCGAATTAGTAGACATCTTCCCCTTGACTCTAACCTGTAGTCTAGAATCTCCCATAGAACTTTTTTCAGTTCTAAGTGTCCAGACCCTACCTCAGGAGATTCTGAATCAGAATCTCTATGGAGACACCCTGGACTACAGCATTCCATTTTTACAAACTCCTCATATGATTTTTTTCCCCCTGAGAACACATATTTTATTCTTTAGAAATATAAAGAAACTGGGAGAGGACTACAGTTCTCAGGCAATTTCTAATGAACTCCAAGGCTGAAGACCATCTTTGTTTCTAACTTACTCTGCACACTACCTCCAGAATTTTTTCCTCAAATGCACATCGTGGGGGTACCTGGGTGACTCAGTCAGTTAAGCATCTGCCTTTGGCTCGAGGTACTGGGATTGGGTTCCTTGTTCAGTGGGGAGTCAGTTTCTCCCTCTGCCTCCCACCCCCGCTCATGCTCTCTCTCATACTCTCTCTCATGCTCTCTCTCTCAAAATGAATAAATAAAATCTTAAAAAAAAAAAAAGAAATGCACATCATGTTACTCGTTTCCTCAAAAACACTGCCCTTCAGAATAAGATTAAAATTTCTTCATATTGCTTTCCTGGCCTTCCTAGATCTGATCCTGTCAAAGTACGTTTAGCTTATGCTGCAGTAACAACCTCCTGGCTTAAGACAATAAAAGTCTATTTCCTACTCCTGCAACATGTCCAGCATGGATCAATAGGGAGGCACTTGTTTATTCAGTGACCAATTCTGCCCCATTATCTCACATGGCTTTGGAGCTTTGTGGTTAGAGAAGAGAGATATGCACATCTCTTCTTCCTCTTCTCTCTCTCTCTCTCTTTTTAAAGGTAAGCTCCACATCCAGCGTGGGGCTTGAACTCAGTACCCCAAGAGCAGGAGTTGCATGCTGAACCAGCCAGGTGCCCCTCTCACTCATTCTTAAGTACTTTGACCTGGAAGCGGAATGTGTCATTTCTGCTCACAATCTATAGCCCTGCAGGGTGAGTGGAACATATAAACATCTGGGGACTGGGAAGAGTATTAGTAAGCATTTGTTGTATCTACCACAGACCCCATATCGACATATTTTTTTAAAAGTTGAAGAGGACTTCATACAACTTCATAAAAATTAACCATTTAAAAATGTACAGTTCAATGGCATTAGTGTTGTACAACCATTACTTCTGTCTAGTTCCAAAACATTTTCATCAACCCAAAGGAGACCCCTTACCCATTTTCCCTCCCTCCATCCCCTGGCAACCACTAATCTTCTTTTTTTTTTTTTAAATGAGATTATTTATTTATTTATTTATTTGCCAGAGAGAGAGAGAGAGAGAGTGAGCGAGTGAGCACAGGCAGGCAGAGTGGCAGCAGAAGCAGAGGGAGAAGCAGGCTCCCCGCCAAGCAAGGAACCCCATGGGGGACTTGATCCCAGGATGCAGGGATCATGATCTGAGCTGAAGGCAGCCGCTTAACCAACTGAGCCACCCAGGCGTCCCAAACACTAATCTTCTTTTTGTCTCTAGGGATTTACCTATTTTGGATAGTACATATAAATGGAATCATATACTACATGGCCTTTTGTGTTCGGCTTCTTTCACTTGTATAATGTTTTCCAAGTTCATCCATATTGTAGAATGTATCAGTACTTCATTCCTTTTTGTGGCCAAATAATATTTCATTATATGAATATACTACATTTTGTCTATCAGTTTGTCTGTTGATGGACACCTGGGTTGTTTCTACCTTTTGGTTGTTGTGAATAGTGCTATGAAAATTCATGTACAAAATTATTTATTTGGACACCTATTTTCAGTCCTTGTAGTGTATATCTAGGACTGGAATTGTAGGGTCATACAGTAATTCTATGTTTAACTTTTTGAGGAACTGCCAAACTGTTTTCCACCTGATTTGCCTTCTTAGCCTCTGTTACTCCAGTTAAATGAGAAGCAGTCATTGTTCTTAAAGTTAGTATTCTGCATCTCAGGGTATTCCTTTGGTTTTGAATCATCTCCCCTTTTTTCTATTTTTTTGAAATAAAAATTGTAACAATTTTTTAAGGTTCAGTTCCAACCTTCCTTCCATCGGTTCTTGGAAAGAAACTACTACTTCTGCAAATTCCTGTGTTTCCTCCTCTTTATCTCTTTTATACCACATATTTTATTCTGACTAGTTGTTTATATATACCTTCCTCACTAGATTTTAGATATGCTTATATGACTTACTCTTTTTTATTCCACATGATGTCAAAAACAGTTCTTTGCAGATGTTTAATAAAGGTTGAGTGAATAAAGATACAGATAAATAGCTATGGCCTTTTTTTTCTCATTTGCTATGGGTTCTTTTTTTTTTTTTGGAAGTAATCTGGAAAATGACTGGAAGGTATCACATTCTCAAAATTTTTATTTCAGGGATGGTTTTTGGGCAAAATTCAGTGAACTTAGTTAAAAAGGTAAATCATTCTTTTTTTTTTTTAAAGATTTTATTTATTTATTTGCTTGTATGAGGGAGAACACAACAGAAGAGCAGGGAGAAGCAGGCTCCCCGCTGAGCAGGGAGCCCAATGTGGGGCTCTATCCCAGGATCCTGGGATCATGACCTGAGCCGAAGGCAGATGCTTAACCCACTGAGCCACCCAAGCACCCCAAAGGTAAATCATTATTTAATCTAAGGATATTTAATTAGATCTAAAACTGATACCACTGGAACAAAGATCAAGAACTAGTGTTTCAAATCAGAAATTTTTAGACTTTAATTTCTCCCAATCAAAGATTCTCTTCAAGTCCCTGAGAGAAGGAAAAAGGACCATTCAGCAAGAGATACGAATGAGGAGACCTTCTAGCCTTCTGAGCCTTTTCTTGTTCCTGTCCATCTGAAGAGCAGCCGACATTTCATCTTATTCTTTATTCTCTCCCAGGTACAACCTACCCAGTATCATCAGTCTTGCTATCCTAATATTTGCTTTAAATAAATAATAAATAGCATGGCATTTGGAATAAAACCCCAAACAGTATTACAGAGCAAAACAAAAATGGACCCAGGTCAGACTGAACGTTTTTGTAAACTGGTTATAGGAAAAGAAGCTTGATCTTATTTATTATATCTCTCATGCACTTAGGAGGGGAGGAGTGAAAGACACTGCATGGTATTCAGGCAAGGAAACAGATTCTACTATGAGCAAGGGGGTAATTTTTTTTTTATTTTGTTTTGAGAGGGAGAGAGAAAAAAAGAATATCAAACTAATAACTTATTGTAGCTTTATGTTAAAATCAAATTATAACACTTAAGAAAGTAATAATCACTGAAATCCAAATGAGATTTACCATCTTGACAAAAATAACATTTATCTTAAAACATATGGTTCTTGAGATCTTTATTAATAACCTTGTAATTTATGTTCTTTATGTTAATTATTCCTCTCAGGAGTACTAAGTTACTTTTCCTCTTTAAATTCTCTGTAGAGGGGCGCCTGGGTGGCTCAGTGGGTTAAAGCCTCTGCCTTCGGCTCAGGTCATGATCCCAGGGTCCTGGGATCGAGCCCCGCATCGGGCTCTCTGCTCAAGCAGGAAGCCTGCTTCTCCCTCTCTCTCTCTCTGCCTGCCTCTCTGCCTACTTGTGATCTCTGTCTGTCAAATAAATAAATAAAATCTTTAAAAAAAAAATAAATAAATAAATTCTCTGTAGATACAGATAAAATCTTTCTTTTATTCCAAAAGAAAATTTTCAGGTTTTGAGAAAAAAGTATCTACCATCTTTTCACTCTCAGTCTGTTAATACAGTAACAGAAGGAACTATTCATTGGAGGGTTTGTTTAAGAAAAACATAAAAATAAGGAAGTTATTTACAAACAGATGTGGTATTTTATAACCACATCTGCATGTTAACCAACATTGCTTGCTGAAGCTATTTTGTAGTCTGGAATTGTGCATAGTAATACTCATAAGCAAACTGAAGGTTGCAATTCTGCTAATCCTACCAGTGGACTGGAGTAGAGCATGAAACCTTAGTCTTGCTCTGGAACAGTGATTCTTATCTTTTTTGAGATTGCTAACCTCTTTGATAATCTGTTTTCAGCTATGGACCTCTCCTCCCAAAAATGCTTTACGCACATATAAGTAATTTTGCATTCCCTTTGAATATCTCTGGAAGAATATACAAGAAACTCAGTGATTGCTTAAAGAGAGGGCAATGGGAGGACAAGAGGGGGAAGGAAGATTTCTCTTTCTCTATATATCCTTTTTTAAAAAAAAGATTTTATTTATTTATTTGAGAGTGAGCACAAGCACGGTGGGGGTGGGGGGGCGGCAAGCAGAGGGAGAGGGAGAAGCAGACTCCCTGCTGAGCAAGGACTCTGATGTGGGACTTGATCCCATCATGACCTGACCTGAAGGCAGACACTTAACCAACTGAGCCAGCCAGGCACCCTCTATATATTCTTTTATACTGTTTTCAAGTTTTCAGCCAGGTATATATCTTACATATATATGTATATATATATTTTTTTAAGATTTTATTTATTTATTTGACATAGATCACAAGTAGGCAGAGCAGCAGGCAGAGAGAGAGGAGGAAGCAGGCTTCCCGCTGAGCAGGGATCCCGATGTGGGGCTCAATCCTAGGACCCTGAGATCATGACCTGAACCAAAGGCAGAGGCTCAACCCACTGAGCCACCCAGGCGCCCTATATGTATATATTTTAATGTGTGTTTTTTAAAGTCACAATGTCAAAAATTTTTGCACACAATTTTGGGTTCTGTGCTTCTTATCTCCTACAATTTAAAAACTCAGTAGCTTTTGGGGCCCCTGGTTGGGTGTCTGCCTTTAGCTCAGGTCATGATCCCAGGGTCCTGGGACTGAACCCCACATCCGGCTTCCTGCTCAGCGGGAAACCTGCTTCTCCCTCTCACTCGCCCACTCCCCCTGCTTGTGTTCCTGCTCTTGCTGTCTCTCTCCCTCTGCCAAATAAATGAATAAAATCTTTTAAAAGAATTAAGTAGCTTTTAATAGAATATACATTTAGTCAATTGTTATGGATTATTTTATTTGATTACAAAAGGTAGAAATGTAATTAATAGTTTCAGTAACCTATAAGTGCCACTATATTTGTATAACAAAACATGCTGATTCCTCAATGATCTGTTAAAATCTTGTTAAACTTTGGTTAGTAGGATTTTTTTTTTTTTTTTAACATTCAGTTTAAGGATTTTTTTCTTTCAGAGGTAGGCTGTAAAGGCAGTTGTGCCTAAAGGAGTTGCTTATTATAAAGGAAAGAGCTATATTATGTTTCAATTCATGTAATATCTTGCTTGATTCCTTTTAGGAATCCTGTGTGAGTGTGTAGTGATAGAGAGGCTTTGCTCTAAGGAAAAAATGGCCTATGTAGAAATGACAAAGATCTTAGAATTATTTTAGTGTAGTGTTTCTTAACCTTGGAGTTCTTATTCTGTAGACCTGGGACTATGGCCAGAATCTGTATTTCTGACAAACTTCTTAGATGATTCCAAAGGGCTCTCAGCTTTAGGAAATAGTGGTCTAGTACATGCTATTATGCTTTACTGACTACAAAAACTAATCACAAGAATTCATTCCACTGATGTTGCATCTATGTGAATGTAAGCTGCATTCATCTTTTGACAGTCTTGGAAAAGAGGAAAGTAAAAAGCCAGAGGAAATGACAAGGTCATCCCTTTGCAGTCATGATAGCTACTTCTGAGTCATGCTGGGCTTCTGGAGATTACAGGTCGGAGTTGTTTTATGTCGAAACTGGCTCTAAGTCTTAAAGCTTATGGAAAAAGTTCAAGGGTAAATATGGGGTGTTTTAAAAATGAGGTTCTACTCAAATGTAGGTGGAATGGAAAGCAGGATTGGGTTAAATAGTACTTGTTGAAGTTATGGATTAATAATTAGTAATTAGTTTCTCTAAAAAACATTTTAGGATGATTTCGATCTTTACTATTTAAACGAAACATACTATTTTTTATTAAAAAATTTAAAATTGGAAATGATATGTGGAAAAGCATGCCCTGGAAAACTTAAAGGTCATCTAGGACAACCTTCTTGCCCAGTTGCCTGCTTTAGAGAAAGCTGGTTATTTGGATCATGAAGCACAGACAAACCCCCACTTCCCCTTTAATTAAGACTCCTTGTATAATATTATAGGCAGAGAAATAACTGCTTCATGAATACTAGACCTGCAAATCTGAAAGATTTCCTCAAAAATCTTAACCCTTTGTCTCTCAGAGAAAAAAAAAAAAAAATAACCCACACCCAAGCAAAATCTATGAACTAGAAAGCCCAAACTACTTACAATGTTTAAGTGCAGGATTTAAAATAGCAAAAAGAAGTAAAGTCCATCTCTGTGATGTCAAGTGCTATTTTGGTATATAACAAAATAGTTGAATCATAAGTCCCTCAAAGTTAAAATATTAAACAGACTCTTAGCTATAAGATGTGTTGCCAGGCATCTGTATAGAATATAACCATGTAATCAAAGCATATTGTATTTCTCCACACAAAGAGAAGCAAAGCTACTGCTTCTAAAGATTAGGAAACTTTCATTAGACTGACAGAAGACAGTACAGAGGAAATGGCTTGGGGGTGGAGGAGATGTATGAAAGAGGATGAAAGGAACAGTATTCATACTATCCAAATTAGAGCCAGGATGTTTATGCTCAAATCTTGTCTTGGCTCTGTGTTGAGGGGACTGAATAATGGGAAAATGTATCTGTGAGATCCCTAAATTAGGCACTAAATATACCAAATTCCTTCTATAAATGCTTTTGATTTATAGCAGTCTCTGAACATTTCTGAATATATTGTGAGTAAAGCCCAAAGCCATAATGCTAATTACCTCTACCTCTTTTCTGTTGCTAGTATCCTTCCTAAAGGTGTTCTTTCATTCTGTTGTTTACAAGTCACATGCATCCACAGGATTGTAGCCTTATGGGGAGTGGTCTTATTTACCTTTCATTTACTCAAAGAGCATCTAAGTATCAGGCACCCATTTCATGCTGGGCGCTGTGCTAGGCACATATGGTGTAATTATTAGAAAGACAGACCTGGTCCCAGACCTCACAGAGCTTACATTTCCCTTAGCTTGGTCAAGTGATGCGGACTTTAGATGAATGCAAATTACTTAATTAGCACCATTTAAAACAGCTTTAAAAACATTTCAGATGTCCGTGTCTCTAATAAAATTTTGGCCAGTATTAACTGACTAATACTGAAATCTGTGGCGTTAGACTTAAGACAATATTTAGGTTGTATTTAGAAAAATTTTTTATTTTTTATTTTATTTTTCTTTAAAAAAAAGGAAATTATTTATTTGAGGGAGAGTGATAGAGTGCACAAGCAGGGTGAAGGGCATAGGGAGAAGCAGAATCTCCACTGAGCAGGGAGCCCAAAGTGGGGCTCCATTCCAGGACTCTGGGGTCATGACCTGAACTGAAGGCAGATGCTTAACAGGCATCCTGTATTTAGAAAACTTAAGGGATGTTACTTTGCTTTCTTAAGGTTTTTTCTTAAGAATTAAAAAAGTTCTATGCATAATTTGGAAGAGCACCCAACAAAAGGAGCGACTATTTGCATCTCGTTACTGCCCTCCTACATTGTTAGCGCTCCCACCAGTAAGAGGCAGTAAGAGGCAGCAGTTGCTAGAGGTGAAAACAGTTGACCGTCCTGGCTCTGTGTAAAGAAAACCTCCAAGCTTTTTTCACAGATGTCACTCACTAGAAAAACAGGATTCTGATAGAAATTTTAATAGTTTTGTAAGTAGGAAACTTAAGAACCTCCTTCCACAGCTTAGGGAGCTACAGGTAGAATTTGCCTGGAACATTATTAAATTCTGTGGCTTGTGTTCCCTAAGGATTCTTCTACATGAGTTCTCTTGTTGCTTGTGGTGGTCAGAACCACCCTAATTGGAGACTGAAGATTGGAGAATCCTAAGTCCATCCATGTATGTTTCCTGAAGGGTTCAATTGCTTTACTGAACTAGAGAAGAAACTCGCTGCTAGATTTTGAATTTGGAGTAAACATTGTTCTGACTTACCCTATTTTAGTTTTTCCCCTGTATTTTCCAGTTGCCTCAACAATGAAAATCTTGGGTTTTCCTAATGAAGAACCAATTCACTTTACCAAAAACTGATATATTTTTCAAACACAGACAACTGTGCCACACTGTATATAAAGCCTTCTACTAAAAAGGCCAAGTGTTATCTTTTGGCGCTACTACTTCTAAGGTAAAAAGTTAGTACTAGGGGCACCTGGGTGGCTCAGTGGGTTAAAGCCTCTGCCTTCGGCTCTGGTCATGATCCCAGAGTCCTGGGATTGAGCCCCACATTGGGCTCTCTGCTCAGCCGGGAGCCTGCTTCCCGCTCTTCTCTCTGCCTGCCTCTCTGCCTACTTGTGATCTTTGTCTGTCAAAAAAAAAAAAAAAAAGTTAGTACTAGATATACTCCAAAAAGATATTAATATCTTTTTAGAGTAAAGGAACAATAGACTTTATCAGTTTGTTTCTTGCCACTATTTCTGCTCTATCATGAACAAATACAATTATTTCCAGGATCTATCTTAAAATCCCCATCGTTTTTTATTCTTGTCCCACAGCTGAGCAAATCCCTCTTTAGGATATATGACAATTGAATTGGCTTGGGCTGTGAAACACGTCTCAGCCTTATAGCCTGTTTATGCTCATTCATGCACATTTGCTCCTTCAAATTCTAACTAGGTTTGTAAAAGTCAATTTTATGCATTACAATATCAAGGTCTATTTATAGTGATTTATGGGATGAGAAATTGGGTTACATGGCTTCCTAACATCCCACCAAGTATGTATGGCTTTGGATTTTAAGTGGTTTTCGTTATTCTTTTCCAAGTGGATTGTCACACTGAGTTAACAATGTCTTTTTGAATTCCACTAATAAATCACAGATTCTCACGACTAGTATTCCATTGCTTATTTAATGACACCCTATTCGAGTGCTGGGTTTTGCAAGCTAAATGGAGTACTTAAAATCTCTGAATGCCCTCCGAACTTTTGGTTCAGATCAGACTCATTGGAACCTTTGCGTTTTCAGAATTTCTCGGCCACTGCTGCAGTTCCAAATGTAGCTTCTTGTCATGTCTTTTTGGGTTTTGCAGGGCTCCCCCAGGCCGGGGGCTGGGAGAACGGAAAGAGCTCATCGGTTTGTTTGAAGGCAGGCAAGCTGTACAGGCAGCTTTTCCCAGACTCTCCCAACTCCGGCTTTTCATGCATACCAGCAGATCCGCTTTTTTCCTCCAGTGATTGAAACCATCTGGACTGCAGGGGGGTCACGTGTGTATGAGAAAATGACATAAAGTTTCAGACCCCCTTGTGCTTTGCTCCAGATACAGACAATTCTTGTTCGGATGGTGCCGAGGTGAGGGCCGACCAGTTGCGGGCCAACTCCTCATCCAGCCCACCACCCCCATTTTCCCAGCCCTGGTTCCTCCCCCCACCCCCTTGCCTCCCGGCTCCGTACTCTCCGCGCGGTTTTCTTGTTCTCTTCAGTGCCTCGGAGCACACCCCTCTACCGGGTTCCAGCCGCCCACCCTCTCCGTCCCGGGTGGAGGCACACCTCCTCCACGCCCCCCTCCACTCAAATCCGTGCTCCCTCCCATCTCTCTCCCTCCAGCCGGGGCACAGCCTGGGGCGCGGATGCCTGCCGGACCACCGCCCTCTCTCCCGGAGCGGCTCCTCCCCCGGGCTGCGCGGCTCCAGACAAGCCCCCATCAGTGCGAGCGCCCAGCCTGGCTGGGGAGCTCAGAGGTAAGTGCGTCCGGCCGCCGCCCCGGCTTTCACAGCCGGTCTTCCCGCGGGTCGGGAAGGGGGGGCGGTTGGAGGAAGGGAGGGTTGCCCGTGCCCTTACTCCAGGAGGGGCGCGGGTTCCGCTCCGCCGCGCCCTGCCCGCCGCTGCAGCCCTAGTCCTTTCCCCGCTATTCACCGCTCCTAGCCTCCGCCGAGTTCCAGCTCCGTAAGTATTCGCGCCGAGCGCCCACACTCGCGGGGCCTCTGTAGGAGCAGAGGAGCAGGGCGGAGGGGCAGCTTCCCGGGGTGGTGGGGACTGCCCTCCCAGCGGTTGGTCCAGGCAGGCTGTGCTTTCCGGCAGGCTAGGGCCACACGGTTGGGGGTGGGGAGCCGCGAGACCAGGGTCTGGGGAAGTACAGAGCTGCGTGCAGCGAGGAGACTGCAGGCTGTCCCGGGAGTGGGCTCGGTATGCCGCCTTGTCCCCTGGACTCACCCAAGGGGCACTGCTGTGGCTGTCGAGCCCTTACCTGGAGCTATGGCAGCTTGTATGCAGGCTCCTTGAGGGACGGACGGACACACACACACACACACACACACACACACACACGGAACTCAAACAAAGGAAAATTAACTTTGCACTCTATCACTTCAGCAAATTAAACTGCGACTCTTTGTGACTGATTAGCTTTCCATTTTTGTCCTTCTCCTTAAAAGTGCACTAAGTATTAAAGATGTATTTTTTAAGTGACTCAAGACTAATGGAATAATACACTTTAGCCGATGTTTGTTCTACCTTATCCAAGAATTTAGGAATTTAATAGAATTCAAGGGAGTGAACATTTTCAAATGTTTCTAAAGAGCTTATTTTCCTGGGACCTTTATATGAATGTTGTTTACAGTTACTTGAATATGAATAAAATAACTTCTTCACCTTCTTCACTAAGTGAGAGAATTTGCTTAATGCTGCCTTAGTCTAGTTCTTGATTTTATCCCTATGCAGGTGTTTCTGTTGTTTAGACATCAGGGTCTTGGGAATGGGAGAGAGGTCATTATTTCATCTCCCGGACAGCTTGAGTTATCTCTTACATCCACGCACTTGGACTGACCGTCCTGGGATAGGGCCGCAAGATTAAAACCCAAGTGATGTGTTATTGTGTTTTTTTTTCCCCTCTCCAGGTAGTATTTTCAGAAAGTAAATTACTTCACTGATGAGATTTTTCAGAAACAGGCATATCTAAAGTATCAGAAATGGTTTAGGTTCAGAAAGCTGATCAGAAGTAGAGTCCATATTGGTCACAGTCTGTCTCTAGTACTGAATTAAGGACTGCACAAAGGAAGAGCTCAAGAGGAGCCTGTTGAATGCAGGGAGTGAAGTAAAGGCTTCCTGGACTCTGCTGGCTTGTTTGAGCGTTCCCCTGTGACTTCGTAGGTACAAACTTCCTTTCCATTTATCTGGTAACTCTTACTTTTGGGAAATAACTCCACATGATACGGGGGAGATTTGTTCAAGTGTATATGGGGAGTGGTATTCTCTTTAAAGTATTTCTTATGGAAAACTTAGTGATTGATGATTAGTAAAAACTTTGCTATTGGGTTTGTGGACTTACTGAAGAAAGAGGAGTGATACAGAAGAGAAGAATAAAAAATTTTGATCCCAATCCCTTGGCTTAGAATATAAGAATTAGTTATAGAAGCTCAGAGGAGAAAAGGATTATGAGCCAGTGTGTTTCCTAGAAGAGAAAGGATTTCAATTAGGCGTTAAAGCAAAGTGTGGCCCTGAAACTGGTAGAGAGTTTCTAAGGGAGAGAGAAATATAGATCCTGGGGAGAATTTCCAAGAGAGAGAATAGGTCATTTGGACTGGAGCTGGCGAGAAAAGTAATACTTTCTGAGCATCTTACTCCGTGCCACATGCCGTGCTGTCTCTCATCCTCTAGTCATTTGAAGTAGGTATTGTCATTCTTGTCTTAGAGAGAGGGGATTCTTGTTTTAAAGAGAGGATTCCAGAAGATGAGTAACTTGCTCAAGATCGCACAAGCAGTGAGTGGTAGAGCCAGAGTTCTAACTCCGGGTTGTCTCCTTCTAAAGCTCGCGCTTCCACAGCTGCCTTCCGTAATGGGATGTGGGAAGTTAAGCTGAAGTGGACTGGTCAGCTTGAATACTGGCTCAGGAGCTGTAATTTTATCCTATACACACTGTCTGACTTTCAAAGATTTTTGAGAGAAGGAGTGATGGGCAAAGCAGTGTTTTTAGGATTAATGTGACACCAGGGAACAGCAGTGTGATATGCTTGTCACAGGTAAGGTGCAAGATGTAGTTCTTAATTCAGGAGGTTAAAAAAAGTGAAGGTAGCCAAGATACTTGGGTGTTTAAATTCTTGCCGCATTTACCATAGCCTCCAATAGCTTGGTTCCCTGGGTAGGAACTCATTGCACTGACCACAGGGCTGCTGAGGATCTAGAAAAGAGCTGGATCTGACCAGGCAAGCACTAGGGAATGTGAATGGAACTGGAATGTGTATGCCGAACAGCACGCCCAGCAGTTTATCCTTTATGCTCCCCACATGGGTTGCAGTGCTTTGGTGAAAGTTTTTCTTTCTTTTACGACTACCCTGGGACAGAGATCAATGTTGTCATTTGTTTAAGAGCCTTTACTAGGAGGCAAAGTTGAGCTCCCAAACCAAGGCCTCTGCCCTAAAGATCTCATTTAAGTTGAGGTGTCCTTATCCCCCCAGTATTCCCATGTTTCTTAAAAATGCTGAATTTTAAAATTTGGTACTGGCAAGATAAAAATGAATTGAGATTACCTTTCTTAATAAGATCAGTTATGAGAAAATGGACACTTATTTCCTTTTTTTTTTTTTTTTTTTGTGGAGGAACAATAGAGGACTCTGGAGAGTTACTCTGTGGGAATTTTAAAGGAATGGGACAAGGATTTAGAGATGTTCAGAGCTCTTCCTACCCCTCTGCATTTCTTACCAGTTAATTGTGTTGTTCATATACACAGCTAGGGAGCTTACAGGGCCTTTGAATACCCAAGTTTATAGCCAGACCCTTTGATTCTCTGCAGATAATGGGCTCAGGAAGGGCAGTAGTGGGTGGAGCCATTTTATTAGAATTGTCTCCACTTTGAATACAATCTAGATGTCTGGTTCTTCCATGTGCAACCTCTAGGTCTTTTTCTCTGAACTGGTCAGTGCCCTGAGGATTTGGTTTTTAGGCAAGGAATATCAGGTAGTGAGGAAGGGGGTTGTGCAAAAAAAGCAGAAAAATGAAGTTTGTCAACTACAGAATTTTTATTTTAATTAATGTTAGAGTCAGCCATAGTTTTTTGTAACATACAAAATGTAAACCCAAAATATGATCTTAGTTCTCTATAACCATTTTTACCTTAAAAAGCCTCTAACTGGAGAGCTTGCCCCATTGAATGGGGCTTTGATAGGTATAATTCTCAGCAGCAGCTCTAATGGTGTGAGGACATGACTCAGTTTGGGTTTTGGATCTCAGAAGAATGTGACCTCTCACTGTAGGGGATTTAGACTCCAAAGATGTGGGTTAAAGTTCTTCTTTGCCACTTTTATTTAGAAGTGCCTGGAGTTTGATGTCAGGGCAATCTCTTAGCTTATTTATTCTAGTTCATCTAAAGGAGGGTAATCCCCAGGTCCAGCCAGAGTTCATGCCCTGATTAGTTCTGCGGTTCCTTCTCGTAGTTTGTACCACCTGAAAGCCATTTTGTTTTATCTGTAGCCTGTGGTTATGATCAGAAAGGAAAATCAGCTAGGATTTCCTCCAGAGAATGGCAAATTTCCTTATTAGTTGACTGGTAATCTTGGGTAGGAGTTTTTGTGAGAATGCTCTTGAGGTTAGTTTTGGGAATTGGGGTCTCAAATAGTGACTTTGGCGGTGCTCTTATGTAAATGTCAGAAATGTTTTGTTTTTAAAGATTTTATTTATTTATTTGACAGATCACAAGTAGGCAGCAAGGCAGGCAGAGAGAGAGATAGGGAAGCAGGCTCTCTGCTGGGATCATGACCTGAGACGAAGGCAGAGGCTTAACCCACTGAGCCACCCAGGCGCCCCTAAATGTCAGAAATGTTTAGTTGCATTTTTGGTTCATTGCTTACTCATACAATTGATTATTAGTGTTTTTATATGTGGTAACCATTTGTTATTTTTATCATTTATTCAAGGAGTGACTTAGATTTTCTAAGGTAGCTGAATGCTTAGAAAAATACTACTGGATGTAATTTTACATCTCAGATGTAATCTCCATTTCTCCAGTGGAACCATTTGACCATTTTAACTTACTCTGCCTCCAGATATCCTTAAATCTCTCTCAAGTGATTTGCTGTCTCTCAAGAGATTTCACAATCTCTCTAGGAAACTTTTCTGAGCTTTCCAGACTGATGATGATTCAGATTATCTCCTTGTCTTTAGCCTGAGTTTTCTTTTAGCGTGGCTTATTTTCACTGTTTTCCCATCCCTCTTCAACAGACAGATAGATGTTCACAGAGTGAACAACTTGTCTTTCAAGGACTCCAGGGGCAGCCACCACATGTGCAGATTGCCCCTCTGGACTCATCCTTTCTTTCCCTTTGTCTGGCTAACCAAGCTGAGCACTCTGTATTTTTCTTTATACATTTCTCTTTTCAGACCTATGATTATACTTGTTGCTTTTTTTTTTTTTTAATTCAGGAAGTCAATATCAGATATGTTAGCAATTACAGCTTTTGGTGAAGGGAGCCTTTTGGAAATAAAATGTGCTTTTCCCCCCTATTAGCATGAATCATTGTGTAACTTCTGAAAACTCTGGAGATGATCTTCTAAAAAATATTATCAAAAGAATTTTGCGTAAGTCCTTTTAAGAGCTTAAAAAGAATCCAGCCTTTGTAAGACTACACTAAAAGTAACAGACTAGCCGATTCAGGGCCTTTCTAGAAGTATAAGAATCATTTGTTTATACCAGAATTTAGGATCCCCAAGCAAATATGATAGAACGAATCTACTAACCCTTTTAATAGCATAAGAAATAAGAACCTTTTTAGTGGACCCTTGTGATAAAGGGCCATAGTGATTAGAATATGCTGAGAAACCTGATTGTCAGTGTTCTGGAAACTAACTTTGAGTGGGCATGTATAAAGGTTGGTGGCTTTTAGTCTTCCTTTGGTGTGAAGTAGGGATCTTGGATGTTAATTAAACTAAGGACAAGTTTGAATCTAGATATTTGTGGATTTCCCCTCCTTCTCCCTAAAGGCTAATTGGAGTGGAGCAGAAAGTGCCTCTCATCAGGGAGTCCTTGTCTTGGAATGTTTTGTCAGACACTCGTCTGTGTTACTCTCATTCATACACTCTTTCTTGTGTTCATCATTTGTTGAATATCCACTGTGGAAAAAGTACTGGGCTAGTGCTTTCAAGTGTCTGTTTGTTCTCTCATAACTTTTTTTTTCAGTGAACATGCTTCATATTAGGTGTTTGAAGAATCAGCGAGTGGGTCAAGTTAAGAAATTAGATGGGGAATTGATTTTGGATGTGGGTGTTGGATAACTCCTGATTAGAATGCTGCCATTGAGAAGTGGCCATTTGTACATCACTCTGCCCTCTGGTCTAGGTGACAAGGAGGCTGACCATGTGGGATATATTTTTTAGTGAGTAAACAGGGCCTAGTTATTTATTTTTGCTATCAGTTGTGTTAAATTACATTTTCTGTTGCCAGGAACTCCGCTTAGCGTAATATCCCCTGCATTCAGAAGTACCGCGTATTTAGTAAGGACTAGGTGCAGAGGTGTTTCCTGAAGGTCTGGTTTGGCCAAGGATGGATTCTAGGTGCTTAGACCCAATGGGTTTCTACACAAACTGGAGTGATTCTAACCCTGGAACCTAAGGGGGATGGAAGTTCTCTTCAAATGTTGTACTGGTATGGGAGGGATGACAAAGCTTTTGTTTCTCAGTGGACCCCAGAATCTGTACATGGAGACCCAGAGTTGAAGAAAACCCAGCTTACAAATAAATATTTAGTACTATATAGGGTTAGGGCGAACATGGAAAAATGGGATTTAAGATCAACGGGTTCATTTGTGTCCTTAATGTCAAATTAATCAGAAATATCAGTTGTGAGGGTTTTGTTTTGCTCTTTTTTTCTTTTCCATGTATGTGTTTTGACAGGTCTTGAAATTGACATTATCTTAAATTGGAATAGTATTAGGAATAAAATATTTATACAGAAAGTGATAATAGAGTTATGGGAGATGGGCAAAGGCCACTTTGTATCTTACTTCAGACCATTCAAAAAATCCCCATGAGTACCTCAGTGGTCAGAATTAGTTTGAAATCGTTTTGCTGAGAGGCATGGGTAAAATAACATTTATTAGCTTTGGTTTATTCCTGGTTTAGATATGAGCGAGAAAGCTACTTTGAGAGCAGTATCATGTGCCCAGCCCTGCCCACATTCAAGCTGCCTACTTAGTTCCCATGTATTTGTCACTGTTACTGGCCCCTGGAGGGCCAGGGTAGATCTCAGGATATGAGGCTCAGATTTGATTGAAGTCACATCAAAAGATGTCTGGCTGGCTCAGGCAGTAGAGCATTAGACTCTTAATCTCAGGGCTGTGAGTTTGAGCCCCACGTTGGGTGTAGAGATTGCTTCAAAGTAAAATATTTTTTAAAAAGTGGGGGTTGGACCTGGTAGGTCATCAGGGCCTTGGGTGTGGGGAGATAGGTGGATTGGGCAGGGAAGAAAAACTGAAGGGCATGTAGTACGGTGGAAATTGAGTAAAGAAATAAAAAAGTTAGAATTCTTTTTCCCCCCTCATTGACTTAGACCTTTGTTCAGTTAGAAATGTTTATCACTTGAGGTCATTTTTATGAACACTCACTGTAACTAGTTGAAGGCGCTGTGATTCCTGTGTATTGATGGGAAGAACCCTCCTAGATGATTCTCCGGATATGTATTTGGATTATTTCCGTTTTCTTTCCCTCTTTTTCTCCTAAGTTGTGATGCTATTTGTTTGTTTGTTTGTTTTAAGGAATATTCTGGCTTTAGTATAGTAACTTTTAGGGCCTTGGGGACTGGGGGCAGGGGTGCTGAGTGTGACATGTTGTCAGGAATGAGAGGCTTTTACACTCAGACAAATTTCCAGGATATAAAAGTTTATATACAAAGTTAGAAGGGAGAATGTCATGGCAGGTGGTGTAACTGCTTTGGCCATTGTGATGGTCTCTGTTAAGATGGGGCTGATGGTTGGATGATGCAATGGTATTGAGAATATTTTATAATCCACATTACTCCTTGAAGAAGACTTTTTTCTTTAAGGAAAAGCATAGTGCATTATGTTGATTTTTGTTTTGAAATTTGTATGACATATCCATAAGTGAGCATATAGAGAAACGAGCTCTTTTGAGATCACACAGCTCAAAAGAGGAAGAGCCAGGATGTGGTGAATCTAGGCAGAGACTGAATGCCAAGCACTTAACTTGTTCTGTATAGCCTCTAACTGGTCTTGACTCCTCTACTCCCTTCCCAGTCTCTTCTCCATATAGCAACCAAAGTATTATGTCTGTCCCTAATTTCAGCCCTCCTATGGAATCCCACACATCACACTTAGAGTCCAGTTGCCAAGTTCTTAAGTGCTCTAACCTGTAGTCCTTCCACCTGCTGTCCACCGTCCTCCCCATCTCTTCTGTCACAGAGCCTTTGCCCTGTACCTGGGGTACTCATCTTGAATACTGCTAGTTTTTACCCTCCTTCATTTGGGTATCAGCTCAAATGCATCTCCTTGACAAGGCTTTCCCTGACCATCCTATGTAAACCACTCTTAGTGAATCTTTAATCCTTCCTTTGTTTTTCTTCCTAAAATTATATTACGTATTTGTGTGTTTTTCCTGTTTGCTTTCACAAATAAATAAACTCCTTGAAATGAGGGAGTTGGTTTATCTGTTTACTGGTATCTTTACTTTTTAGAACAGTACATGGAAAGTTTTCTTTAAATATTTAAGTGAGTAAGTGGTGTCATTTGCATTTGACGTTCATGTTTAACATGACTTCACTTGGATAAAAATAGCAGAGAAGAAAGGGATATACAGGTGATACATTCAGGTCTGGGTCTTGGTTTTATATTTGTTACCAAGGCTTTGCCATAATATGTGGCAGAGAAATGCTCAGAAAATCTGACTTGAGGTAGCTCAGTTGGTTAAGCGTCTGCCTTCGGCTTGTGTCATGATCTCAGGGTCCTGGGATTGAGCCCTACAGGGAGCGTGCTTCTTCCACTCTCTGCCCATTCTCTCTCTTCCTCTTTCTCAAATAAATAAAATCTTAAAAAAAAAGAGAGAGAAAATCTGAGTTGAACAAATCCACTGTTTGATTTATTTTGGGTTTCTGACAGGAGTTCAAAGAAGGGAGAGAATAGGGTGCCTGGGTGGCTCAGTGGGTTAAGCCTCTGCCTTTGGCTCAGGCTTTGATCTCAGGTTCCTGGGATTGAGTCCCACATCGGGCTCTCTGCTCAGTGGGGAGCCTGTTTCCCCCCACTCTCTGCCTTCCTCTCTGCCTACTTGTGATCTCTCTCTGTCAAATAAATAAATAAAATCTTAAAAAATTTAAAAAAAAAGAAGGGAGAGAATAGTATGGACTGGAGTGCTTAGAGAAAATTTGTGGAGGCCTTGAAGGAGGATTGAATTTGTTTGGGTGTATAGGAATTGTAGAGATGGGGTTGTTGTTGTCATTTATTTTTTTAAAGATTTACAAGTAATTGGGAGAAGAGACAGAGGGGGAGAATCTTCAAGATGATTCTTTGCTGAGTGCAGAGCCTGATCCCAGGACCCCGAGATTGTGACCTGACCGAAATCGAGAGTTGGCTGCTCAACTGAGAAAGCCATCCAGGTGCCCCGTTGTTGTTTTTTAAGCTGGAAAGACTATTAGGATGATCTAGTTCAGCTTCTTGGTTATAGATGGGGAAACTGAACCCAGAGAAACAGAGGACTTGTCCTTTGTTCAGATATGGTGAGCCATATCTGAAATTTAGGTATTTTGATTCCTATGTCAGTTCTCTTTCCTCTGTACAGTGCTGCGTTCAGAATCAAGGAGGAGCTTTGGGGGTAGGAAAGTGATTAGGAATATTGAGAGCAAAGGCCCAGAAAAAATGTTGGCTGTGTGGGATGGAAATTAGGTCATCTTAATTGAAGCAGCAACTTTATGAAAGAGCTCCATGGGAGATATAGTAGGCTGTAGAAGCTGGATAAGACCAGATCCTGGAGGATTTTTTCTTTCTTTCTTTTTCTTTTTTTTTTTTGTTTTGTTTTACATAATCTCTATTCTCAATGTTGGGCCTGAAGTCACAACCTGGAGATCAAATGTTGTATGCTCTACCAACTGAGCCAGACAGGAGCCCCATATCCTGGAGGATCTTGAATATTATTGGATACTTTAAATTTAGAATTACAGGGAGGCATGTGAAAATACTGTAAATATTAGTCTGTATTTTCTCTCCAATAAAGGTGACCAATAATGTAGTACAGAAAACGGATTAGAATTGAAGAATAACTTTGGAGTCTTGGAGGAGTTAGAAGGCCCTTATAACAATCGAAGTATTAGTGTAGTTTGCGGCCTAGTAACATTTCAGTTTGTTTTGTTCTTGTTGTTGGAAATTGTGTGTTTTTTGAAGACGATATATACATTTCTGACAAAAGATGTATGTACCCAGATTTCTAGGGGAGTTTGGGAGTAAGAACCCTGAAGAACCAGTTTTTTACTTTATTTAATTTCATATACGTTATAAATGAAATTTCTGTATCTAAATGGTAATCCATCTTAAGAAATCCAGGTCAGGGAGGCGCCTGGGTGGCTCAGTGGGTTAAGCCTCTGCCTTCAGCTCAGGTCATGATCTCAGGGTCCTGGGATTGAGCCCCGTATCAGGCTCTCTGCTCAGCAGGGAGCCTGCTTCCCCTTCTCTCTCTGCCTGCCTCTGTGCCTACTTGTGATCTCTCTCTCTCTCTGTTAAATAAATAAATAAAATCTTTAAAAGAAAAAAAAGAAAAGAAAAGAAAATCCAGGTCAGGAAAGTAGGGGTAGAAGATAACGCTATACAAGGTGTGAAGCTTGTGGCAGGGGGTATGGGGAAGGGCAGAAGTTGCAGATGGACAATGAATGGGAGCAGCTTCCAAAAGAGAGCCTGGGCTTCTCTGTTAGAGCTGCTTCATCATGGCTAGAGAGTCAGGAATCCAGGGACCTCAGCCTGGTACTGGATTAAAAAAAAAAATTTTTTTTTTCTTATTTATTTATTAGAGAGAGAGAGAGAGAGCATGAGAGGAGAGAGGTCATTGGAAGAAACAGACTCCATGCTGGGCAGGGAGCCCCATGTGGGATTCTATCTCAGGATTCTAGGATCATGACCCGAGTTGAAGGCACTCGCCTAACCAACTGAGCCACCCAGGAGCCCCCAAAAATTGTGGGCTCACAATTCTTTGGTTGGACGGGTTGTGTTGAAACCCTGGCCCATTCATGTAGTCCACATAAGTTTTTTTTTTTTAAACATTTATTTATTTGGCGGGGGAGGGCAGAGAGAGAGAGAGAAAGCATCCTAAGCACACTAGGCACTGAGCTCAAGAGCCCAATGTGGGGCTTGATCCACGAGATCATGACCTGAGGTGAAACCAAATGCTGGTCGTTCAACCAACTGCGCCACAAGGTGCCCCATGTAGTCCACATAAGTTTTCAACTGGAGCTGATGAGACTAGATTGATACAACCCTTACCAGGCCAGTATATTGGCACAGGGTATGATACTTTAAAAGTTTTTTCCATCCTCAGGAATCTTTTTCCAACTACAAGGAAAAACTGTAAAAGTCCGTGTGTAAGTGAGAACACAGACTTTGAAATAATATCTCAAATTT
Organism: Lontra canadensis; assembly: GCF_010015895.1. NCBI lineage: Eukaryota > Metazoa > Chordata > Mammalia > Carnivora > Mustelidae > Lontra > Lontra canadensis. The sequence goes on along the minus strand of NW_022631001.1, from coordinate 32,170,754 downwards.
GGATCTGAGAGTTTGGGATGCAGAAAAATCCTGGAGCATTAACATCCAACAAATACTTATTGAGCAGCACCTGTTAAACACCTCATACTGTGCTCAGTATTAGAGTTTGAATCTTTTGATCGTATTGCATCAAGTGTTATTGTTAGGATATTAACATTTGGTTCTATTTCATGCTAAGTTCTTTTAGCTCCCAAAGTTATGTAGCTCAGTCCCTAAACCCTCAGCTCAGACTGTTCACTTATGCTTGCATTCATTTGTTGAATCCGTTAATTGCTGTGCAATATGTAAGAGGCGATATGCTGAATGCTGAGGCAGTTTTGAAGATGAACAAGGGTGGGTGAGGGTCCTCAACCGGTCCACTGGGATTTACCAGGTAGACCTGGCAGCTGTGCAGTTTCCTGGGATTCGTAGCCATGAGAGGAGTGTTTCAGCAGTGGTGCATCCCTCTTCACTTATTTTGCCCACACTGGGTTCTTCCTGTCCATCTTGCCCCTGTTCTCTAACCCTATCTTTAAATTTATGAGAAATGAAAATTAGCTTCTTTGCCCTTAAATTTGGGAAGTTCCATTAAGGGTAGAACTTCTCTGATGAAACCTTTATTAAAGTCTGAAATCTTTCCGGTTTCAAGTTTGAATCTCTTCTATCTGTGTAATCCCACAGAAGAGGCTTCTCCATTAGAACTTTCCTCCTTCCTCTTGAAAGTCACTTTGCCTACGGAGTAGACAAAGTATGAGTATGCAGACAGAGTATGCAGTATTCGGTATTTTTTTTTAAAGATTTTATTTATTTATTTGACAGAGATCACACGTAGGCAGAGAGGCAGGCAGAGAGAGAGAGGGAAGCAAGCTCCCCACCAAGCAGAGAGACCGATGCGGGGCTCCATCCCAGGACCCTGGGATCATGACTGTAGCCGAAGGCAGAGGCTTTAACTCACTGAGCCACCCAGGCGCCCCATAGTATTCAATATTTCTCAGGCTCTTCACTTCTGCCTGCTTTGTTGGCTCTCTATGGGGATGCCAGGAGGTGCATGTTGTTTTGTTCACTTAGAGGGATTGGCAAAAATGAGAGGGAGGTAATGGTGCTAAATCTCCTCATCCTATGGAAAGACAGCTGCTCAACAAAGGAGAGGCGAAAGAAGGTGGATACAGAAGAGTGTTACATTGAGCCTGTGCATTGCCAATTGGAGTGAGGTTGTGTTCCCCTCCTTTGCTTGGCATCTGGAGCCAGCTTGTCCACTGTCTGAGATTTATTCTAGTTATTTGTGTCTGTGAGCTCTTTTAATAGAAAATTACAAAATATAAAATAATCTTTCTCTCCAACTCCAAGTTGATTTTTCTAAAAATGTAGTATGTTCATAGTACCTTTTTTAAAAAAAAAGATTCACTTTCCTGTCACCTAGAGATCACCACTGTTAATATCTTAGTGCACCCTCTTCTCTCTTTTTCTCTAGAAATTTTTCTCTAGAAAAATATGTACATGTTTGTATCTGTTTTTTGAATAAAGCAAGATCATACATACTGTTTTTCATTCTATCTCATTTTCAATTTTCTCCACTTTCCCTGGTCAGGATATTTTTATTTTAACTGATGCCCAGACTATATTTCAGATTTCCCATATTGACCCTTAAGTATCTTCAACATTTTTTCCATACCAACATCGAACCTATAACCACACACTCTATCTGGCTGTTATGTCCCTTAAACTTCTTTTAATCTAACCTAGGCTCTTTAGTATGATACTATTTTGTTGAAGAATTATCCTTAATAGGTTCCTTCAGTTGAATGCTGACTCTGTTACCTGTGTATTGCTAAGGGGTTTGTAAATATTATCTCAATTAACCCTTGCAACAGCACTGAGAAGCATGTTTTATTATTCTTGATTTTTGTATACTCTCTTCCTGTGAGATCTTAGCTATCTCCAGGGCTTCAACTATTTCCTTTATGGCAGGGGTACATCACTTGTATCTCAGTGGTTACCCTGAGAGCATGAGTTCTCTCTCTCCCTCTCTTTCTTTCTTTGTTTCTTCTCTCTTTCTTTCCTTCTTTCTTTTGAGAAAGCACAAGCAGGTAGAGTGGCAGGCAGAGGCAGAGAGAGAAGCAGGGTCTCCGCTGAGCAAGGAGCCCGAAGCGGGACTTGATCCTAGGACCCTGGGATCATGATCCAGGGATCATGGACCCTGGGATCATGATCCAGGCTGAAGGCAGCTGCTTAACTCTTAAGCCACCCAGGCATCCCAAGAGCATGAGTTCTTGACCAAGATGGCCTGGGTTCAAATGCTTTTTCTACCCTTTCTCATATGTGATCCTGGACAAGTCCCTTAACCTCTCTGTGCTTCAGTTTCTTCATCTGTGAAAGGGCTAGTAATAGTGCCTACCTCCTAAGGTCTTTGTGAGGATAAATAAATTAATGCATATAAAATGCTTAGATGACCTGGCAGGTAGGTAGTGTGTATCATCATTGCTGCTGGATGACCCACAGGCATCTCAAATTTTCCCTGTTCAGTACTTACCTCTGTAAAGCTGCTCGTTTTTCTCCTGTATTCATGAGCTCCTTTAAGGGTATCAGAGTCGTCCCTGATTTCTTCTTTTTCCTCGGTAATCATACTCAAAGTCTTGTCAATTCCATTTCCCAAAAGCCCTTCTCACTGTCTTGCCTCCAACGCAGTTAGAAATTTGACCATTTTTTTTCCTGGAATGCATCCTCAGTGTCTCAAAAGGCCTGCCCCTGGATGTTCTTGTCAGTCTCCCAGCCTCTTTCCCAGAGTGATCATTCTAAAACAGTTTAATTTTATAGTTCCTTGCTAAAAACTCTTTCCTTTTTTTTATGAGGAATAACAAAGTGCACAAATATTAAGTGTATAGCTTACTGGATTTCAACGTTTGTATTCATGCATGTAACCCCCACTCAAATCAAGATATAGAACATTTCCAGCACTCCAGATGGTTGCTTTATGTCTCTCCCAAGATAGTATCCGCATTCCTGCCCTTAACCACTCTTCTATTACCATTTGTCATTGCCTTTCTTCCTTTTTTTTTCAGATCTTTACAGCTACTTAAAATAGAATTCTTTTTTCCAGGGGCGCCTGGGTGGCTCAGTGGGTTAAGCCGCTGCCTTCGGCTCAGGTCATGATCTCAGGGTCCTGGGATCGAGTCCCGCGTCGGGCTCTCTGCTCAGCAGGGAGCCTGCTTCCCCCCCGCCCTTCCTCTCTCTCTGCCTGCCTCTCTGCCTACTTGTGATCTCTCTCTGTCAAATAAATAAATAAAAAAAAATCTTTAAAAAAAAAAAAAAAAGAATTCTTTTTTCCAGTTTTATTAAGAAATAATTGCTGTACATCACTGTATAAGATTAAGGTGTACAACATGATGTTTTGATTTACATATATTGTGAATTGATTACCACAATCAGTTCAGCTAACATCCATAGTCTCGTATACACACAGTATAAAAAAAAAAGGCAAAAAGAGAGACACATTTTATCTCTTCGTGATGAGAACTCTTAGGATGTCCTCTCTTGGCAGTTTTCCTATATGTCATACAGCAGTGTTAGCCACGGTCATCTTGTCATACATTATGTCCCTTATTTATCCTACCTTCTAGAAGTTTGTACCTACCCCTGACCACTCTTGTTATCTCCGTTTATTTTGCCTTTTCTTGAGCTTTGTGTATATGAATCATAAAAGCTCTTTATTGAATTTTCTTTGACAGGGTAATCCCAAACTCATTTAATGTGACATTCAGAAATGTCTGTCATCTGGCTTTTTACTTCAAATCCTTCACACTCAGCCACCCTTCTTGCCATGCCAAAATTGTGTCGTTTGCTAACACAATAGGCTCTTTTCCCCTTTCTTTTCTTTTCTTTTCTTTTTTTTTTGGTACTTGATACTCTGCTTCATTCCCTAGCAAATTCATCCTCCAAAACTCAGCTCTAGGCTGGATCAAGCCCTTCTCTCTACTCTGGGAGCATGATTATTATTGTATTATTGTTAGTTATTTATTTACATGTCTTTCGTCTCTACTCATCATTTTCAAGAACTCAGGGATGGGACATTCCCCCACTCCCTAATTTTACACAAGTCATTCATATTCTCTCTAGGAAAATGAGAAAACAGAAACAAACAAACAAAAATAACCCCAAATCCCACTATATAGAGATGATATATCTATATATATAGATATATTATGATGTATCTATCTATATATCTATATGTCTATATACCAGAATATATACACAAACACTGTAAAACGTAAATAAACATACATCCACAAAATACAAAATATTTATTTAATCTATTAAATTACATTTGGTTCCCCCCACCCTTTTGTTATAAAAACCCTTTGTATTCTAACACAGTTCTCTTCCCTGATTATTTTTGGAGGATACATTTATAGAAATAAAATGGGTAGATGAAAGAAATGAACATTTTTAAGGGCTTTTGTTATACTTAGCTAAATCAGTCTCCAAAATTTCTTTAACCTGTGTGTACTTCTGCTAGGGTGAGAGTGCCCCTTTCCAGCTGTCCCTACCAAACTAAAAAGAAAGAAAATAGTATTTGCAAATCTGATAAGTTTAAAATGGTTTTGCATTGTTGCTATAATTTGCATTTCTTTGATTGTTACCAAGGTTGAATATTTTCTCATAAGCTTGATGCCATTTATATTTATATTGTATAATCTATATTTCTTTTGTGATTTACATGTTTCATGTATTTTTATTGATTTTATCCATGTTTTTAATATGAAGGGTATTAACTCATCATATATACTATGTACATTTCCCTGACTTTATCATTTATCTTCTAACTTTATCGTTTTCCACATACAAACATTTTAATTATTTAATGTAGTAAAATTTATTAGTCTTTTAAGTAATTTTCTCTACCTGTGGTGTCATTCTTAAAAAGGTCTTTCCTCAGCAAGATCAGATAAATATCCATTCTATATTCATGTAACTCTTTTATGATGTTATTTTTTGCATTTAAATCTTTACTCATTCTGGAACTTACTCTGTTATGAAATAATAATACTAATAATAGCTAATCTTTTGAGTGCATATTATATTCCAGGCATATGTTTCATTTGTACTGACTCATTTAATACTTTTAACAAACTTATGATGTAGGTATGGTTGCTCAGCTAGTAAAAATGGCAGAAATGGGATTCAGGTTCAGGTTTGAGCCCTAGAGCCCATGCTAACTTAGTTTTTTCCCACTGTCCTAATGTCATTTGTTAAGAAATCCATTCTTTCGGGGCGCCTGGGTGTGGCTCAGTGGGTTAAAGCCTCTGCCTTTGGCTCAGGTCATGATCCAAGGTCCTGGGATCAAGCCCCGCATCAGGCTCTCTACTCAGCAGGGAGCCTGCCTCCACCTCTCTCTCTGCCTGCCTCTTTGCCTACTTGTGATCTCTGTCTGTCAAATAAATAAATAAAATCTTAAAAAAAAAAAAAAGAAATCCATTCTTTCCCTGCCACTTTGAAATTGCCAATTTTAATCATATGCTATATATACACACACTTAGGTGTGTTACTATACTTTTGTTCCCCTGAGCTGTCTGTTCTGGTGATAATGCCACACTGTTTTAATTTGTGTAGCTGAAAGATGGTGTTCTCTTCCCCTTCGCCTCCCCAGTGCCTAGCAGTGACTGTTGCCTTGTAGATATTTAATGAATATTTGCAGAATGATGTAACTCTTGGAGGTTCATGGATAGAATTCAGAGGGTCTGCAGCTTGGTTAGGAAAAAATTACATCATCATTTTCATTGATACCAGACTGAAATTTAATATTTCTTTCAATTATGAATATAGGCAATAAAGCACAGTAGTAATAGCACTACCTGTGACTTTGTCATGGGTATTTGCCAGGGTTAACCTTAGGTTAAAAACTCTTGGTTTAATGTGTTTCTTTCTTGAGGCTATTTTATCTTTATGTCTAATACCTAGACAGTACCTGATACTTGGTAGATGCCCAATAAATATGCTAATTTGAAAAACTTTTTGTTTAGATTTACCCATTTATTTTATTTTATTTTATTATTATTTTAATATTGTACTTAAAAAATATTTATTTATTTTTATTTTTTTATTAATTTATTTGACTGAGAGAGAGAGATCACAAGCAGGCAGAGAGGCAGGCAGAGAGAGGGGGAAGCAGGCTCCCTGCTAAGCAGGGAGCCCGATGTGGGGCTCGATCCCAGGACCCTGAGATCATGACCTGAGCTGAAGGCAGAGGCTTAACCCACTGAGCCACTCAGGCGCCCCTAATATTGCACTTTTTAAAAAAGATTTTATTTATTTTTTTGGCAGAGATAGCGAGAGAGAACACAAGCAGGGGAAGGGGCAGAGGGAGAAAGAAGCTGAATCCCTGCTGAGCAGGTCCCAAAAAGCCCCCAAAGTGGGCCTTGATTCCAGGATCGGGATCATGACCTGACCTCAAGGCAAATGCTTAACCAGCTGAGCCACCCAGGTGCCCCTACTTGGTATTTTTAAAACTTAAACACTTGTCTCATTTAAAGTTGTTCCTTCAGCCATATTTTGGACTGAGTTTATGCGATAGATAAATTTCTTAAGATCAAAGCCCTAACAGATATTTCTTTTTCATATTCTCAAGAAGTCTCACTTTGTTAAATAATTTCAGATTAAAAAAATACTTTCTCTGAGACTTTCCTATGCATCTCTTGGCCTTAATTTATCCTCTGTAAAACTGGAAGAAATTCAGATTCGGGTTTTTTCTATATGCAAAGTTTTTTCTTTTCTTTATATTTCAAAGATATGAAACTGTCATAGTGTTAATCTGTGGTTGTTGATTTTGTTCAGGATCCTATAAATCTTTTGAATTTGGGCCAAAATCTTTTCTGGACAGTTTGCTTCTTTCATTAAACTTTTAATTAGAGATCTGAGGCCATTTGTTCAAAGACTTCTGTTATTTGCAGGCTGTTCTCTGCGCTGCATTCCTTCTCATGATTTTCAACTTGTACATTCTTGAATCTCTCTTTTGCTTTCATTCATTTCTGCATATTATATCTTTTTCTTGATTAGCTTTTGGTAGCATCACTTGTGTTTTTATTCCATCCATATCTATTCATTGCTTTAGGATGGATCTTCTGTTTTTACATCTTGGACTTGTGTAGTCATTATGAAGGTCTCTTTCATCTCCTTGAGAATCAGTGACAACTGCTTTTTAAATTTGATTGTTTGATCAAGTGTTTACTGTGGGGAAGGCATTCCGTTACAGGAATTAGCTTTGTTTTTCTTTCCTACCCTGTTTTGTTTTTTTTTTCTTTGCTTATATTTTTTTCCTGTTTATTCATTTTTCTAAGTTCACTTGTTGATTCCCCTTTCATAGTTTCAGACTATTTTGTTTGCACTGTATTTACTGAGATTGGTGAGAAGTCCTTTTCAATCTATTGAGATACCATTTCAGCCACATTATAAAGGGTTAAGGAATTGAGGCATTTTAAAAAAAATTTTGTGATGGTAAATTTAATTAATGATCACCTAATTACAAATCCCCCATTTTGGAAAATGACTTCGTAAAGGAGAAATGACATTCCAAATTCCCAGTTCATCTTTGTTAATATGAACTTGAAGGAAGAGCCCTATGATGACAGGAGAAAGCTCTCTACCAAGACATGGCTTGGCTTGTGCCTGAGAGGCTTGGGCATGCTTCTGGAGAGCTTGCCCACTGCCACAGCCTCCAGGCCAGTGAAGGGAGGGGTGCTCATGCTGTCTTCTTTCTCAGTCACTCTGCTCCCACTTGGCCATTGCTATTATTCATGCTGACTCTTAGCATTTCTGTGTGAAAACTCCCAGGACAGCAAGCAAAGGAACAAATAGAAATATATTTTTTTAAGATTTTATTTGCGAGAGAGAGAGAGAGAGAGACAGAGAGAGTACAAGCAGGAGGAGCAGCAGAAATAGTTTTTGATTATAGATAACTGTGTCATTTTGACATATAACTCAGAAGGAGTGCAAGGATTGATATTGGTATAACAAAATTTCTTTCATTCCTATCTAGTTATTTATGTGAAAATGTTTCTTGGCCCTTGCAACTAATAGACTAAAAATGAAAAAATTAATGCATTTATAATAAAGTTTTACTGTTTGTATTTAATAAAAATTTGTACTATGATTGTTTTGACCAATTACATAATAGTAGTAAAGGTAAGGAAAGCTCAATCCAAAAGAAAATTTTTTTGAACATTTAGAGTTTATAATCACAGAATTGAAAATACATGTATGGGATGTCTGGGTGGCTGCTACAGGCAGATGCTTGTAGCTCAGGTCATGATCCCATGGTCCTAGGATTAAGCCGCATGTCCAGTTCTCTGCTCAGCGGGGAACCTGCTTCTCCCTTACCCTCTGCCTGCCGCTCCCCCTGCTTGTGCTCTTTCTGTCAAATAAATAAATTTTTTTTTTTAAAGAATAGTATAGTAGTTTTATCTTAAAAATGTCAATATTTGGAATGCCTGGGTGGCTTAGTCAGTTAATCATCTGCCTTTGGCTCAGTTCATGATCTCAGGGTCCTGGGATAGAGCCCCAGAGCTCACTGGGCTCCCTGTTCAGTGGGGACTCTGCTTCTCCCTCTCCCTTTGCTCCTTCCCCTGCTCATGTTCTCTCTCAAATAAATAAAAAAAAAAAATTTAAAAAGGTCAGTATTTATAAAATGTCAATATCTGTAATACACTAGAAAGCATATCTCTACTATGTATGATGCAAAAATAAGTTTTTAATTTAAACATATAAGAGGAATACTTGTTCTGTAAAATTCATTTAGGGTAATATGACAAACATTTATAATAGAGTGTGATATAAGTGATTAACAAGAGGAAAAGGAAGAAAAATAAGGAAAAGATGTAAAGGATGCCCTAGGATTAGAGAAAGCAACCAGACAAGGGGCTGTTGGAGCTGAAGCTTGGGGGACTGTGGGAGTTGGCTAGCAAAGTAAAGGTGGAAAGGAAGTGGGAACAGTGTATGCAAAAGACCTAGAGGTATAAAAGAACATGGAGAGCTTGGGGGGATGGCAGGAATGGCATGAACAGGATGGTGATTTATAGCCAGCCTGACAGTGCACTTTGATGACCTGGAAAGGAGAGACGATGGGGCCAGGGGTGGGGGTGCAGGCAGGAGGTAGTGAGAACAAGAGTGATCCATTAATTTTGCTTTTTCCTAGTGATTGTTTCTCATACTGGTTGTCTTCCGGACATTCTTACAACTGTAGAGATTCTTGTTTATATTCTGCTAGGGAAGAAAAGAGAGGCCCGGCCAGGGTCTATTCCTCTTACAGGTTTTGTATCTCAGTAGTGATGGTCAGGCTGAGAATAGTGCTAAAGGCCAAGGCTTCTTTCCACATACTGGCCACATGTTTGATTGAGGCCTTCCTCAATTAAATTTGTCATTAAAAAGGGTGACTATGTTTTTGGACCCAAATTTGAGATCCTTGGGCTAATAAAAGATTTCCCCTCTGATTTGTGAATTTATGTGAAAAACTTTTACAAACTTCCATAAATTAAATCAAATTTAACTAAATCACCCTTATTATAAAGAATTCTACTGTATAAAATTTCTCTGGCCCCAGAAAAGGTAGCATATAAGGTCATTATTCTGGCCCATCTGGGAATTCTTTTGCTTTTGTTAATAAAGAATCTCCCCATTATAGGGATCCAAATAGGAGTGCTGTAAAATAAGACTGTATATAGTCCTGAAAAAAAAAAAAAAAAAAAAAAAGAATATTTGTTCCACAAAGTGGTAGAGCCATGATTCAGTGTTCGGGTAGAGCAGATTGAATGAACTCCGAAAAGAAATCATTAAAGGGTTGATTTGATATCACACAGAAACACGAGGTGGTGAGATGGGTAGTTTTTCCACGTTTTAATATTTTCCAGGATGACACTGAAAGCCTTGCCCTTAGAGAACCTTAGAGAACCCTGGCCTCAAGCCAGCTAATAATTCATTCTTCCAGCCTCTTAAGAAGGAGAAATGGAAGATTTATACCATTTAGTAGATGCCCTGGGCCTTTTCTAGGAGAGCCTGGAAAAGAGTTGAGGACAACCATGGGAATATAACCAGCAAGGCCTTGCTCTTGGGGATGTGGGCGGGGCAGCAATAGGAGAGAATGGGGTCAAAGAAGTACTGAGTCAGTTGGGGAGACCTATTCTGTGCCATTCACTACTTAGCACTTTCATAAATCTCACTAATTGTCTAAAAGAGGAGAAAGTCAGGACTTGGAGAAATCAATTAACTTGCCCAAGATCCAGATTTTGAATCCAGGTTCATTTGATTTCAAAACCCTTTCCATTATACTGTCATGCTTTCTTGTGCTGAAATCCTGGAAAATGAACAATATTCTGGATTGAATTAGGGAACTCATGGTATCCAGCTAACTGTTCAGAAAAACTCTGAGTTGGAGACATTTGGGGAGAGGAATAATGCTGGCTAGGAGAGAGGAATTGAGGGGAAACACTAGGAGTTCTTCAGATTGTCTGCTTCATAGAAAGGGATTTTGTGTGGTGGCATCTAGTCCTTCGTGGTGGCTTGGAGGAAGTGGCTCCTGAATTCATTTGCTGCCAGTAAGCCCTGTGAAGGAAAATGCGAGAAGACTCTGATATGGGGTATGGGATTTCACAAAACACAGTTTTTGTTTGTTTGTTTGTTTGTTTTTTGAGACCAACAGGGGGTTCCCAGATTTAAAATTTTTTCTCAGGGTAAGAGACTAGAAATAAACAAAAACCCCAAACCTATTATCTTCATATTCTATAAGAAAAGGCATTTGAAAACCAGAATAATAAATGAATTAAAAACAAACAAGCAAGTAAAATAGAATAAAAGGGCAGTCCTTCCCAAGAAAGGACCTTATATTCATCTTGTACAAAATTAGGCTAGATTAAAATACTTTAAATTAAGAAAAGTTTACAATGAAATTTATTGATGTGTTTGTCAGTTTTGGAAGTTTTATTTGATATACAGCATTAGGTGAAGCTGGACTGTCCAGTTGTTTCATAGGTGTTGTTTTTTTTTAATCCCAGTTACGGTTGGTAGTCCATTTCAACAGGTATATTGATGAAAATAGTATCAGTAATCATGTAATTCACTCAGTGTGGAGTATTCTGGTGAATGGAGAGAAGGAGTAAGCACAGTTCTTAGGTTTCAGTTCTGTGGCCAGGCTAAGAAGGAAGCATAGTATTAGCTCTGGGGTCTGACTGGGGGAGGCCGCAGGGAGAGTGCTGGCTGCAAGGACCTTTCTGCCTCTGATTCCCGTGTAGAGTGGGGCTGAGGGCTGCATGGGCCCCTGACTCCCCAGTATGGAACAGGTAGGAATTTATTTGAGAGGGATGCTATAGATGGTAAAAAACTTATCATGGCCTGGACCATATTTAAGGGAACCACTCCTCTAAAGGAATTATCCTGTTTGGTTCTCCAAGATAATCTAAAGGCAGAGGCATAGACAAAGGCCCATTGTTTTGTCCGGGGCAGCTGTTTATTGCATTGGTGCTAAGGAGGGGTGTGGGAAGCCTACAGGACTGTGGCCTAGGTGCTCGGATTTGGGGTGGTCCTGCTGCTCTGCCTGGTTGTTTTCTTCTGAGTCTCTATTGAGGGCCTCAGGGGCAAACTGCATTTTCCTCCAGGCAGTGTAGTCTTAGCTTTACCTTCTTCACGGTCTCCATGCCCTGGAGTTTTGGTGAATGCTGAGGGCCTGGAAATAGAATAAAAGCCTAAATGCAGCTCGGGAATTCCCCGGCAGTCCTAGCCTGCCTCTCTTGTCCAAGGGAACACTTACCTTCTGCATTTCCAGGGCCATGCTGGGGGAAGTGTGTGCTTTGGCCTCTCTGGAGAAGGGCACATTAGCTTCCCCGGCCTGTTTACATTAGTTTAGTCCTTTCTGCCTTGATTACAAATGAGGCCTTGGATGGGGGATTTCCCTGCTTCCATGGAGGTCACTCCTTCCTTTTGTCTGCTTTCTCAATTTTTCCACCTGGAGAAGAGCTCTCTCCCCACCCCCACCCCCATTCTCCACCCTCATTATTAAAATACTGTCCTTGGCTTAACTCCTTGTGTCCTAGCTTTGGTCTAGTGAATGGATCCGTTCACAATCAGGAAGCAATTAATCTGTCTTCTCAAATTCTCTTTTGCTGTGTTCTTTCACTTAATCAGATTTTTTTTTTGTTTGCCTGTCACTGCCTTAGTCGTCAATACTCTCCCCTAAGAAAGGGTTGTCTTCCAAGCCCTGAGGCTGGACTGCTTCTCGGTTCTTGTTGTATGGATGCAGGATTTCCTGGTTCTTTGGAAAGTCTTGGCTGCTCCAGTAAAGTGTAAACTCCTTGAGGCTCAGAGCTCCAGGTTCATTCTTTCCCTTTCCTCCAGTCTGTGTTGTGGCGTGTGAGAGGAGAGGTGGACCCTATGGGGAGCATGACCACCAGTGGCAGACTGCCAGTGAGGCTACCTCAACCTTGCTCTCAATGTCAGCCTGTCCAGCCAGAGCACAGACACAGCTATACCCCCACTGAGGCTGACTCCACTGTGTGCTGGACCATGGCTCACAGTAGGTACAAGAGGGGCAGTAGTAGAAGCCTGCTTCAGAACTCTGTGTTTCTTTGTGCTAACTTCCCTTTTCTTCTTATTCATTTGAACCATCCTGATTTCAGAGCTTCTGATGTAATTGAGGGATCTTATTTGACCATCGAAGCGTTTTCTTTCTTAAAATGTCCTCGGAAAGCTCTAGTGAATTTTATTCTGTGGTAATAACTTTTGCACTCTGTTCATAGCTTTCAGATTTTGGGAGGCTTTCTCTCTTGGGTTATTCAGGGAGGATTATTTTTTTTAAATCAGTAGACCTTGTTCTGTACAGTGACTTCTGTTATCCCAAGTCTTCCTTTAGATTGATCTTGGGTCTTGTTCTCCTTCTAGAAGAAGCTTGTTTGGGTCCCTTGAGTTCCCTTCCAGTTCCACTGATGATGCTCTAGTGCTAGTGGTTCTTTGCCTTTAGCCTGTCTCCCTCTCCTTGAGCTCCTGGTTCCTATCTCATACCCATAGATTCCTGTCTACACTGCTTGGTACTGTCATATATTTTCTTCTGACTTCTGTTTGGTCAGTTGTTAGATGACAGCCTATTTACATTCATATTTAGATCTAGGATCCTATTTTTAAATCTCAACTTTTTTTTTTTTTTTTTAAATCTGATTCCCTGCCCCTAGCTTATCTTCAGTTTAAGGCTGGGTTTTCCTTTTGTGCCACCCATCTGTTTGTCTAGCAGTGGTCTTTCCTTCAGTTTTCCTGTGTGCTGCGCCTACCTCACTCCCACAGTCTTCCCCTCCAGCGTAGATCACAAAGGAAATATTTATTTAGTCTCTGCCAAACATTTCTGGCTGTGTTGTTTTGCTTAAGAAGACATGCAGATAAACTGTTTTGATTCTTGGTCTTGGTGCTCTAGGGCAGATGTTCTCCTGAAGCGGAGGTATTGTGGTCAGTGGCAAGAGTGCAGGAGTTCGGAGAATTGGATTCTAGTCCCTGCTGCACTACTAATTTGTGGTGTGATATTGTGCAAGGCACATTTCTATGTCTCAATTTCCTTTTGTCGAAAGGGACCTTATGATAAAAAAGACAGGAAATCTGGGGACATGAGCTGGGAACCCAGCAAGTAAGTCTGGGGATCAAGAAAGAGTGGAGAGGCTGGAGGTAGAGAACCATTACTACGAGTATCATTAGTGGAACCAGAAGGAAATGCAAATTCAAATGCAGATAAAAGTAATGTATATAATCACTTTGAAAAAGTCCAAAGTGTGATAACAAAATGGTAGAAATTTCTTTTTTTTTTTTTTTAAGATTTTATTTATTTATCTGACACACAGAGAGAGATCACAAGTAGGCAGAGAGGCAGGCAGAGAGAGGAGGAAGCAGGCTCCCTGCTGAGCAGAGAGCCCGATGCGGGACTCAATCCCAGGACTCTGAGATCATGACCTGAGCCGAAGGCAAAGGCTTAACCCACTGAGCCACCCAGGTGCCCAAAATGGTAGAAATTTCTTGACCAGGATGACTTCAGGAGATAATTGCCTTGTCCATCCCTGGGCTTGCTTTGGGTCCACACCCGTTTGCTGTCACTCTTGGGATGTGGGAAGATTTGCCTTCTGTGGATTTGGTTCTAGAATTCCACCTCCTACCTTCTGCCTAACCCCAGGAATATTTGAAACTCAGCCCAGATCCTCACCTGGCTTTGATTTTCTCATCATGTGGAGAATGGTCCTTGGAAGTTTTAGTTTCCAGAAACCTTAAATGTTTCCTAACATGTCCAACTTCTGCATTTGTTGATCACTCCTTCTGTGCATGGCTGTGTTCCAGTTTTTGTGCCCTAAAGGTGATTGCAGCAACGAAGGGGGGAATATGGGGGATCCTATCAGCAGGAACTAGGAAATACAAGTAGACAGAAGAACTGAGAGATGCCCTCTTGGTGTTCATGAGAGGCAGGTGTTTGAAGGAGAAGCAAAGTGTTTTAACATCTTCCTGTGTAAACCACAGCCCCCATGTACACATACTCAGATAGGCAGAGCTACATTTTTTTCTCCCTTATCCCTACCAGTCCCCTTCTGAAATAATTCTGGGATTTTGTCAGATTTTGCCTTTCTCTTTACAGTTAAAATTTTCCATTGGTTTCTTCAGTTCAGAATGAGTTGGATGAAGACAGCCTCGAGTCTTTTGTTGTCTTGGGATCCTTTGTCAGATATAATCAGCAGAAACTTTCCTAAATGAGTGCAGAGGATACTTGTCTCTGTGGGGTTAGTGAGAAGTTTTAAGTTTCTGGACACACTATTGCTATGCCCAACCCTGGGAGGCTCTTGGGTGCTGAAACACAGAACTGAATGGAATAGTTCTGGGTGTGGAGTTACTTCATCAACTCTGTATACTTTCAACTGGACCTTCTTTGCTGTTCTGCAGTTATTTATCTCTTAGTCCTTTTGACGTACACCAGAGTACCCATCCCTTATTTTTTTGTATTCTATAAGCTCTGACTCCATCTTGACCCTACATTGCAAATGAGGGCAACTTCTACTTTACTGGAACTGTTAGCGCTAGGTGACTTAAAACTCTGGGATCGTTCCTGTTCTTTAGATAGCTAGGTACTCCAAATCATTCAACTCCGAGGGAACAGGCAGTAAGCATTTCCTGTAAGCTTTGTAGACGTGTTCATTGAGAATGTCAACATCATCTTGGCAAAATAATGGTTTGGCTTTGGTCTTGATAAAGGTTGTGAACCCATGTCTGGCTATTTGGCACTTCCCCCCATCCCATTTGGTGTTAAACCAAATTGTCCAAGGCAGATGGCCCACCTGCTAGCTGTCAGGTGATGCCTGGTGTGCCCTCTGCCACCCCAGTTCTGGATCCTCATGAACCCTCTGGCTTCTGTGTTTCTCATCAATCATAGCTCATACTGTCACCCTCAGGTAGGTGTTTTTTAAACCCCACTCATATCCTCTTTAATCCTCTTCTTCCATCCTCTTTCTCTCCTATTTTGCTTGGTTATCTTAGGAAGTACCCTCTTTGTCCCCTTGCCTCTTTGAGTGTGGAGGAAAAGCTAGCCCTAATCATAGCTGAGAAGCATGACATCAGAACCCTTTGCAAAGGAGTCAGACATTTGGGAATGAAATTAGATGGTGTGAAAAATCAGTGCTACATGTCCTGTCCTTGTTGAATGCCTTTTGAAATCTCTAAAAATACCCATCTTGTAATTAACCTGTCCTCCTTCTAGGACCACAATTTTGGATATGTAAAAATTATTTAGTTTTATTTCTATAATGTTTTATTTTACTCCTAGTATTTACACAGGTATTTTTTGTAGGTTTATTATATATCAACAGTATTTTGGCCATATTATTCAGTAATGAGCTTATCTGGGCATCCAGCTACCATGTCTAATATTATTTCTTTGGGAAAGGTCTTCAACTCATAAAAGTGACTGACTGATAAAGGAGTGATCATAGTCTTCACGCTTTGGACCCTGCTGGTACTGGTGCCTTGGAAGGGGCTAACTGTATTCCTGTCGTATGGAGAGGGAGAGACGTTCTGCCAAGGCATGCCTAGAACTGAAGCAGTAAGGTGTGGTCCTGGTCCTGCCTTTTATCTCAGTCTCTAGGAGGTAGTTAGAGGTGCTGGAATCTGCTGTGCTTGCCTTGGCCTAAGCTCTTTTTTTCCCCACTTTGTGTCACTTCAAGAAGTACTTTAGCTTAAAGACTGAAGAATTACCCCTACTTTGAAAATCATGGTCTAATTATGATAGGACCACATTCTTTAAACATGTTGTTTGGTGGAGTTAATTGAATTATCCCCTCCTATTTTTGAGTGGGAAATAAAACATTCTTGCTGTGATGCTGTATCAGGTCTTAAATGGAAAGCTCCTAGTTTGAAGCTGTGTACATTTCCAGCGGGAGAAATCTGCAGTCAATTTATGAAAACTGAAGATGTCCCTGTGCTCTGGGTGTAAACTGCCGCATCTCCTCGTGGAATGAACAGTTCAGGAAAATGAAACAGTTTTTTGAATAAAATTCCAAGCTCCATTAGGTTCCAAGTGACTGAGAATTTCCTGTTAGAGTGGGAAAGATTATCCCTGTGTTTTTGCCTGGGGACAGTGTGTATCATTTAGTTCCAGAGACGTTCCTCCATAGCTGATTTCCTCTTTCTTTGTCCTTTCTCTGGTGCCCAGGGGTGGGTTGAGCTCATTTTGGTCTCATCTCCCTGAAAAAGCAGCCTGTATTTTGGTCAAGGTTTGAGAATAAAATCTGTAGCCTCAGGGCAGGGTGAGACTAATGGTTCTTCCAAGTAGCAAACCTTTCACCTCTGCTTCATTGGTACCAGGCTGTAAGTAACTGGACTAACCAGCTACAGACGCTTATTGTGCAATTCTGAGGTGAGCATGGGCAGAATCCCAGGGGCTGGGAGGCAGACATGTGGCTACCAGAGAGGTGACGTCAGCTGGTTTCCTGGTGCTGTGGAGGAAGGGGCGATTCCGGGTGCTCAGCCACCTTCCCGCATGGGCGGGGGGAGCGGTCTCAGGCTACCCCCAGTCCTGTTGGCAGCCAAAGCCTTTGCTTGGGAAAAGCCTTCTTCTCGTTCTTACCCCGTCCTGTTCCCGCTGGGACCTGGAATTGGAAGGGGTCTTGCAGCCTTGGCTATGGGCACAAAGCTCTGAGGAGGGAATATGCATGTGTGTTTCTTTGTGTCTGTGCATTCTGTGTTAATGCTAACAACTGATGAGGGTTTCCAAACTGAGGGTTGGATATGAGATGGGGAAGCATTATCTACCTTCTTTAGTATCTTTATTAGGAATTGCCCTTTTCTTGGAAGGGAAAGCCTTTTAAGATTTAACTGGTTTTTTAAATTAAAGTTACCTGATTATTTTCTTTTGATACTCTTAATATGGACACTTCTAAAAAGAAGACATTTCTAATTTCCTTTCTGAATTCTGCTCCTTCCTCTAGCTTATCCTGGGACAGACCCTCACAAAGCCATCATAGGTGACAATTGGAAAAAGCACTTGTGCAAGAAAGGTCTTCCTCTTTGCTTAGCCTTGCCTCGCATATGGGCTTCTGGGAACTGTGGTGGGGCTTCTTGGGAAGCCTGCACCTCACAGTAGGAATGGAAAAAGTTTTATGACTTCTGAAGCATGACAGAGAGAGTAGGGAATAGAGCTGGGAGCCATTGGAGCCTGTGAAGCCCATCTGCTTACCAGCTTTCCTTTCCAGTCAGATGTTGGGTACCCCGTCTGGTTCCACCCTCCTCCCCTAAGAATGTGGGGAAAAATGAAGCCTCTGGATAGAAAGCAGGTGATAAAGCCATCAGCAAAAGCTTTACACTATGGGGTTCAGACATCCCCACCCCAGGCCTGCCTTGAGTTTTTCTGGGGCTGTTGGTAGCCTAGGGTTTGTTTCTGAGACTCTTGCTCATATTCAAATGTAGCCACTGCTCACTAGAAGCCATCTGGGGCCAGCCCAGACTTGTTCTTCCTGGGTGTCTTCCCACTGCTGTACTTTTCTCTTCTTTTGGGCTTTCAGATATGGGGACCTTCAAGGTCTATGATCTGCTAGAGTCCTTCTGAGAGCCTGGATCATCCCCTTCTGGGCCCCGGAAGCTGTGGTAAGCTCTTGGTTTCCTTCTTAGCTGGCACTTCCCACTGTCTACATTCCTTTCTGGCCAGCCGTCTGCCTCTAGGGCTCTGCGGGGTGCCATTGCTTCAGGCCTCTGTGATGCTGAGTACTAAGGCAGTTCCACCGAGGAGGCCCGGTCACTGGAGATCCCCAGGAGTTGGAAGAAATTGGAAGCTGGAATTGCCGTTTCTTGCTGTCCTGGAGGAAATAGGAGCTTGCTTTTCATGGGCTACGGTATGGTACTGATTCGTCTTAAAACTTTCCAGCTCGCTTCCCTGTATCCTTGCCACTCTGGGAGGGAGGGTGGAGGGAGATTGGTGCTGTTTCCTTGATCTTGCTGTGGCACTGGAGATGGGTGCAGCAGATGCCTTTTGGGAGGAAGGAGCTCAGAGGCAGGCAAGAGGATCTGTATTCTGGTTGCCATATAGCTGGCTGTCTTCCCAGTTAGGGCATGTTGATGCCCAGTGGTTCATGTTGGCATCTCCTTGTCCTTAAAGCCAGGTGCCACTTTCACCTGTCAAAATCTTTTTTTTTTTTTTTTTTTTAAGATTTTGTTTATTTATTTGACAGAGAGAGGTAGTGAGAGTGGGAACATAAGCAGGGGGAGTGGGAGAGGGAGAAGCACTTCCCCATGAGCAGGGAGCCCGATGTGGGGCTCGATCCCAGGATCCTGGGATCATGACCTGAGCCAAAGGCAGACGTTTAACAACTGAGCCACCCAGGTGCCCCTTCACCTGTCAAAATCTTAACAGAGGGCACCACCGTCTGCTCCTGGAAAGTTGAAAGGACCCAAGAGAGCATTAAAAGGAATGAATATGCTGGGCAGAAGATGAGCCTGAGAGAGAAGCTCCTTGCCTAGGTACTACCCAAGGAGGGGTGTGTGTGTGTTTGTGTGTGTGTGTTTGGCAGCTGGAAGTGGAGGGAGGGAGTAAACACTTCTATGGAAAAGGCAGTAAATCTGGAGAGGGAATGGCTGGCTGTGGCGAACACGGAAGCTGGCAATTTTTGCAGAGATGTGTTCCAGAGTAGCTGGAAGCCACTCGTCACAGGGAGTGGGTTTGGACATGCTCAGTTGTGCTTGCCTTGCTGAATACCTCAGGTATGATGGCCATGAATGCCTTCCTCTGGGAGTAGAGCCGGTCCCACAACAGCCCTCCCCACTTTGCATCTGTATTATACCTATGTGGTTTTCGTTCATCAGGGGTCCTGGTCTAGAGTGTTCTGAGGCAGAAACACTGGGTCTGAAAGTGGGCTGGCCAGCCAGAGCCCCACCTCCCAGTTTCCTGGCTCCCTGAAGATGAGAAGAAGCAGGTTTGCAGCTGCCAGTCCTCACTGACACAGCCTGTAGAGGCATCTGTGCCCTGGCAGGTGTCAGAATGTTTTCATTGATGCCCCTGCCTCTGTGGGGTTTGAGAACAGAGGGGGCTTAATTTGAAGTAGACCAACCTCAAGGGCCCAAATCTGAAATGTATATTATAAAATTATTGCTAATCTTGGCCCTTCTTCCCTCCATGTCTCTCTCTTCCCTTTACCTTCCCATTACTGTAAGGGATTGTGAGCAGCTGCTGCCATTGCATAGACTGATCAGGACATTAAGACTCATCCTTAGAGAAGAGGTTGATTTGAACCTGTGATGATAGAGAGGGCCTTTCCACCCCAGAGCGGGTGAGAGCAGGAAGGAATTGGGAAGAGTATTGATTCCACCCCTTCCCTTTCCCCTCCCGTGCCCCCAACTTTTCCTTTCAATGGTCAAGGGCAGGAGAGAAAACCCAGTTCTTGCTTTTCAGCCTTTAGGCAGTCATCAAGTACTTGTGGAAATTTTCAGCTCAACCGGCATTGCAGTGCAAATATTATATCAATCTTGTTTGCTGCCTGAGGGAACCTGTAATCTCCAGGAGAGACAAAATTTGTTAAACAATTAGAGGATATCAAAGATCTTAAACTGTGTTTGGTTACAAACTGAATATATCTATAGTTCAGGAATGAGAAAGATGTGTATTAAAACTATAGGAAAGCTTTTTTGGAGGTGGCAGACTCTTTTCTGGTCTTTGAAAGTTAGATTAACTTGATATAAGCAAAGGGGAGGTGGGAAGTGTTCTGGATGTGGAGAAGAGCAAGATCATAGAATGTGGCATGGTCAGGGTCACTGTGATGTCTGCCTTGGGAGTGGTAGGTGTGGCTGCTCAGAGCTGGAAAGTTGAAGCCTGAACTTCCGCCTTGGTGAATAGGATATGAAAGTGAGGCAGTCAGTGGAGGTGGGAATTTGTGGAAATCACTCTTGTAGAAGAAAGTAGGGTAATTTTGGAGAGGACAGAGACTGGAAGAAAGGAAACCTACTGAAGAATATGGCACATCAGCAAGAAAAATAGAGAAGGGGGTAAATCCTAGAGAATATTTAGAAGTAGAGCAAGTAGGACGTAACATGGATGTGAAGGATGAAATTGAGGGAAAGGCAGAAGATGTCAGAATGTCTGCCCTATCAGAATGAACTGTTACTGATAGCTTACATTTATGAAATGCTTTGCACTGCTCAAAGTACTTTTTCATTCAGTAAGTATCTCGGAATTGTATGGGCTCTTAGAGTTCACCTAGTCTGGCTTCATTTTCCATATAGGGATTAGAACCAAAAAGGGGAAGGTGCTATTTCCACCTCACACGGCTATTTAGTGGTAGAATTGGGCCTCCAGTCTCAGTCTTCTATCTCCTAGGGGAATTTGAAGAGAAGAGTACATGGAGAAGAAGTGTGGGATCAGGGAAGAGTCCTGTCTAGTTGGGTGACAGGAGATTACTGACCTCTGAGTAAAATGAAGCTAACTCAGAAGCATTCAGACCAGATAAGTGATTTTACTACTATTTTTTTTTTTTTTTTTAGAATTACTAGACAAGGAAGATGGATTCCTTGGGTCCTTCTAGTTCTGAGAGTTTTTTTTTTAAACGGTTTCATTTATTTATTTGACAGAGAGGTAGAGGGAGAGCACAAGCAGGCAGACTGGCCAGCAGAGGGAGTGGGACAAGCACACTCCCTGCTGAGCAGGGAGCTTGATGAGGGGTTGATCCCAGGACTCTGGGATCATGACCCAAGCAGAAGGCAGCTGCTTAATTGACTGAGCCACCGAGGTGCCCTAGTTCTGAGATTCTGATGAGTGCGCAAAAAACGTATATGGTGAAAAGTACTGAATTGGGTTTTCTGGGAGATGGGCTGGTTTCCAGGTGGTTCTTTATAAAAGAATTTTGACAGTAATTTGACTTCACGTGTTTTTCACCTTCTGTGCTGACCACAGAACCTAACTACCTAGGAGGACACAACTCTGCTATTCAGAGACTATGGGCAGTGATAATCAGCAGCCAAGAGCTCAGTATTTGCAGAGTTACATTTATGGGCTCTGTTTGCATTATCCACTTCCTCTCCTCTTCTCCTCCTAAAACACACACACACACACACACACACACACATTTACCTCCACTCCCCTCTTTCTCTTTCCTTCCTTTCCTCTTTTATTCTTTCTTCTTCACTACTTTTCTTGTCCATCACCCCATCCTCCATCCCTGTCTTCCCACTCTTGTCCGTCTTGTCTGAACAACTTCCTGTGTTGGAGTGACTTCCCTTCTTTGTTGAACTCAGACATGACTATAGCAAAGCCGTGGAATATCCTGAAATATCCTGATGCAGTGGAATCACCGTGGACTATCCTGGTTTGTCTGTATCCCTGATGCAGTGACTGGCGCCCAGTGATCAGAGCCAGAATCTGGACCCTTATCTTCACAGTCAGTCATCCTTCACATTCTTCCTTCCTGTTAAAATAGCTCCTAATCTGGGGTGGCTGGGTGTCTCAGTTCGTTAAGCATCTGCCTTCAGCTTGAGTCGTGATCCCATAGGTCACACATCGGGCTCCCTGCTCAGTGGGGAGCCTGCTTCTCCCTCTCTCTCTGCCCTTCCTCCCCTCTTGTTCTCTCTCTCTCTCTCTCTCTCTCTTTAAATAAATAAATAAATAAAGTCTTTAAAAAAATAATAGCTCCTGATCCTTCCTCTTGTGTCTATTGTCATTGCCCATACAGCAGGAGAGATAGCAGGGAGAGGTCATGGTTGAAAAAAGAGAAGTAGAGTTCACCTTTGGTGTCCTCAGAAGCATTTTGTGAACCTGCAGATCCCAAGTAGAGCCTTCATGTTTGCCTGTCACACTCTTGAAGCTCTCTCTGGGTTTCTGGCCCTCTGTGATGGGCTGCTGGCTGTGCTTCTGCTGGCTGTGTCTGGATACACCCTGAGTCTGAGAAGGAACAAGAATTTAATAAGCAGTGGTTATTCTCTTGGGAGGACATAGAGTCAGGCCTCATCTTCTTGGTGAATTTTCCCCAAGTAGACTTCCTCTCCTCAGCTCGAGGCCTTTTCTTTGGAAGACGTGTGTCCCACGCACCTCAGGTGTTCTCTGCATTCACCTGAGTGGCTGCAGTCTTTCATCACCTTGAGGACTCTTCCTTGGCTTGCTCAGGTTTCAGGAGAGCCAGCGTCTCTGAGAGTCTGGAGTCCCACAGTTTAGGGGAAAGAAGCCTTCTGCTGGCATCTGCTGTGCTGGGGACAGTGGTCCTCAACACTTTGTTTTTTGTACTCTGCCCTGTTTCGTCCCAGTCATTTAGCCTCGTTAGCCAACCAGTTACACGGACTTTGGGCAGTCGTGTTAACTCGGGAAGGAACCCTGACACTGAAGGAATAATAGGCTTTCTGAAATCTTTCTTTCTTTCAAAAGGCTAAGTGGTACTCAGATATGTTCCTTGACATCCTTGGGAGTAATGCTCAGGAATTCCCCCAAATATGCTATTCTCAGACTTCCAAACAAGGGTCCTTCTGTTTCTGTCCTTCCCGGATCTTAAATTGCTCTCTTCTCTCCCTTCACATTCCTCTGTCTTCCCATCTTCATCTATCTTCCCTTCCTTGCAACCTGGGGCTTAATTTTTCCCCCTAGTGCATAGGTTCCTCTACATTGATCTCTAAGTGAATGAACGTTTGAAAGCACCTCTTTGTACACAAAAAGCAACTAGCTCTATTTTACATAAAATTGGGATATACCTAGTGCATGTGTTGTTTTTAGATTTATTTATTTATTTTAGGAAGAGAGAGCATGAGTAGGGGGAGGACCAGAGGAAGAGGAGGGAGAAGCAGACTCCCCACTGAATGTGGAGCCTGATACGGGGCTCAGTCTCAGGACCCTCACATCATGAGCTGAGCTGAAATCAAGAGTCGGAGGCTTAACTGACTGAGCTACCCAGGCACCCCTCCTAGTACATGTATTGGAGCTAATCAGGAGCTAATAAGGAGCTAATCATTCTGGAAACTTCTAGGTTCTTGTCCTTGGGAAAAAGAGAGAAAATGGTTTAAAAAAATGGCATCTTATATTTAGCGTGACAGTCATCTGCAGACCAGGGTCTCCTTCCATGTTCCTTGGGTAAGAAGTGGGTATTGAGGGGCTGCTGCTCTTCTCTCTTAGTGAGTCTTCTTAGGTACCTAGAAGAAGCATCGTAGTTTTCCATTATGGGAGATAAGCTGGTATTTATATATCCCAGTAATGCCTGATGGAGCTGAAATGCTGCATTCCTGCACTCTAGTGTTTCTATTAGGATAGTCAGACCCGAGTCCTTGCTCACCAACAGCTATCAGATGATGGCTTAGTAGAGAGGGCTAAAGATCCACAAGAATTCGCTTTGATAGTTAAAAATATCACCTTGTAATTCTGATCATGATGAACCATAGTTCAGGGAGATGATGGGTAAGAATTGTTGAGATTCCTGAGCTTCCCTGTGTCATTACTAAAGCTTGGGTGCTAAGAGCCCCAAATAGGGGGTTCCAGTGTGAGGACAGCGGGCTGATCAGGCAGGGCTCAGCTGGCCCTTCTTCCCATGAGCTTTCTTTACCTCGTCTAGCCATGAGTCCCCAGAGATGACTCCATAGGGCTAAAAGTGATATCTTTGTGTTCTGTAGGACGACTTAAGAGCCTCATGAACCAGACATGTGAGCTTATTTCTCAGCTTAAGGGGCTCCATAGAAACTTGATTTTCTTTTTTTCCTTCAGTATACTTGCCTGAGATGTTATTAAGACTCCCATTTTTCCCTGGGTCTTCAAATATAGTGTGTGTCCCCCACCAGACACACTATTGTTCTAATAGGTATGGAGCAGGGTAAAGACATGGACCTCATTTGATCTGGGCTCTGTATTTTAGTCAGTGAACCTAAAAATCACATTAACTCATCATTTGACTCATATTGAACCATTTCTCAAGTCTCTTTCACTTCTACTGTCTTCATCCTGTTAGTGCAGTTTTTTTTTTCCTAAACTTAAGAGTAAAATAATATCTTTTTTTTTTTAATGCCATATTGCTATATTTAACCAGTGGTTCTAGTTTGTGGGGGCCTTTCTTCCTGATTCTGATATATTAACAATCCTTCCATTTAGTTTGCCATAAACATTTTAGTTAAGCATGTCTTCTCCAAGTCATTGATAAAAAGGGTGACCGTGATAGGATCTAAAACAGATGGCCAAACTTCTAGGAATTCCAGAGCGCTTCTTCCTAGTTGATGATCCATATTGCAGCACCATTTGGGCCCAGCTGTCCTGAATTACCAGACCATCCAGCTGCCAGTGTATTTCTGTTTTATCCTTAAGATCAAGAGAAGTTTTTCTGAAATCCAGAAAAATTGGGTCCCTGTCATTCTTTGATAAATATGTGTGTATATGTATGTGTTTATTTATATGATATACAAATATATATCGTGGAAATAGGTATGCATATTATATATTAAACCTCAAACTATTGTTTATAGACCACTTGCTATCTATCACTGTTGCACTTATATTGTCTCCTTTATGCTCTATAATAATTTTATATTAACTTTATTTTTTATTTTATTTATTTATTTATTTTGAAGATTTTATTTATTTAGTTGACAGACAGAGATTACAAGTAGGCAGAGAGGCAGGCAGAGAGAGAGAGAGGAGGAAGCAGGCTCCCTGCTGAGCAGAGAGCCTATGCGGGGCTTGATCCCAGGACCCTGGGATCATGACCTGAGCGGAAGGCTGAGGCTTTAACCCTCTGAGCCACCCAAGTGCGCCTATTTTTAATTTTTTTAAAAAAGATTTCATTTATTAGATAGAGATAGCAAGGGAGGGTATACAAGAAGGGGAAGTGGGAGAGGGAGAAGCAGACTTCCCAGTGAGCTGAGAGCCTGATGCAGGGCTCTATCCCAGGACCCTGGGACCATGACCCTAGCTGAAGGCAGACACTTAACAACTGAGCCACCCAGGTGGCCCCTTATATTAACTTTATTAAGTGAAAGTTTAGTTTTATGTTTTAGTATGACTTGTACTTAATCTCTAGTGGCTGGTGTTTCCTTCTCCATGTCCTTGCCACTTTTCATATTTCTTTGTTCTGGAGTTTTGCCCATGATACTGCCTATTCAATAAATACTGACCACTTGTTATGTGTAAAGAAAGCACAGTATTATAGCCAGTTGGAAATTCAAAGACTAATAAGAAATGATCACATTGCTCAGAAGAGCTTATATGTAGTTAAAAATATGAATGGATGACTTGGTGGGGGAAGGAGGGAAAGCAAAAGAACTCAGAAAAGAGAGTCCTGAGTGGTAATGGAGTGCTGAAGCTAGCCCGCTTACCAAGTTCTGAATGGAAAGTTCTAGAAGCCATAGTGGTGGTATGTTCTATGTCAGAACCTTCTCAGAAAGATTGGAAGGTGTCTGGTTGACTGACTGTTTTAAATCCTATCCCAGCACTTTGTTGGAGTGTCTTCCTTTTTCACTTGTATGTGTTTGTGTTGTATAGTGTAATTATAGCTTTGTGAGGCGTAATTAGCATTGCCTGATGCTGTGTAAGTCTTCACAATCATTACTTAAGGTTAATTTTCAAATAAGTATCACATGTATGTGTTGTAAATTCTAAAGGTGCACAAAGGTGGCCCATGAAAACAAGTCTTTTTCCCACCTTCTCTCCTCTTCCCCTAGAGCCAGTTGTGGTCACCAGCTCTGGTACTATAGTCCTCTCCTTAATGGCTGTGCATTAGTCCAGTGCAGCATTTCTCAAACTGCAGGTCATCATTAGTGGGTTGGAAAATCAAGTTAGTGAGGGCTGTACAAGCTGAAAATAACAGAGAGCATCACACATGCCCTCTCATACATGCACATTCTACATTACTATATAATATATGTACTTGTTACTCTGGGTCTTGCTCAAAACATACTTGAAATTTACCAGTCTAGTAATGACTGATATGGAGATTGTTCCTAATTTTTCATTATCTTAAATAATGCCGGAGTAGGCATTTTCCCCCGTCATACTTCGGACGTTTTTTCTTAGAATAATGTCCTAGAAGTGAGGATACTGGGTCAAAAGATATGAGCATTTTAACTGATCTAGCCAAGTTACTTTCTGAAAACTATGTCCCCTTCACTATTTAATAAATGCCATCTGTATTTTATTTAGTATAGGTTATTTTTATTTTAACACATTTTTCTATGCACTATGCGTGTGATACATATTTTAACAAAATGGGGTGATTTATTACTTTTCTCAGTATAAACTTTCCTGTTTTACTAAATCTTCTGTAAGCCACAATTCTCATTCTGGCAGCAGCTTTTCTTGGATGTAATGTGTGAGGAGTGACTGCTGTGGTTCTTCTCAACCTTGAGCCATTCTTACCCATTCTTATGATTTGTGCTGTATATACTTTTTAAAAAAGATTTTATTTATTTATTTTTAGAGAAAGAGAGAGAAGGCATGTGTGCTTGAGTGGGGGGAGGGGCAAAGGGTGAGGGAGAGAGAGAATCTGCAGCAGACCCCGCGCTGAGCAGAGAGCCTGAAATGGGACTTGATCCCATGATCCTGAGATCACGACCTAAGGCAAAAGCAAGTTGAATGCACAACTGACTGGGCCACCCAGGCGCCCCGTATATACTTTTATTTACTTAAGGTAAATAAAAGTATATAAAGTCTTTAAATTGGTTTTTGAAGAGCTTTTTATTTTTAAATAATTTTAAACTTACAGAAAAGCTGCAGAAACAGCTTTATAGAACTAGGGTTCAGTTATCAACAAGAAGTTAATAGTAGTGTAATGTCAACTCTAGACTTAATTTGGATTTCATTAGTTTTTTCTCTTCCAGGATCTCATCCAGACTCCCACATTACATTTATGTGTTGTGTCTTCTTAGTCTCCTCCAATCTGTGGCAGTTCCACAGTCTGTCCTTGTCTTTTGTGACCCTGAGACTTTTGAGGGAGTACTAGTCAGGTATTTTATAGAATATCCCTCAAGTCAGGTTTGTTTGAAGTTTTCTTATAATTAGATTGAGGTTATGGATTTTGGGAAGAATGCCACAGAAATGAAATGCCCTTTTCACTACATCATGTCAGGGCTACATGGTGTCAGTATGTCTTATTAATAATAACATTACATTTGATCACTTGGAAAAGATAATGTCTGCTAGGTTTCATCAAGTTTTTGTTTTTCTGCCTTTGTAATTAAACATTTTGGGAGTGATACTTTGAGACTGTGTAGGTCTCCTATTTCTCTTTAAACTTCTGCCCACTAATTTTAGCAAACAAAAAACATACATAGGTGACCTTTGAACAAACATGGGTTTGAACTATGCAGGTACATTTATACATGGATTTTTTTGGATAAATCCTTTTTTTTTTTTTAGATTTTATTTGTTTGATAGAGAGAGAGGGAGAGCAGGAACACAAGTAGGGGGAGTGGAAGAGAGAAAGCAGGCTTCCTGCTGAGCAGGGAGCCCGATGTCGGGCTCACTGTGGGGCTCGATCTCATGACCTGGGGGATCATGACCTGAGCCTAAGGCAGACGCTTAACAACTGAGCCACTCAGGTGCCGCTGGATAAATATATTATAATACTGTGGATGTATTCTCTTTTCATATGATTTTCTTGTTAGCATTTTCTTTTCTCTAGTTTACTTTATTGTAAGAATGTGGTATATAATACACATAACATACAAAATATGTGTTAATGACTTTATGGTATTGGGAAGGCTTCTAGTCTGCAGTAGGTTCTTAGTAGTTAAGTTTTTGGGAAGTCAAAAGTTATTTGAAGATTTTCAGCTGCACAGGGGGCCAGTACCCCTAACTCCAGCATTGTTTGTAGGTCAACTGTACTTTCTTTCACGCTGGTCTAATCAATGAGATCAGTGAAAATGGGGTTAATAGCTGGTTATGTTTTTGTCTTATGCACATTAAGATAAATATAAAAGTATTTGACATTTTTAAAATGTTTGTCCATGTACCACTTATAATCAGTCATCTTCTATACACGCCATAAGTTGGGAACCCTTGACCCTTCTAAGGTGCTAAGCCCCAGATGTTTTAGGTTTTATGGTGACATTATTGATTCCTTATTAATTGGATTGATTTGCTGGTTTGTTTCATTAGTTCATATATTAAAAATGTATTAATTGTGCTTGGTACAGAGTTCTAAGCTAGAATTCAGAGTTAAGACATAGTTTTTGCCCTAGAGAATATTGTAGGCTTATAGGCTAGTAGGAGAATTAAATTGAATAAGCCTTGTACACTAAAATACAAGGCAGTGAGCATGGCTAACAATGGAGTAGTAGACTGTTTTAAGTATAGGGGCAATGGATAAAGAATCCAGTCCAGGCAGGGAAAATCAGGGGAGATAGCATGGAGGAGATGACACAGTCTGGGCCCATATCTCCCACAGCTTTGCCAGATCTTGTTCTGAGGGGTGCTTTTCCTTTCAGGCTTAAGTTTTTTTTGTTGTTGTTGTTTTTGTTTGTTTGTTTGTTATATCATGGAAGAGCTATTTGAGTCCACATTCTTCTTATCCTCCCAGCCCCTTTACTCCCATTTTGTGCTCTACCTCCCCTGTCCTTAAGCTTTGGTCATGACAGGTTAAGATCTTGGTTGAGCTCAGAGTTCCTAGGCAAGTAATTGTGAGAAGCCTGTTCTGGCAAGGTAAAATAGTGCTTTTAAAAGGGGCCTGGAATATTGCCTCCTCAGTCTAGTCTTTCCTGGCCCCAGACTGCATTTATGTGGCCCAGTGTTAAAATGCTCAGACTTAACAAGGGACAGTATTCAGTGGTCTGTGGATTTGAGAGGTTCTAGGAAATGAGTGCATACATGAGCATTGAGACAGATACTCCAAGAGACTGGATCAAGCCGCTGAGTATCTTGTGTCCTGAGGATCTGAATTTTGAGTTTCATGCTGAGGGTTGTAAGCTGAGTAGAGGTGAACTAGCGCTGGGAGGCCGACAGACCCAAGGGGAGTATGCTCAACCCAGTGCTAGGATGTCCAGTAGCTGCTTCGTCACAGGGCAGGACAGTTACAGGTTAAATCCCACACTCTTTCAGTTCAGAGCCTTAACGTTGGGTGGGAGGGTGGCAGATGGGTGGGAGGTGGGTGGGATTTTGGCAGGAGTAAGGACCCCAGAGAATTTCCTGCCATAAAATGCCAGGACTTGAGCATAGGATAGCTATTTCATCTGTGCAGGCAGAAGCAGAGTATGTGCAACAGTGGACGGAGACCGTTGGTTTGTTGATTCACAGGTACTGTCGAGGCCATGAGGAGACTGCTTGATTGGCAGTAGGCATATTATCTTTCAAAAGAACTTAGATATTGCCAATTCTTCCTCTCTGTAAAAGCAGCTTTGTCTCAGACCAATGGCTAAGGAACGAGTCCCAGGCAAAGGCTCAGTCTCCTTCTGCAGCACTTCTCAGGTCCTTTCCAAATTTCCCCATCCTGTGTTTGGTATCTTTCTTCTCTTTTCAGTCTTCTTTAGGCGAGAAGCCTAAATCTCCCATCTTCTGTAGGAGAGGCTGCCTTTTGTGGGGCTGGTCTTCGTGTCATCCCAGGCAGATGACTCCAAAGTTCCAGGCCAGGGGCTCTGGAAGAGACTCTGGAGCCCCTGAAACAAGAAGTCTTTCTGGAAGGAGTGGCAGTAGGTGCTTGCGACAGAACAGTTGGACTGAGCAACTGTAACAGAACATCCAAGTTGTAAGGACCCTTAGAGAACACCTAGTTCCAACAGCCCAACAGCCCAGCAGCCCTCTCATTATGTGCAGGGAAAAGCAGAGGCCCTGAGAGGGGTGGGGACTTGCTCAAGGTCTCACCACCCTGGCAACCAGGACCTGGGCTTGGGTCAGCCGACTCTTTCTCTATTCCAGCATTTTTAATTTTTCCCTTTTTAACCACATTGCTGCTCAGTGGTAGCAGAAGAAAGCTGTAAAGCCCTAAAGGGCTGTTGTGTAAACCTGCCTGCTCATACGGCAGCCAGAGCCCAGTGGAGAACCGAGCAGGACACATGCAGATTCCCCCGCTACTTGGGCAGAACTAGATGTCCTCGGTGGAGAGGCAGCTGGACTCCACAGTCTGGCGGGCACTGGAGCTCAGCTCCCAGAGGCAGCTGAAGTTCCCCTGCATCTCTTAGGCACTCTGGAATCCAACAAGTAATATCAATATAAAAAGTAAGCAACAGCTTACTTTTCTTGAACTTCTTTGATCCTAAAATAAGGAGTGACTTGAACAGATTTACTCTGCTCTTGTGTTTTTAGGTTTGGAATTTCAGTTGCTGTTAAAGAGACAAGAAGATACTATAAACTCTTCTAGTGACCAAATGTAGACTCTAATTATCATACATACATATAAATACACACACACACACACACATACACACATAGATATTCTCCTGGTACAGTATAAGTCTATGCACTCAGATTCCCTCATCTTATGGAGGGGACAGCTTCTGTTTTTGCTTTTAAAAAGTCTTTTTCAAAGATTGATTTATCCCACACACATTAAAAGATTGCCCACTGTGAATGAAATAGAAAAGTTGGTAGACCTCATGGGGCTTATGACCGTGGGGGGACAGGAGTACGAGTGACAGTGATAAAGTGCTGTAAATACCACGATAAAGGCATCTTCAGACTGCTGTGCGATTGCAGAGCAGACAGACAGAGTCTTCTAAGAGATCAAGAAATATTTCACAGGGGAGGTGATCACTGCGTTGGGCCTTACAAGCAATAAGATTTTGCTTGTTGGTTAGGGGGAGGTCCTCCAATAAAGGTAACAGCATGAGCAGCAAGGAAGGAGCAGTGGGAGAGGAAAAATGCAGTTAAATTATAAAACATAAGATGACTTTTTCTAAGGAAAAATGTATTTTTCTTAAGCACAGTGACCTGTACTGTAGAGGTAAGAGAAAGTGTTTTTGTCCCTGAATGGAGCTGACCTAAGAGAAGCTTCTCCTCTGTGGGAACTGGGCCCTTCCTGCACCCTGCTCATTTTGGCAGTGACACTGGAGGAGGAGTGCCTGTAATGGGTAATGGGAGAGGCTATAAAACCCTGGAGCGCGTCCCTCGAAGAGTGACCTTACGAAGAAATTTCTGGGAAACAAACCACAGGGAGACTTTACAGGAATTTTTGGTCGAGCCCACAGGCAAGGCACATGAGGAGAGGAGATGTAATTACAGTTTGTAAGTCTATGAAAAGAAACAGTGAGTAGCATGGAATAGCTGTTCTAAGTTTCTTCTTCCTGTAGGACAAGAGGAAATGGGTTCTTTGCATTCAGCAGATCTTTATCGAGTGCCAGCTGGGAGCTGGGCCCTATCCTGGATGCATGGAGTATGGTGGCAAAACAGTCAGGGTTTCTGCTCCCAAGGAACTCATCAGGGAAAGCTGGCCTTAATAAAAGGGAAATGTATTTTTGTTGGAGATATTGATGAGCGCTATGAAGGATAAATCCTCATTTGATTGGGGATTCAGGGAAGACCTCTCTGAGGAGGTGAGAGACACGTAAGGACAAGGTAAGAGCCAGTTAGGCAGACTGGGGGTAGGGGGAGTGTCCCAGGCCAAGGAGAACAGCTTGGGAAGAATCTGGTCCTTTGGGGGAACTAAAAGAAGGCCTGTGTAGCTAGCGCATTTGGGGAAGGGAAGGAAGTATGCTGAGAGGAGACTGGAGAAGGATGAAGCAGGGCCTTCTAGGTCCTGATAAGAATTTAGATTTTATCTCAAGTGCAGTGGGAAGCCATTGAAGTGCGTCAAGCAGGAAATGACAGGATCGGATGTAGATGGGTGATTCAGACGGCTGCATGGAGAATGGAGCTAGGAGGATGAGAGTGGAAGCTGCGGCAATCCAGGAGGGTTTTTAGTAATCAAGGAAAGGGACTGAGATGGCAGTAGAAGGCAGAAAAATGGACAGACACATTTTGGAAATAGAATTATTTGGAATCAGCAAATGGATTGGATATGGGGAGAGAGACACACACAAAGATGTAAGGGTGTCTCTCAGATTTCTGGCACAAGTATGCATGTGTGCCTTTCAACAGATCCTAGACCCCACAAGGCTATAAAAGCCCTATCATTTGGGAAAGGTCACATAGGGTTGATCTGAATCCAGCCTTGCAGAGGCAGTGGAGGGATGCAGCTCTCCACTTGCCCTGCCTAGTTCAAAGAGCTTATACCTGCAGCAGCCCAAGCAGGGGTTACAGTTCTTCCATGACGGGCCCTTACTGTCTCCCTCCCCGCTGAGGACAAGTTTCTAAAGAACCTCTGTGAACTGCAGTGTGCCACTAGAGGGAGCATGGCTTGCATTCAGCGCCTGGCCTGGAAGGCTTTTTGGAAGTTGGATTACTTTAGAGACTGACTTGTATCCACTTCAGTACTCAGCCCAGGCCCTGGCCCCTGGCCCCTCATGGTGCTTAGAAGAATGCCTGACGTATGGTAGGTGCTCAGTAAATGTTAGATGGTGCTAATATTGTAACTCTGAGTATTATCTTGTTGTGGAAGTAGATGGGCATCATCTCTTCCTTCTCAGCACGGCTACTCTGAAATGCAGTGTGCCTTTTCAGGATCAGGAGAACAGAGGGATGCCCGTGGGGGATGGGAAGAGGGGGAAGTTTAGGGACCTGATGGTGTTGCACTTGCCATTTCATCCCATCTTCCATCGCAGACATGGGACACTAGGGCCTGTGAGGGATTCCTGAGGTGGTGTTTAGCTCAGGTCTGGGCATCTGTGGTGGGAGATGGGTCCTTGCCCCCTTTGAAGCTCTGGTGGCTTCACTCCCCCAGTAGTGCCCACCACTTAGGGTTTATACCATCCCGTTATCTCCTGTTGCATTTTCTGGACACTTTTCCTACTTTAGCTCCTGACATATAGTTAGCTTTATACACACACACACACACACACACACACATACACACACACACACACACGTTCACCTTTTAAACTCAAGTCAATTAAAATCTTGTTATGAGAATTTTGTGATACATCAGAAGCTAATAAAAACTCAAGGATTCTGCAAGAGATCACTGCATTAAAGATCCCATCAGGACCTCTCTGGAACTGTTTTAGGAAGCAGCATTGAAAAATGTCTTCCTTGAACCTCAGTGTCCTCCTCTTGGAGAGATACCAAATGCCATGGGTTTTTGTTTGTGTACATGGTAAAAAATGGCTGAGATGAATGAAGGTCTTAGCTCAGAGCCCAGTTTAAGGAGAATGCTTTCCCACCCATCATCTCTTTTTATGCCCATCCCAGCCCTATCAGTTGCCCGTGGGGTAGGTTTCATAGGTAGAAACTGGGAGGTTAGTTAGTGGTAGAGCCAGACACTTCCAGGGTCTTTTGACCCCTGCTCCATGGGTCCTCCTGCAGCCACTCTGCCTAATACACACATGAGGGTTGAAAGGCGTTGGTATTATTTCTAGATCCATTCTTTCCTGCTTCTGTGACCTGGGGCAAGTCATTTGACCCCTCTTTGAGATTTTCTTTAATCTGTTAAATTAGTATGATAAGGGGCACCTGGGTGGCTCAGTCGTTGGGCGTCTGCCTTTGGCTTGGGTTGTGGTCCAGGGGTCCTGGGATCGGACCCCTCATCGGGCTTCCTGCTCTGCAGGAGGCCTGCTTCTCCCTCTCCCACTCCCCCTGTTTGGGCTCCCTCTCTCACTGTGTCTCTCTCTGTCAAATAAATAAATGAAAAATCTAAAAAAAAAATTTGCAGTAAAATAAAATAAATTAGTATGGTAAATACCAGTCCTAACTTTTAGGTCGGTTGTGTTGAACAGATGAGCCACAATTTATGAGAGTACTTGGGAAAAGTGTAAGGTAATTTATAGCTATGGGCAGGACTTTCCCCTCTAATCTGTGCACCATTACCTTCCACATCTCATAGATGCTATCGTAGAATCTTCAGCCCAACACGATGGTAGTCAGGTCTAATGCATCATGACTCTAAAAGATTCTCCACCTTCCCCTGGGAATTCAGCTTTGTATCTCCATAGCAGCTACCAGGAAAAAGTTTAGTTATTAAGATCAGATGGTAGTGTACTTTAGGGGAAAGGCCCTGGACTGGAGGCCAGTGTCCTGGTCTCCTAGTTCTTTGACTGCCTAACTATCTAGCTAGGTAACCGTGCACTAAACGTTTGCTCTCTCTGAGCCTCAGTTTTCCCATCTACAAAATGGTAATAATATTGTCCAGTGTATTTTAAATGGTTTGAGGATCAGACAAAACAGTGCATATAAATATAAAAGAAGGTCACAAAGCAGAAATGTACATGGCGGGGGCGGCAGAGCGGGGGCCTGAATTGAGGGTCTACTGTGTCCCAGGCTCGGTGCTAGCTCTTGGACAGGAATGACGGTATTCCTGGCTGTGACAGCAGCTCCCAGACAGCCGGGGCTTTGGCTGTAGGCCCTCTGCAGGGCAGAGAGATGAGGCTGTGTTTGTATCACGTTTGTTGCTTGGGCTGTGATTCTGGACTTGCCCAGGACTCTTACTGGTCCTGACCTAGTGTCTTTCCTCTCCATTGCAGGAAGATGAGAGACTGCTTGGGCACCAACAATAGTACCACAAGTCCCTGCACTGGTTAAAGCCATCACCACAACCTGGGCAGGCAGCAAGGTAAGCAGAGAGGCCAGTTCAGGCGAGCTCCTGGGATGTGAATGCATTTCCGCCTCAAGTCTGCCCGGAAAATCCCAAGTGCACAAACAAGTCGAGGCAATGCATCTGGGTCCTCCTACCCGCACTCCAGGACCCAGAGGAAGGGCTTGCTTCCCCTCCCAAGTGCTCCAGCTAGCTCCCTCTCTTCTGGCCAGGATTCCTCTCAAGTTAAAAAAATGAGACACTGGAGGGGAAGAAAACAAGTCCACTCACTGTCTTTCCCATCTCCCATCTGAGCTGTTGAAGCAAGTTCCCAGGAGCTGCCCAGAGCCCTTGTTTGACTGGAAGGGAGGTAGGAGGAGTGGAATGTGTGCAGAACCCGGGCTGATCAAAAGACAGTGCTGTTTCATGGAAGCCTCCCAGAACTGAGAGCGGGAGAGCGGGGGGTTGGGGGGGGGGGGGGGGGGGGAGGGGAGAGGAGACACAGAGAGAGAGAGAGAGAGAGAGCTAGTGAGCGAGTGAGAGAGAGCGAGCTAGCCGAGCAAGCGCGAGCGCTGGAGCATGCTGGCTGGCGAGAACAGGGTCTCCATGACAACTGGCCTGGCCAGCTAGAAGTGCTCTGCTCACTTGGCTGGAAGGAGCGCCACGAAAGGTCAGAGGAAGGAGCTGTGGGAAGCTCACAGCAGGTATCGGAGCTTAAGCGAGTGGATTTTGGGGCCCTTGGGCTCCCTTACAGTCTGTGGTGCGAGCCAAACTCTGACAAGCATGGAGTGGGCAGGAAAGCACCGGGACTTTCAGGTAAGGTCAGCTCCGGCTTGGATTGTTTTTTCTCCTTTCCTGGCCATAGTCTTGGGCTGTTTTCTGGGAGGCAGGCAAATGTCTGTACTCTCTGCTCGGGGTTTGGGGCTCAGGAATGATGTCATGCTTCAACAGTTGGATTCTATTAGCTTAAGGAGGAGGGAAACAGCCAATTTTCTTGACTTTGCAAATCTAGCTGATCTCACTCTTGCTGAACCTGAGGTGTTTAGACTTTTCTGTAGAAATCACCATCTTTTATTTAGCACAAAGGCTTAGGATATTTTACAGAAAGTAAATTTTTTATATAGAAAAGGCGAGTTATCATCACTTCAGTATTGTGTTTGAAGTTACAACACGGAAACTCCAGTGTCTTTTGAGTGGCTCGGTTTCTTCTAGTGAACACTCTCTGTTTTGTCTCTTGGTGCTGCTCTGTCTGACCTGTAATGAAACAAAACAAAACAAAACAAAAAAGCCAGTTAACTCAGCTAGGAGCCTGTGGTGAGTTCCCAGTCTCTGGAGCAGTTCTTAGGACAGAGGGACCTTCTTAGGGATATCTAAGCTGAGATCATCACATGCTTAGTCTCTCTCCCAGGTAATCTGGAAAGAAGCATACTCTTCTCCTGCATTAAGGCCCATAGCAGGCTTTCCTAAAAAAAAATGTATATGGGTTGGAGGCTGGCAGGTGTGTGTATATTTTGGGGGGCCTGTGGAGAGGTTTCCTATATGGGTACCTCTGAGTGAACTCTCAGTGGTGGCTGCTAAGACCCAGCTTGTTGGTGGAGACATGAGGTATTGTGGTTGTGCCAGATGGATACTTTGGGTTAATGTTTTAACTCAAATCTCAGGGCGTTCACTGTCCATGCTGTGAACTCCTTTTCTGTTTTTCCTATGTTTTGGTAAAGCTGGTTCTGACCTAGAGGAGTGGTGTGTGGTAAGCTCGGTGTGGCCTAGGAGAGGAGACCCTTCCAGAAAGGTGATGGGGTAGCTAGGTTGTTAGCAATCTTATTTGAAGAATTCATGCAGCAGACACTCCCTGCAGTGGGGACCCATCAGGAGACGTGCTTCCGCTTCAGCCATGTTATATCTCAAACTTACTCCTGGGCCTCAGGGAACATTGTGGATGCCTTTGGTTTCTCTGTGGGATGAGGGAACAGCAGCTGTCCTGGCGCTTCGGTTTTTCTCCTTGAACTTTCTGAACAGAATATCTTTTGTATTCTGGCAGACAATGAGGGGGCCTTCTGATTAACTTCGGGTCAGCTTGCCAATAAAGGCACTGACCATGTCCCCAGTTTGGGCTCCCTGAATGTGTATATGTCTGCATCAGTATTGTGGCCTGAGGGTCCACAGGGGTGAACTCCATGGCCCTGGACCTCAGAGGGGCCACTGCTAAAGTGATGCCTCCTTTTAGTGTGCTCCCAATAATTCTCTGCTTGGTCGAAACCTCTGTTTTGTTGGGGGGTGGATATAGCATAGCACTGTTGGTTGGGATTAAATTTGGGGGTTGTGAGGAAGGGGCAGTGCAAATTCAGAATCTGAGTTCTCTGCTTAAGTGGCTGTGGTTGGGCCTCACCTCTTTCCCCTCCCCCACCCCGACAATGTGAAGATGGCTAGCAGTTGATCATTCTTTTGATATAGCAGAATGGACACTGAATTTGGGGTTAGTAGACTTAAGTCCATGGTCAGATTCTGCTACTTGCCATCAAGGTGGCTGCCAGCAAGATCGTTAACCTCTGTGACCTTCAGATTTATTAGCTGTGAGATGAGAGATAATGGTATAACTACTTCAACAGGTCTGTTGGGAGGAACAAAAATGAGATAATTTCCATGAAAGTAATTGTAAGCAAGTCAAGTCCTACATAATGTAAGATGCTGCAAATTAGAGCTTGAAGGATGACCCCACTCTCTTCTGAAAAGTCATTTTGCCCCTCTGTTCTGGTTTTCCAATTTATTTTTATTTATTTATTTATTTTTAAAAGATTTTTTATTTATTTCACACACAGAGAGAGATCACAAGTAGGGAGAGAGGCAGGCAGAGAGAGAGGGGTAAGCAGGTTCCCCGCTGAGCAGAGAGCCTGATGTGGGGCTCGATCCCAGGACCCTGGGATCATGACCTGAGCAGAAGGCAGAGGCTTTAACCCACTGAGCCACCTAGCCGCCCCTGGTTTCCCAGTTTATAAAGTGCCCTTTTCTTTTGTGCATTTGTAAGTAAAAATGAGGAAAAAAAAAAACCTTTAAAAAGTTCTTTAAGATATTA
Organism: Lontra canadensis; assembly: GCF_010015895.1. Taxonomy (NCBI): domain Eukaryota; kingdom Metazoa; phylum Chordata; class Mammalia; order Carnivora; family Mustelidae; genus Lontra; species Lontra canadensis. The sequence continues at coordinate 32,132,690 of NW_022631001.1, read as the reverse complement.
AAGGAAACAAATAGTGCTCTCTTTGAGTTGGGAAATAGGGTGATATTCACGGTAGGCTTTGAGCCTTATAAATGATCCTTCAGAGAGGAAGCTTTCTTTCCCTTAGGTTACCTGACTCATGTGTTTAGTATAGAAGAGAGGAATTCCAACAGACCCTTTGCTTTTCCAGTGTCCTATAGCTAGCTACCTGCCAGTTATGGTATCATAAATTTCAGTAGCTGGAAGAGAGGCTTCTGATTGTCAGGTTTGTCTCCCTCTTTCTGCTGGGGAAACTGTACTGAGTGGGCAGAGAGGCCTTTTCTCCTGTTCTAGGTTTGAAAGGCAGTGTCTAACTGGCAGGAAGAGTTATCGCTCTGAAGGGCTCCTTGGGGGCTGGGCAGCTTTCAGGAACCTGTGTGGCTACAGCTTAGAGGGAAACGAGAAAGAAAGAAAGAAATGAGGAAGTGGGAATTTCAAGGGCAGAGATTCTTGATATGCAGTGGATCTGTGCCAAGGAACAGAATAGCAGGGGTGGGGAGACTCCAGGCAAGGACACCCGGATCTGATCTCAGGGAGTGTATACGGCTCATGGCATGCTTGGTGGGAACATGGGGAGGGACCCAGCACCCCACCTGCAGCCCCAGCTTTTGTCGTAGGACAGGGAAACTGCCTACCCTGCCCTGGATTGGGCTCTGGGAGGAAGCCCCTGGGAAGACCCTAAGGAGGCAGATTTGTTGTTGTTGTTCAGCAGCAGAGCCTTTTTTCTAGGCAAATCACAGCCCAGCAGCCTCTAAGGTCTGATGGCCAAGTTGTCCATAGCTTAGGTTGGGGCTGCAGCTGTTCCCCACTCCTCTTTAGTCCAGCTTCCCAGAGCTGAGTCACACGTTGGATGGATCCCTCCATGTTCTTTAAGGATTAAAAAGTAACATTTCTGTTCTCACTCCTTCTCTCCCCCTTCCTCTACTCCCCTTCCTGCACACTCTCCCTCTGGGCTCCCTCTCTCTAAAATTAGAATAATCAGTTATCCAAGGAAGTTGAAACTTTGAAATGCCTTGGACGACAGGCCTGGGGCATCCTGAATTCCACTGGCTCTGCCCTGTCACTGCAATGGAGGGCTTGGGTATAAAGTTTGCGAGGGCTCCCCAGACTCTAGGTATCATGGCCACGCTGCTGGCCTGGAAGTAAGAGAGGCTGTGCTCCATTTCCTACCTAATCCGATTCTAAGAACTACTTTGGGAAGCACCACTGGGCACCTGAGGGTGGTGGGAGGGTCTGAGTCAGGGACTGCCAGAGCACCTCCCTGCACGCAGGTGGGGCAGAGAGACTGAAGAGCATGTCTTCCTGTTGCTTCTCTGGTCTCCCAAATGCCATTGTGCTGGAGGCTCCTGATTTCTAGTGTTGGGCCCAAGAGAGTATACTGAGGCAGCCGAGTACAGGAACTCGTACCTCAGCCTGGGGAAGTACAGGCATCAGCCCTGCAGAGCGTTGGCTTGGCCTCCCTGCTCTACTACATTAGCTTGGCAGAAGAGGGTGTTTAGGGTGGGCAGGGGGAGGGGAAGGGGAAATCTGCCGGCAGATAATTGAGTTCTTTGAGTTAGAAGATTCATGGAAAGTGGAGAAGGGGGCCGGGGGCATGAAAGAGGGAAAAAAAATTACCATCTGGCACAGTCTGCAGAGATTTCTCTACAAAGCCTGAGGGAGAAATTGTGTTAGTGAGTGCCTTCTCCTGGGGGGTGGGGAGGGAGAGTCTGAGCATCTATTTTTGCTGGGGAGGAGGCGCTGTGTGCATCTGTCTCAGCAAAATACTGGGTGCATCTTGTCTGTCTTAGAGGAACATGCCACGGAATTTTGCCTGATAGAAAAATTCCCTGTGAGACCTAGTGTGTTGAGGGGAGAGGAGGAGGTTAAATGAGTCTAGACTACCTTATTGTAGGATTTCTCCAAAGATCCCTTTTCTTATTATTTTTGGCTCCAATATACTGTCGAAATTATCACAATAATCTTCTCATCTAAAAACTGCCCGTGTGTTAGATTGTACTGTCTCTATTTTTTAAAAGATTTTATTTATTTATTTGACAGATTTGACAGAGATCACAAGTAGGCAGAGAGGCAGGCAGAGAGAGAGAGAGAGGAGGAAGCAGGGTCCCCACTGAGCAGAGAGCCCAATGCGGGGCTCAATCCCAGGACCATGGGATCATGACCTGAGCTGAAGGCAGAGTCTTTACCCCACTGAGCAACCCAGGCGCCCAGTACTGTCTCTATTAAGGGTGAATTATACGCAATTATATACCTTTTTAAGCAAAGCTGACTTGTGTCTAAGGGTTTGTCATGAAACCACGCATCTCTCAAAGATGCAGATTCTTGTGCGTGACTTGTCACTGAAGGCGTTTGTAGGTGAGCTGGAGGTTGATTAATGGGAAGGAGCACAGTGAATAAAGGACTGTTTGACCCTTGGGAAAATGAGATGAACAGTGGCCTAAGGGAGACTAGGAAGAAACAGGAGAGAGGCTCTGGGTAAAGGGATTGGGGGTGTGGGAGGAAACTAGTTCTGAGGAACAGCAGGGGGATAGAAGGCAGTACCTGGGCTGCTCTAGGAGGCCTTCGCAATTTAGCAGAAGGTTGCACTGCCCCCAGGGGATCCAAGGAGACCGTGTCCTAGCAATCAGGGAGGCTGGCACTGGGGTTGACACTCTGTTCCTTTGTTCCTGGGTTTGGAGGCATCTTTGGCGCCCATGTGCCCTCTTGGTCTGCTCACCCATTTTGTCAATGAATAAGGAGGGTCTGGGCCAAGAGCTAGGAGGGTCTAAATAGTATCGAGTGTGAACTTGATGTTGTCACCAGGTATTGTATCATAGTTATTTCCTCCCCAAAGTGAGCCTCTGTCTCTGTGATGAAGAGAGAAGAAACATAGGCCTGCTGAAGTTAGGGTTTTGCAGTAGGGTTAATGACCGTCTCATGCTTTAGGCTGGGAAGAAGGCGGAACATCCCAACTCTTAGATGCTGATATAAAGCACTGTTTTTTTTTTTTTTAAAGATTTTATTTATTTATTTGACAGAGAGATCACAAGCAGGCAGAGAGGCAGGCAGAGAGAGAGGAGGAAGCAGGCTCCCTGCTGAGCAGAGAGCCCGACGCGGGGCTCGATCCCAGGACTCCGAGATCATGACCTGAGCCGAAGGCAGCAGCTTAACCCACTGAGCCACCCAGGCGCCCCTAAAGCACTGTTTGAATGATGGAAGAGAGCCAAGTAAAAAGGACTGGAGATAGGAGGGAGAGGTCAAAGCTTCTCTGAGTGTCAACAGATCAGGTGTTGGTGGGGGAGGAAAAAGGTAAGGGGAAAATTGGAAAGAAAACTATATAGAAACTATATATATAGTTTTCTATATATATGAAACTTAAAGTTTTCAGAACTCTTCAGCCTTTTCGAGGAAGTGAGTTCTGGTGTGCTCATTTATGTCTCGGAACACAGGCTCCCTTAAGCAGTTCTGACAGTTGAGTTTTAAAACTTGCTTTTAAATGAGTCAGCCTGTGTTTGTTCAGCTCTCGGGGACTCTTAATCCTTAGTGCATGTGGTGGAATGACCCATCAGCACTAACGTGAGCATCTCAGTGCTTCGTCGAGGTGCAGTGGTGAAGAGCTGGCACTTGTGGCCCATGCCTGCCTAGGTTTCGAGCCCAACGTTACAGTTACTAGCGGTGTGACCTTGGGCAAGTTGTTGAATCTCCCTGAGCCTCTGTTTTCTGTGAGGTATCTGTAAAACGGGTATGATAACGGTACTTAACTTGTGAGAGTTTTGCCGAGGATTGAATGAAATATTACATGGAAATTTCTCAGCCCAGCACCTGGCACTTAGTAAATGTTCAGTGCTTTCCCGTATTATTATCAACCTAGAGCAGCATTTTGAAGAGTAAGGCTGGCATCTCTTAATCAGGTTGGGCTTACGATTCAGGAAAGTCAAATCAGATTCTATATCTTTCTTTATTTAAAGATTCTATTTAGTTTTTTTTAGAGAGAGAGAGAGAGAGCACAAGCAGGGGGCAGGGAGAAGGAGAAGCAGGTTCCTCGCTGAGCAGAGAGCCTGATGCAGGGTTCATTCCCAGGACCCTGGGACCATGACCTGAGCCAAAGGCAGATGCTTAACCGACTGAACCACCCAGGTGCCCCAAATCAGATTCTTCTTTTAGAAGTTTATACTTCGTGTTTCATTCACCTTTCTGTCAAGACCTCAGGAGAGTCTCCGTGGTCATCCTTCTCAAACCAGATTCAGAAGCTCGGCTTCACCCTTCACTGTAGGATGCTTACCCTTCGCTGTCATGAGAGACGAGAACTGCTTCTTGCCTGCTGCTTTCCCTGTAGGCCTACCCATGCAGGGCCCTAGGTCCTCCTTTGCCCAGCATTGGCTGCCCTTCACAAGCTCCTGTTGGTGCTCTAGACACAGGCTATCCCAGCACTTCTCACCTCTACTTCCGTGAATTTTGTTTATCATCCTTGGAAACCCAGCGTAGAGCATAGGCTTTGCAGCCAGCTCTGGAAGGCTGTAGTCTGGCTCTTCCTGTTATTATCTGTGGACCTCTGGCAAGTTAATTTTATAAACCTTATTTTCTGCAGCTGTAAATTGGGAGTAAAATGGTATCATCTCAGTGGTTTGCTGCAAGGGTTAAATGAATTTATAGAAAGTACTTCGCTTAGTTGCTGGCGCAAATATGCTCTTGGTAACTGTTTGCTGCTATAGTTGTTCGAGATCCCTCCCTCTGTGTGTTCCTCTGCCTCCATACAGCAGTACAGAGAGCCCTGGTCAGGTCAGCAGATCTGAGCGATAGTCCTGGCTCTATCTGTGACTTGTCGGGTGACCCTGGGGAAGTCACCTTGGCTTCTCTAGACTTCAGTTTCCTCTTCTAAAGGGCAGAAGGTTTAGATTGAGGGTTTTCATTGACATTCTGACTTGATTCTTAAATGCATGTGTCTTATCTTACCAACAAATTCCCTTAAGTTGTATAAAATTAAGCGTAGGGGCGCCTAGATGGCTCAGTGGGTTAAAGCCTCTGCCTTCCGTTCAGGTCATGATCCCAGGGTCCTGGGATCAAGCCCCGCATCGGGCTCTCTGCTCAGCCGGGAGCCTGCTTCCTCCTCTCTCTCTTTGCCTGCCTCTCTGCCAACTTGTGGTCTCTGTCTGTCAAATAAATAAATAAAATCTTAAAAAAAAATTAAGCGTAATATTTTATACATTTTATTTCCCCAAAGTGGCCAACATATATACCTTTTGCTTAAAAAATATTTGAGAAGCTTTTTTAAAAAATCCCATCAGCTGGATTCTAGGAAGCATTTGACTTGGTTCTCGTAACTTGGAGCCTGGGATCTTGTTCTCAGAGGCACAGGGTTTGGCTGTAACAACTTGAAAAGAGTGTCCAGCCTTTAGTGAGTTAGAAAGTCTACCAGCTTAGTAAGAAAGGAGGTGGGTTTCACTTGGTGCTGCTGGGAAAATTTTGGTTGACAGATGTTTGGAGGTACTTACTGGTTGTGCTGTATAGACTCAGATCAGCCCTGTAAATAAATGCTGCCGTCACTGTTTCCTTCTCTCCATGGAGAAAAATGGCAGTGTTTCCTGGCTGACCCTCTCTCTCCCTTAGAGTCTGAAGTGAGTCAGTGGTGCTCAAAGACAAATCCGTGTGTTAGGAAGAGACGTCTAACGAAAGGGTGATACTTAGAGCCTGGGCTCTGGGGTCACACAGTTGGGGTTCATATTCTGGCTCTGCCACTTACTCCCTCTAAGATCTTGGGTGAATTGTGTAGCCTGTTCATGCCCTAGTTCCTTTTCCATGAGACTGTGAGTCCTATTTCACAGAGTTGTGGTAAGGCCTAAGTGTCATGGGCTTAGGATAGTACTTCGTATCTGGTGCTGAATGAAATATGAGCATTGACTGTTAGATTTCTTCTTCCCTTGTAAACCAAGCAGAGCTTGTTTCCAAGTGGCTGGTCTCTCTGGTTTGTTCTGCTGAGAAATGTGGGACGAAATCCCCTTCTTTGTCATGGACGGACATCTCTAGTATCAGGAGAGCAGTGGTAAGTGTCCTGCAAACAGTACAGAGATCCTAGCTCTTGTGCTTTGCTTTTGCAAAGACATATATAAACCAGAAAGGGAATCTGAGCTAAAGAGCATGTAGGTTGAAAGGACCCGCTCTGATGTGTAACCTATGTTATATGGCACTGCAGTTAGGGACAGGCAGAACCCTGGGTAAAAGAACAAGATGGGAAGTGGGCTGAGGGAGAGATGGAGCTAGGTAATGAAGAGTGGTGAGTATTTCTGGGCAAGTGGTAGTGGCTGCGACGGTAAGCCCTGTGGAGAAGCTCCTGGCACTCTCTCTTCCCAGAGGCACCTTGACTCCCCAGCCCCAGGTGAGAATTGCCCCCACAGTGATCACTCAGACCAGTCTCAGGGGAGCGGTGAATTGGGATGAGGTGGTTCTTATCTGTTCCTAACCAGAAGGAATAGCAAGAGTGGCTTGGTGTATCTTATCTACAAGTGTAATTATAAAGAGATTTCCTTTTCCAACTGCAAGAAACAGGAACTTTTGCTGCCAAACCTAGCAGCATGTTTTAAGTCCTTCAAATCTCCTCTGAGTGCTACCAAAGCTCTGAGCTTTGTTGTTATCTCTTGTTGAAATATAGCCTGGAAAGGTCATCTCAACAGTGCCAATTTATGGGCCTGCTGAACCCAGGCAGGCCTAGGGTATAATGGGGAGTTCCTGGGAGTAGGTGCTTCACAGATTTTCCCTTTGAGTCAGGTTGTTTATAATTTAAGGTTCCTTTTGCTTTAGAAGATCAAACTCTGCAGATTAGGGTCAAACATTTTACTTCTTCTGCAGTTTTCCTTCTGTAGGCAGGAGCTCTGATTCCACAGTAACTCCCGTATGGTGGGGAGAAGCTCAGCCTTGATGGTAATTACGATGCCAAAGCCAGCACTCTTCCCTGGAGGTTGGTTTTCTCAGCACAAAGTTATACCAGGATCCTTCACCCTATTTAGTTTATTAGCAGTTTTTTACTTATACTGTGTGTTTTGAAGGAGCGATTAAAAGAGGCAAAGACCACATGGTATAGAAACCACACATAGGTTTTTGCACTCATTCGTAAAGATCTGAAGAAAAGAAGGTCAGACCCGTGTGTACATGTACAGTACTCTGTCCCTTGGCAAAGTGGATGCAAATAGGGAAAGGAAACTAAAGAACCTAACTGACCCCAGCAACTGTAAAGAATTGTAGCACTTGAGTGTGAGAGAAAATACCTGGGACAGCTGAGGTGAACTTGGCAATGGCAGTGACCTTGGTTGGCAGTCTGTGACTTGACTAACTCAGCTGCTCCTGTTTAAAGAATTGAGGCTTTGGAATCTAAGAAGGAAAGAGAGCACTGAAATTTTTTATTTTCTTTGCCTCCCTCTAATCCTGATTCACTTACCCGTCTGGGTTCAGACACCCGTGGAAAGACTGCCAGCTAAATTGCTGTTTTTGAAGTGGTGTGGGCAGCACTGTCCTCTCCAAGTCTCTGTATCTCTGGGTTGGAGTCCTCACTGGCTCCCAGGAGTGAATTATTGCTCATTTGTGCTGGGAGAGCCGGCTGGGAGGAGACTGGTGGTGAGAAGGGCAGTGGGTTAAACTCTGAGGAAGTGCCCGAAGGGAAGAGGCGGGGATCAGGTTAAAAAGAAAACAGTAAGGAACAACTGGAGATGTTTATCTTATTTAAATCTCATCAAATAGAAGTAGAAAAGCTTTTTTTTTTTTTTAAGATTTTATTTATTTGGGAGAGAGAAAAAGCAAGAGAAAGAGAGAGTGAGTGCCCAAGCAGGGAGGGGGCAGAGGGAGAGGGAGAAAGAGTCTCCCCCCTGAACAGAGTGCCTGATGTGGGACTGGTTCCCAGGACCCTGGGATCGTGACCTGAGCCTAAGGCAGACACTTAACCCACTGAGCCACCCAGGCATCCCTCAGGTAGGTTTCAAAAGCAGTGCTATCCAGGCTTCTTTTCACCTGAAGAATACCCAAGGTCAGTTGTCTACACAGCTTGCTCAAACAAGTTGAGCCCTGAGAAACTGTAGAAACTAAAGGAGAACACCTGAGAGTCATGTGTATTTACCACAACAAGAAAAAATCTAAAGGGCTGAGGGTACGGAGCAAGCCATGGAGACTCTAATACCTGTGACATCATCCCCACCCCTGAGAGCTGTTCATGTTTTGTCACCAAGGGTGTTAGGATGACTGCTTGTGTTCCCCAGGAGTTTATTTCTGCTTAGCCTTAAAAATTTAAGTAATTAATCGAAGTATAGTTAACATACAGAGTGGTATTAAATTCAGGGGTACAGCATAGTGATTCAACAACTCTATACATTGCTCAGTGCTCCCCACGCTGTGTGGTCACCCTCTCTTACCATCCAATGTTACTACAATATTAGTGACTCTATTCCCTAGGCTGTGCTTTTTATCTCTGTGATGTTTTTGTTTTATAACTGGAAATTTGTGCCTCTTAATCCTCTTTATCTATTTCACCCATACTCCCACTTGATGCCCCTTCTGGCAACCACCAATTTGTTCTCTGTATTTAAGACTTTGGTTTTTGTTATTGTTGTGTGTTTGTTCATGTTTTGTTTGTATATTCCACATATAAGTGAAATCATATGTTATTTGTCTTTCTCTGACTTATTTCACATAGTGTAATACCCTCTAGGTCTGTTTGTGTTGTTCCAGATGCCAGAGTTTCATTCTTCTTCATGGCTGAGTAATATTCCTGTGTGTGTGTGTGTGTGTGTGTGTGTGCGCGCGCGCACGCGTGCGCGCGCATGCACGTGCATCTGTGTGTACCATATCTTTATCCATTCATCTATTTTTAAATGTTTTAAGTATTTATTTATTTATTTAAAGATTTTATTTATTTATTTGTGAGAGAGAGAGAGAGAGAGTGTGAACAAACGGGGAGGGTCAGAGAGAGAGAAGCAGACTCCCCACTGAGCAGGAAGCCTGATGCATGCCTTGATCCCAGGACCCTGAGACCATCACCTGAGCCAGAGACAGATGCTTAACTGACTGAACCACCCAGGCACCCCTATCCATTCCTCTATTGATGGACACTTGGGTTGCTTCCATATTTTGGCTGTTGTAAATCCAACCACTGTGGAAAACAGTATGGAGGTTCCTCAAGAAATTAAAAATAGAAATACCATATGATCCAGTAATTCCGTTACTGGGTATTTACCCAAAGGATACAAAAACACTAATTTGAAAAGATATATACACCCCTATGTTTATAGTAGCATTATTTACAATAACCTTTCTCTTTTTACTTTACATTCTTTGCCTCAGATTCTACCTTCTGCTACCACGTAGAGAAGGAGGGTGTGGGTGTGTGTGTCAAACTCTGCATTCTCTTTTGAGAAACTTTTTTATTCATTCATTCATTCATTCATTCATTCAATACATAATCATTGAGTACCCATTCTGGTCTAGGCACTGTTCTATATACTGACGATATGGAGATAACTAAGACAGCAAAGTTGATGTGTCATGGAACTTAAAGTATTTGGGGTATCAGTCAGTAAATAAGTAAACAAATCAATAAATGAGATAAAGGTAGTGACAGGAGCTATGAAAGAAATTGTGGTGATATAAAAGAGGATAAGTAATAGGAACTTGAAAGCTATTAAAACAGAACTTAGAGAAAGCGTCTCTGAGGAAGTGACATTTGGACTGCAAGTTGAAGCACTAGAAGCAGCTGTGAAGGTGCAGGACTGGGGCATGTACATTTCTAGAGGAGCGAACAGTAAGGGCAAAGCCCCTGGGTTGGAAAGAGCTTGGCATGTTGAAAGAGCATGAAGAAGTCATCATTGTTAGAATATAAAGGAGCCACTGGTTATAAGGGTGTAAGACGTTGGTGTAGGCTAGACCAGGTACAGCCTTTTGGGCATGGGAAGGAATATGGAGAGCCAGTGTGGGGGCATGTATTCTAGGCCTGTGCGCAACTGGGGATAAGATGTCAAAATGTGAGAGGGATGATTGGCTAAGAGGAACACTGAATTTGAGAAGAATTAAAAAAAAAAAAAAAAAGAATATGGGGAAATAGAGGGGATCTGGAGTGGGGATAGGCATAGATAATTCGCTAAAAGAAGTGGAATAAGTATAATTCAATTCTGCATAATTCTTGGGATCAAGGAATATATGTTTCAAAAGTTGCTGTAGATTTTAGGTTTGTGGTGTATCGTTGGAGAATGCTTTCTGTATTCCTGGCATTGTATTAGACCAGGCATTTCCCCTTGCATCATTTGAGTAAATTCTCACAATAATCTTTGAGTGAATTTGATGTTCTGATGTCTACAGATGAGGAACTCAGAGGGTCTAACTTGCTTAAAATCCACATCCCAGTCTGTATGATTCCAAAGTATGTGCCCCTTTTATACTTCCACTCTGAGTGGTACACCAAATATACCTCCTCTTAGTTATCTAAAATATTTCATGTGCATTTTCCCCTGGAATTATGTGTTGTTTACTGTCATGTTCTCCCTTCTATCCATTGGAAGCTAGGATAGATTTTGGATGTTTGTGGATTTTTTTTTTTTTAAAGATTTTATTTATTTATTTTACAGAGATCACAAGTAGAGAGGCAGGCAGAGAGAGAGGGGGAAGCCGGCTCCCTGCTGAGCAGAGATTCCCAATGCAGGGCTAGATCCCAGGACCCTGAGATCATGAGCTGAGCCGAAGACAGAGGCTTAACCACTGAGCCGCCCAGGTGCCCCGGATGTTTGTGGATTTGAATGAGTTCTTTTCAGCTTTCCTGAAAGGAGTACCTGATTAAGTATGGAAAATGCCAGTCCAAAAACGGGGGACGTGGGGGTAGGTGGCAAGACTTGGAAACAGATAATCTGATTCACATCTCTTTGGGTAGGAAGAGCGATGGTCTTTCTCATGAACAATACTATACAAGTAGTCACATGTCTTAGATTACAATTCCTTTTGTTTTATAGTAAGAAGATAAAATTTGTTTTGGAAAATTGAAGTAATTTTCAGTAAACTAGCATTTGTAAATGAACTATGATTTCCTAGTTTACAGGTCTCCTTTAGAGTCTCAAAGTTTATTGGAAGTGTCTGAGGAAAGAAATGTATCAGGCCACAGCTTTCACTTGCTGGAAATTGAATACTGACTAGTTTCTATTGGTGGCTGTTTCTTTTACGAGGGATTGATCCCGTTTGGATTCTGTAAATCAAGGGTCAGGATTCTGGAGTGAAAATGTGTGTGCTGTTAATAAACTCTCATTCCTCAGTGCTCATGAGATCTGAGATCTGTGTTCGGCCTCCTCAGTCAGCTTAGATGCAATAGTTTGTGAAGGGCAGAGCAGGGTGAGATTGAATTTCATTTTAGCATAGAGTCTTGACACACAGAGGAATTTTCTTTTGTAATGGGATTCTGCTTTCCTGTCTCCCCTGTCCCTGTCTGTTTAGTAACTACTTTGCTTCTGAAGGAAAAGCTGTGTGATTAGGAAAAGATTCCTTTAGACAGTGTTTTTATCTTTAGCACTGATTGACTGAGCAGACATGAGATGGTCACCTACCATGCATGACCAGGTTCCTACCATGAATGGGGCCATACAGATGAATTAGGGGTCTCAAAGTTCGTTTAAAGCAGAGAGTATAACGGAATTCTGGAGGGTCTGAACTCTAGTTGCAGGTTTTCAGACTTGAGCAGGCCCCAGATTCAGCTGGAGAGCTAGTTTCCAGCTCAGTAGGTCTGAAGTGGGGCCTGAGAATGTGCATTTTTAAAAAAAGATTTATTTATTTATTTATTTGACAGAGAAATCACAAGTAGGCAGAAGTAGGCAGGCGGGGAAGAAGAAGCAGGCTCCCTGCTGAGTGGGGCTCGATCCCAGGACTCTGGGATCATGACCTGCGCCGAAGGCAGAGGCTTAACCCACTGAGCCACCCAGGCACCCCGAGAATGTGCATTTTTAACAAGTTTCTAAGTGCGGCTGGTGGTTGGGGAACACAGTGTAAGAGGCTCAGCCTCTGAGATTCAAATAAGGCTGTGAGGGCCAGATGTCATCCACATGCTTTCTTTCGGTGACCTAGCATTTCATGCCTGTACTTCAGACTCTCTTGGGTGGCTTACCACCACAATGTCAACAAAGTCCGGTAAAGGCCTGCACCCTTGGTCACAGTGACTCTTCTCACGATATCTGTATCACTTCCGGCTGAGGCTTCCGGCCAAGTGCTCGTCTCTAAACAAAACAGCTGTTTGACTTCTTGGAAAATGCCCATCCCAGGCCCTTGATTCGATTAGGATAGATGACATTTCTGCCAGGGTAAGCGGGAGCTTACCCTTGAGCACACTCCCCTGCTTGGCAGAACTGTCTCAGGGACTGTGTTTGTCTCAGGGACTGTGTTCTGTTGATTAACCAGGTTTACACAGGATATGCCTGGGAGATTATCTCTGTAGCCCAGGAGTTGAATTTCCAGGGCAAAGTCCACAGTTGGCCGCTGATAGGCTGAGAACACCTGCAAGAGAGGATTTCACTTGGCTTTCACTTAGCCAGGCCTCAGTGCTTCTTCCCAGAGAGTTCAGGTGTTCTACTTGTCTGATGCCCAAGCAGGTATCCTTGGGGTGCTTCTCCAGAGCGGTGTGGCTCCAGGCGCTGCCCCCTTGCTATCTAGTTCAGGACCTGTGGCTTCAGATGAGACACTTGCATGAATAAACATAAGCTGCCCTCTCTTCCTTGGCATTATCACTTTTTGCAGCACTGTCTGTGCTTGCTTCTCTCCTTGGGGGAGGATCTCCCAGGGCTCCCCTTTTCTAAACTTTGCTCATTAGTTCAGCACAGTTGTAGAATTCTGTTTCAGTGTGGGAAGAGATATTAAAAGTTACCTGACTTAGCTCTGCCCAAACCTTTTTCATACCCCTGCCTACACAGGAAATGATCATTTTGGTAAGGCACGTTGAGATAATAGGAGGAGGCTCTTGGTAGTGCTGAGCTCCAGCGCTTTCACTGCCCTGGAGCTTGAAGGAGTCGCTCTGTCTGCACAGCTATCACCCATTCTTGGCATCGTGGTTGGGAACTCTGGTCCCGTCCCAAGCACACCAGCGTTTAGAGGTGAGAAAACAGAGCGCCCAGAAAGGTGGCAGAGCTAGGACAGAGATGCAGGTCATTGCACTTTGGATTCCTCTTCTGTAAGCATTTCACAAGAACTGTAATGTGTTGCAATTCCAGATTAGTAAGTGCATGAAACTGTCTCAGGCTAATTTTTAAGATACTTTTTCTTTTTTGATAATAAAAGTAATACATTTGTTCTATAAACTTTTACACAATAGGAAAATATATGTTGGAATATGAGCCTCTCCTATAAACCAATGCCCCACGAGTATAATCATTGTTAACAGTTGGGTAACAGTGGGTTTTCCTCCCAACAATACATTTATATAAACATTTATTTTATTTTTACAAAAAGAGATTATAGTCTAATCAAAGATGGAAAACAAAAAGTATTGGCAAGGTTGTGGAAAAATTAGGAACCTTTTACACTGCTGGTGGGAACATAAATGGTACAGCTGTTGGACAGCCAGATTCAAAAGCTAAAACTTACCATATGACCCAGCAATTCCACTCTTAGGTAACCCTCCCAAATTGAAAACTCAGATACTTAGATGCCAGTATTCATAGCAGCATTATTCACAGTAGCCAGAGGTGAGGAAACAACCCAAGTGTTTAGCCACTGATTAATGAATAAATAAAATTGGTATAGCCACACAGTGGACTATTATTCAGCCATAAAAAGGGATGAAGTTCTGATCTCTGCTACAATGTGGATGAACCTCGAAAACATTGTGCCAAGTAAAATACACCAGACACAAAAGGACAGGTACTGGATGATTCTGCTTGTATGCAATATCTGTAATTGGCAATTCACCAAGACAGATAATAAACTAGAGGTTTCCCAGGAGTTTGGGGACAAGGGAGAATGGTGAGCCATTGCAAAGTTTCTGTTGGGGTGATGGAAAGTACCAGAAACAGGTAGTGGTGATGGCTGTACAACATTGTGAATGTAATTAATGTCACTGAATTGTAAACTCAAAAATGCTTGCAATGGCAGACTTTATATTTTGCCATAACAACAAAATGAAAGAAAGGATTATACTCTCCTGAAAATGTTTTCACTTGGTCATTTACCTAGGCTGTCTTTCCTTGTCAGTGCATTCCTTTTAACAGCAGCATTGGGTTTCTTCAGGTGGATGAAGCAAACTTTATTTAATCCTGCCCCTGTTGATGGTTACTCTAGTTGTTTCCAGTTTCTCCTGTCCTGAACAGGGCTGGCCCGCAGTAGTCAGCCATATATAGCTGTCTTTGCCCGAGCACTGTAGTACTTGTACTACCTTCAGCAGAATTCTTAGAAGGGAAGATTTGCTGATTAAGGGTATACTCATTTAAAATATTAGTAAACATTGCCAAACCGCTTCCCAAAGAAGTTGCATCAATGTAATTCTCGTCAACAGTATGGAAAGGTTTCTCCTGCACCATTGCCAACACGGCTGTTATAAATCTGATACGCGGAAAGGATTTCTTATTGTTACTTTATTTAGGATTTCTTTCCTTTTTTTTTTTTTTTTAAGATTTTATTAATTTATTTGACAGAGGGAGAGCATCAGCAGGGGGAAAGGCAGAGAGAGAGGAAGAAGCAGGCTCCCTGCTGACAGAGAGCCCGATGTGGTGCTCAATCCCAGGACCCCTGGGACCATGACCTGAGCTGAAGGCAGATGCTTAACTGACTGAGCTGGGTTCCCCAGGTGCCCCAGTCGCCCCAGGATTTCTTACTAGTAAATTGAACACCTTTTATGTTCACTGGCAGTTGTGCTTATTCTTTCGTGAATTTTTGTTTCGAATACTTTGTTTGCTTTTCTGTTTGGTCATTGTTTTTTCTTGTAGATTCACCAGGAGTTTTTACATATGTGTTACATTAGAAGTATTCACTGTGTAAGTTGCTGATCTTTTTTCCTCCAGTTTATTTTTAATTTTTGATCTTTTTTTGGCTAATTATTTGCCTTTCACATGTTTTAAATTTTTCTTGAGGCAAATATATGATATTCTCCTTCAGGGCTTGTTTATTCTTCCCTTAATGACTTTCGAGTTAAATTTTGTGTCATACTTGGAAAAATTTTCTTCACTCATCAGAATTATACAACTCATTGATTTTTTTCTAGTGTTTTTATGGTTCCAATTAAGCTGTAATTAAATTTGTACTAAGGATGGAGGTAGGAATTAAATTTTGATAAAAAACCTAGTAATAACCCTTCTCCTATTAAATCAGCTCCTATATAAAAATTTGTAAATGTCTGTTTACTTTAGTATGTTTCGTGAGTAAGGCTATCTATATTTAAATTTTTTGCAATATAAAAGTCTTTAGTGAGAGAGGCAGATCAAAATCAAGGAATTGTGCCCAGGTCTTCTGATTGCCAGTTATGGCTTTTGTTTGTTTTCTGTTATCCTTAGACAATGCAGCTGGATTCCTTTCCTTGAGGTTTGGGGATAATTGCCTCACTCCCCTTCTGAAGAACTTTACAGTGAATCCCGTGCACAATTATATTTGATACATTAGACCTAGGTAGTGTGACATGAAAGCTTCACTCTTACATTATACTGAGTGAGATGAGCTCAGCCCAGCTGAGGTGGGAGCAGAGAGGCAAATGTGTGTTTGGTGCTGAGGAGGCTCAAGGGCCAAAGTCTGGAGGGATGTTAGGAAAGGTGTGATTTGGCAGGGGCAGGGGAGAGGAGCAGCAGAAAGAAGTGTGAAGAAGCTTGGCCGATTAGAAGATTAATGAAGATTTTTGAACTGAGAGAAGGAAGAGGAATCATTATTTATGTCCCGATGACTAAACTAGTAGGTCCCACCTAGTTGAATTTTAAAAGTCACCTTTCAGTGCTGGGTCAACCAAGGGTTGCTGCCCCCAAGGTTGTGAACCCAGAAGAGAAAGGCTTATTTAAGGTTCAGAGTAAGTAAAATCCTACAGCTAGAGAAGTTAGGGTTTGAAAGACCCAGGAGAGCAGCATCGACCTGGCGTCGTTTCTGTTCTTGTCAGCCAGGAGCTTAGACGGAAATGTTTTTAGTGGGAATAGGCTAAATAAGGAAGCAGGAGAAACTCCTTCAGGCCAGCAGACATTCATTAGGCCTGTAGGACTGGCTGCATATATACATACAATCCCTACCCTTAAGGAACTTAGTAGTTCAGTGGATAAGACATGGAAAATGTCAATATACTGTAGTGTGATTTATGTCCCTGTAAGTGGTACCAGGAGGAAATGGTTCATTTAGTCACTGGTGGAAAGAGAGGGAGAAAGATAAAGGGCAAGGTTTCACAGGGGAACTAATGCTGATTCAGATTTTGAAGGATAAATAGATTCTTTTTTAAAGTTTGTTCCTTTTGACCACCATGAAATGTTATTTTCTAAGTGACCAACCCAAAGGAAGGGCATTCCAGGTAGAGGGATCAGCGTGTGCAAAGACAGAGAGGAGTGAAACAGTATGTGCAAAGTTATGTGCCAATATGTATGTGCAAAGTTATGTGCCAATATGTATGTGCAAAGTTATGTGCCAGACTTAACTGCCAGTTGGTCATTTTGACTGTGCATAGTAGGGAAGTGTGAGCAGAGTCAAGGTGAGGCTAGAGGCAGGTCTTCAGGAACTAGGCCTTCAACGGCTGGGTCTGCCATGGCCTACCGGATTACCCCAGACAGAGTGGGTTTTTAAACAATAATTCTCATGGTTTTGTGGGTCTCGTGTGGGGTGTTCTCGTGTAGTTTTAGTCAGATGGTGGCTGGCACTGGAATCATCAGAAGACTCACTCCCCCCAGTGTGTGGTGCCTGAGCTGGGAAAATTCAAGAGCTGAGGCTCCTGTACTCTGTTGCCCTTGTCTTTCCCTCACTCTCCATCACTATTCCCTGGGGCTATTCTAGCATGGTGGGCTTAGGGATCGCTGGGTCTCTTGTAGGGTGGCTCAGGAGTTGGAAGCCAGTGCCCTGGGTGAGGCTGGGGGAGGTTTCATGGCTTTTATGTAACCTGGCCTTGAAGTTAAGGACCTCAGCTAGGCTACATTCTTTTCCTTGAGGTAGTTACAGGGGTTCTTCTGGTTCAAGGAGAGGAGTAGCAAACCGTTCGCAAACTTGTTTTGAAATCACCACAAGCATGCAAAGAAACTTGAATTTTATGCTATAGGGCAATCTTGGCTAAACTTAATTCATTGCTTACCATCTTTACAGTATTACCATGGCCTCTTAATACCTGACCTGTTATTTACATAATGTTTAAATCAGTTCACATTCGAACTTAAATTTATTTTAAAGGAAATGTTATCTCGCTTTCTTAAAGTGGAAAATCAATATTCCTTGCCATACACACAAGATAACTTTTAAAGTAAATGCAGTGAGAACAAAAAATTTTAGCGAGATACTGCTGTCTGTGAAAATCTCTCCAGTGTTAAAGCAGCAGCAGCAGCGAGTGAAGACTTTCTTCTGAATCGAGTGAGAAGGTTTGAAAGAACTAGCGGATGGAAGACTTGATCAGCTTGTGATTTCATGCTGTCGAGGGCGTGCCCCCCAGTTCCTTATCATATTCTAGCCATGCAGCTGCTAGAAGAACTTGAGGCCTGGAGTCATCCAGTAAAATTTGCATTGTAGCAGGATCACTCTAGCTGACGTGCAGAAAATAGACTTGAAGAAAGTAAAAGTAGGAGCAAGGAGATGGTTCTCAGGAGATTATGGCAGTAAGTCAAGCAATTGATAATAAAAGTGGGGTGAATGAGTGGCCGGCCGGGAATGGAGGAGGTGAACCCAAGGCATTAAGGAGACAGGTTTGTAGGTCTTGGGGACAGACTGAGCTGGAGGAAGAAGGAGGAGGAGAAGTCAGAGACAGTTTGTGGAGTTGGGAAGATGTGGAGAAAAGCTGTGGAAAAAGTACAGGAGGGGAAAGTGTTTTATTAGAGGTAGAGTGGAAATGATGAGTTCTGGTTTAGGCATTCCTTTTTCTTAAATTTTTAAAACTGATGTTTTTTTCTTTTTCTTAAATTTTTTTTTTTTTTTTTTTTTTTTTACCATGAATTCAGTTGGCACTCTATGCATTTGTCTGATTGTTTCTTTGGGGTATTGTGTAGGTTCTTCCTCTCTCCCTTGTCTTTTCTGTCAACCAGAGATTAGACTTAATTAGATTTAGGGCAAGCATTTTTTGTGTGTGTGTGTGGGGGGGACACTTTTTATTTATTTATTTATTTATTTATTTATTTATTTAACATAGAAAGTATTCTTTGTTTCAGGGGTACAAGCCTGTGAATCATCAGTCTTACACAATTCACAGCACTCACCATAGCACCTCCCCAATGTCCATCACCCAGCCACCTTATTCCTACCCCACCTAGCCCCCCAGCAACCTTCAGTTTGTTTTCTGAGATTAAGAGTCTCTTATGGTTTGTCTCCCTCCTCTTATGGTTTGTTTCCCTCCCCGTCCCATTTTGTTTCATTTGATGCAGCAGATCAGAGGCACATAATACCTGGTTTTCCAGACATTATTGATGCTAAATTTGGTCACTTCTTAAGGTAGGGCCAGCCAAATTTCTCCATTGTAAAATTATAGTTCTCATTTTATAACCAGCAGATAATCTGTGGGTAACCTTTGGCACTATTCCCCATCAATCTTTCACTTAACTGGTTTTATTTTTTAAACTTTTTTATTGTGGAAAGTGTCAAACATACACAAACATAGAGAAAATCAAAGATGAACCATATATCCATCATCCATCTTCAGCTTTTCTTATCAGTGCTTGGCGTAGCTTGTTTTATTTCCATCCTTGTCCACTTACCCCTCCTTCTCCATTGGATTTGGGGAACAGATTCCAGGCATCATATACCATTGCATCCATAAATCCTTCACAATATCCCTCTAAAAGACCTTTCAGACACGTTTTAGATGTGTTAATTTCTGACCAGTGGATTTTAGCTGCCCTCATGAGGAAACAGAGAATGCTGATGGTTAAGTTGGTCCCGAGTTAGGGCTTTACAAGTAGGTCCAGTGGAAGGAGAAAGGGCTAGAGATTTGAGAGTGTGATCAATTGTGGATTCCTGCTTGAAAGTTCATACTGCCCCTCAGTCTTTTCAGTCTAAAGACTTCATCTTCCATCCTCTTATGGTGACTGTACCTTTGACCTCATCACCTGGAGCCGTTCCGCTTTCAGGATCCTAAGCTCTGAAATTCCCT
Organism: Lontra canadensis; assembly: GCF_010015895.1. Lineage (NCBI taxonomy): Eukaryota > Metazoa > Chordata > Mammalia > Carnivora > Mustelidae > Lontra > Lontra canadensis. The sequence goes on along the minus strand of NW_022631001.1, from coordinate 32,113,456 downwards.
TCGCTCCCCAGTCTTCTGAATGTTTACACCTCCCACTCTTCATTGTCCCCTCTGGACAGCTGATTCTCTGACCTTCCCTGCCTGTGGAGCCTTTGAGCACCCTCAGGACTGCCCACTTATTTTCCTCTTCAGCCCAAACCCCAAAAATAAGAATTCCAGTCATGTGCTGGATTACCTGAGTTCCCTCCCTCTCTTCTTCCCGTGTTCTTCAGTCCTGGTGGGCTCCATAATCAGATTTTGCTGCCATGGTCCCTAGATTTCTGAGGGCTGCTTCATTTTTCAGAAGCACAGTTCCTGATGCATCATTCCTTTCTCAGAAAATTTATATGATTTCCCGGACAAAAGACAAGATCCTTTAACTTGGTTCTCAAAAGCCTCTGAGAGCTGACATTTCTTAGTCTTTCCACTTCTCCTTTTCCCTGGTTTACTTCCAGTTAATCTCCCACCAGGCTGAACATCTTGCCGTCTTTCATATGTCTTCTGCTTCCCTGCCTCCACGACGTTGCTCATGTAGTTCCATCCACCCAGGTTTGCCCCTTCATTCTTTTGCCATTGGACCTTCCTTGCCCAGTGCAAGGGCAGCCCTCTCTAGGAATCCCTCCTGCTTCTTCAGTTGGAAGTAATCCCTGTCTGCCTAAATCCACTCCATTTCATCTCTCCAGTGGCCCTTAAAATAGTCTTCCTGGTATGTATTATGTTTATGTTTCTGTTCTATCCACCTTACTGGAATGTTTGCTCTCTGAGGGTGGACCCAGGCCTGAGGTATTTTGGTGTCCCAGCCAGCGTGAAGCACATTAATTTACACATGTTGGTGTTCAGTATGTATTAACTGAATGCACATATGATTCTAAGTGTGAATGGAAGGAATGTTAAGTGTGAATTCCCCTGGCTTACCAGAGTCTGTCCTTAAGATTTCCTACCGCTTCTTCTGTTCTAGTGAGTAAAGAATCAGGCTTAGCTTGACCTGGCCCTGTGGAGGAATAGACCAGTCTCCTGACCCACATTGCAATGGGTGAAACACCAAGCTTGTCCCACTGTGGGAGCAGGAGCCTTGAGTACCAAGAGTTCCAGCAGGATGTTTCAGGTTTAGGGAGTTAGGCTGGCTTGGCTACATTCTGTGCACTGTAGGGGAGAGGATTTCAAAGTAGTACAGAAAAAGGAAACACTGAGAATGCTCTTGGCAGAGGTAGGAGCAGAGGGATTGGAGAGCATGGTGACCCTGAGGGGAGGGTTTTATTTTCATCAAGTGAGGCCAGTCCTTTTCCTCCGTACCTCCCAGGGCTGAGCCTCAGTTGGATATGGGAAAACATGTGGGCATGATATTTGCCATTCTTCCTGCCTTGGGACCTTGAGTCATAGTCTAACTCTTCATCTCAAATTGCCTCCTGTCTCATTCTGTCCAACTATTGTTTGTCCATTAAGGTCTTGCTCACATTTCGTCTCCCACAGAAAACTTATCCTGAGCTAGTCTAGCCCCTCTGTTCCTGCCCATTGTACTTGAGAGTACTTTTACTCTGTATCTCACATTTGAATTATTTCCTACTGTTATCTTGTCTCCCTAAGTTAGTCTGTGAGCTCCTTGAGCGTACGAATCACATCTCATGGCCTTTTTTTTTTTTTTTCCTATGCTGAAAACAAAGCAGTGATCAGTAATTACCATTGCTTTTATGGAGGAGCCTGATACTAGAACTTGGAAGATTATCAGTAGCAGAAGAACTGAAGATGGGAAACTTGGTCATGGGCTGGTTCTCCAGAGTTTGGGTCTGGGGAGGCAATGCCTGTTCATTGTTACAATTGCCTGGGGTACAAAAGAAGAGAGTGGATTTCCTGAATTCTGGCTTTTGAAACTCTGAGTTCAAATATGCTCAGCATCCAGGCAGGTAAGGGACTGAGGTTTTCAGGGCCTGGCCTCCAGGGAAGAAGAAGGAGGGCTGATGGCTGGGGCCCCACATAGCAGTGGCCAGCTTGGGGTAAGCTGGCACCATGCCAGTTCCCCTCATCCGTAGGAGCTGTAGGCACACGTGGTAGATTGGAGCTTGAAGGATCCTTCACCAGCTTCTTTCCCAAGCTGGAAACAGGACAGGGAGCAGCAAGCCAGTTGGCTGACTTGCCTTTTCTGCCTTAAAGTACTTTGTTTCTGTTGCTAGCAACAGACATGGGTAGTGTAAATAAAACACAGACACACAGGCACATAGACACATATGTAGAGACTGAAAATTTGAGTTGTCAGGGGCAGGAGGAGGGGCTGAGGTGGAAGGGGACTGAAAACGTGTAGCTAAGTTTCTGAGGATACTGAGTGTGCTGGATCCTCCTCTAGCCTTTGGCAATAGGGTAGCTGAGTGGGGGCGCCTGTGCTCTCGAGTAGGGTTAGATACTGCCTGGATACCACAGGTGTCGAAGATGGTGCTTGTTAACACTTGGATGCACAGCTTCCCCCAGGCAGACACTCCTCTGAGGGAAATCCTGCTGATCTGAAGGCTGCTGGCAGCTTCTTCCTATCTGTCCTTTCTTTTATGGCCTTTTGCTCACCGATCCCTTGTGATGCTACATGTGGTGTAATTGATGGGCAGAGGCTGGGGCATTTCTGGTGGTCTTGACCTGTTAAAGCTCCCCAGGGTCTGCACACTTAAACATGTGCCTAGTGTTTTGGGTAATGTCCCGAAAGCTGTAATCTTCCCTAGCATGGACTGAGACCCATTCAGCCTTGCTGGGGAGGGTAGTCCTATCAGCAGGATGCTGAATGGCTAGTGCTGTAAGAACTAACAATTGTGTCTCATGTGAGATGAGCTTTTTAGAGACTTGAGTTCCAGATAGACTGGGAGGAGAGTAGGTAATGAGGAAGACTGTGAGTCTCCGTTGCTGGAAATGTAACTAGGGGTGGGTTAGGTGTTCTCTCTTCCTTTATTCCTGGGTCCAAAAGGCATCTAAGATTACATCTGGAGAACATTTTCTGTTTCTGTTCAGGGGGGAAAAAAAGAGACTGCAATGATATGGTATGTCTCATGGAGTTACTGCATTTGTTCCTATAGGAGTTAAAGGTTCAAGGTACATGTGCATGGGTTACCCATTTTTTAATTTAGAAGGTCTGTAATATTATCCCTATAATAACAGCAGTCTGACTTATATACTGATAGCCTTTCTTGAATAGGAGAGAGAGGAATAGAGTTAATGTCAGGGTCTGAGGATTGCACATGACCCTGGAGTGGCTGCATGCGACCTCTATCAATGGTGTAGTCACGGTGGTGCAAAGTCTGGGAGCTCTTGACGAGACTTGGTCACCTTCTCTCCATTCCCTGGTTTAGGTGGCATAGTTGACTAGGGCTGTTATTGAATGGGGTGCGATTCAGTCCACCTCTGAAGTTGATAAAACTCCAAAACAAGAGGTAGTACTCCTCCAAGTGGTCAGAGAGAATGCTGGTTCTTGTAATAAACTATGTTCTAGACCACCAAGCCTGGCTGGCTTCGTGGAGAGGCTTAAGGGGGAGGCATGAAGACCTCATGGAACTGGACTTCATCTCTCACTCCCGTCTCCTCCCCAACAATTATCACAACAAGTTGCCAGTGAAGTTTGGTTGTTGACTTCCCTACCTGCACAGTTCAAGTGGGCAGGGAGGTTGATGCTGAAGCCCCTCCCACCAGTTAACAGCATGGAGGGCTGTGTTGTTTTCCGAACTGTGTCCTCAGTGTCTGGCCTCCCGCCTGGCACAGAGGAACTGCATGGTCATTGTTTGTGGATTGAATGGTTTCCCAACCTAAGCTCGTGAGGGATGTTAGCCTGGGCCTTGAAGTTTGGATAGGATTTGGATGATAACAGAGAGGAAGGAAAGTACTCCAGGCTGGAAGTGGTTTGAGCACAAAGATATGGAGGCAGAAATGGACATGTTTGCAGCAGGAGGTATTCTGCCTGGAGAGAGAAGTGTATTTGTATGTGTGTCTCTGTGCAGGTCTGGGTGTCTTTGTGTGGAGAGGAATGGAGGGTGTGGTGGTATGATGTGGGATGGTTGAAGGGGAGAAAGGAAGACGAGAGAGGTGTGATAGTTTGGTAGCCTTTGACAGGGTTCAGGAGAACCTGGAGGAATCTGGGTCTGGTATGATTGGCAGTTAAGGAGCCCAGAGGAAGGACATAGTGATATTGATGTTCTAGAATGCTTAGTCTGTCATTTATGAGCAGAGAGGACTGGACATGAAAGAATAAAGGGAAACTAGTAATGATAATAGTAATATTTCACATTTATTTAGTGCGAGGTGATAAGCTAGAGAAAAATTGCACAGCAGATGACATAGTTAGCCTCTTAATATTTGGCTATATTTGGCTTTTATTTGGTTAAATAAGAAATGGCTCCAAGGACATCTTCTTCCTGGGCTCTGCTTCCCAAAATGCGTCCTTGAATCTGCTGGAGCTGGTGCTGTTATCTGGCTCAGCTGGGCTGCTGAGTTTCTGTATGCTCCCTGCCAGGAACTAATGTCCTTTGGCCTCAGCTAGGGTGTGTCCCCAATCCAGCCATCTGGAAGGTCAGAGAAATTAGCCACTAGAATGTGCCCATTAGTGCGACGAGGGGTTACAACCTGTCACTGGAATCTTCAGCCTGGGAACTGCTTTTCTCACAGGGCTTTTCCAAGTTGGAACAGGCTAGCTGTTCTAGCACTGACTGCTCCCTTATTTGGACACTAAATTTTCAGGGTGAGATTGAACTTCTGCTTTGGTTTAGGAGAGTTTTTTAAAGGATCTGATATTCTTGTGAGTGATTTTCAGAGATAACGTCACGTTAGAGCCATACCTTTCTTCACCTGATTCTTTCCTTGGCCTCTAACCCATCCACCCACAAGACCAGGATGGGGTCCTGTCCACTTACCTCAGTCTTCCTATGGGAAAAACTAGAAAACACATCATGAAGCCGAGAGTCAGAGTGGCTGAGGCTCAAGAGTCTGGCACCAGGGCTTTTGGGGGTGACTTCATGCCCAGCGCTGGGGCTTATCTCCTGGCTTTGGAGAACTTACTCTGTGCATCGGCTTCGTGGATTTGTAGTTGTTTTTTTTTTAAAGATTTTATTTATTTATTTGACAGAGATCACAAGTAGGCAGAAAGGCAGGCAGAGAGAGAGAGAGGAGGAAGCAGGCTCCCCGCGGAGCAGAGAGCCCGATGTGGGGCTCGATCCCAGGACCCTGGGATCATGACCTGAGCCGAAGGCAGAGGCTTTAACCCACTGAGCCAGCCAGGCGCCCCGGATTTGTAGTTTATTAGCCCAGCTTCATGGGGTGACCGGCCAAGGTGGGGAGCAAGGTACAAGGGAGAGGTGTTGGGGTGTGGGGTTGGTGAACGGTGGTGGATGGTCATGGTGGGTGGTGTGGTGCTGCTGAGGGTGAGGAATCTTTCGTGGTAACTTTGAGAACACGCTTCTTTCCTGCCCACACCCCACCGTGGAAAGCTAATTATACTGAAGCCCTACCCCCTCAACTTCTGCCTTTCCTTGTGGTTGACCTCTGTGAGCCTCAGGAATCTAGCTCCTAATGGTGACGTTGGAGCCTCCTGGAAGAAGGAAAGCAGGAAGGAGAAGAACACGTTTCCAGTGGTGTGCTTTCACTAGTTGGAACTCGCTGTGGGGCAGCCGTCAGCCCTTTGGGCGATTACTATGGGCTTAAAGTGTGATGCTGGATTTGGAAGAGGCTGTAACTCATAGAGACAGGTCTGACTGTGTAGGGGAGACAGGGCCTCCCACCCAACCCCAGGTGAAGGCTGACTGCACTGAGAAACGGTTCCTGCCTGGAAGAAAAGCGCCTCAGGCGGCGGTAAATTCTTTTTGTGCAATGCCTCACTTCACCTGCACAACCACACTTCATGGTGGGAACTGTCATTTCCATGTAATTGAGGAGGAAACCAAAATTTCGGGAGGTTGGGTAATTCCCAGCTAGTAGAGGCAGAGCTGGAATTTATATCCAAGATCACTCTTTTCCATTATTCCTTATAGAGGAAACCATGACAAGCCATTTATTTTAATACACTTTTTTATTTTAGAATAGTTATAGATTTACACAAAAGTTGTAAAGATAGTACAGAGAGTTCCTGTAGACCCTGCAAGCCATTAGTTTTTTTTTTCTTCCCCTACTGGTCCATTTTATGAGGATTCATGGAGTGGGAGAGGGGGAGTACAGATTTGGAGTAAGGACATATTTTCCAAAGATCTTAACTTGGAGATTTTTCAGCTAAGAGTTCTGAAAGTCCCATCAGAGTACATTGTTTCTTCCCCAGTTCCACTGTATCTCAGCTCTGCTGCACTAGGCTAGACCTGGCTTTGACATCTGGTTTCAGAGTCAAATACCCTAATTTCTGATGCTCTCAGTAGAATCAGATAGCAGCAGAGTTTTGGAGTTAGGGAAGGCAGGTCAGTGTGGGGACGGTCCCTAGCAGCTTGTCTCCTGGACATTCTTCTGTCTGAGAAGAGGGGAGTGTTAATAGTTTGAGCTGATGTTTCATGGCCTGGAGCAAGAGCCCTCCTGAGGGACGCAGGAAGCCTCAGTGTGGTGAGACCTGTTTGCTTGGATGCTCTCTTGAGTCTGTCCTTGCATAGTGCGGAGTATCTCGTATCCGTCGCTTCTCCGGGCCCAGGCCTCAGTCTGTGAGCAGGCAGGCTGGCTGTGGGCAGGATAATGTCCGTGGGCAGCTGGTGTGCTTTGTTTGGGGCCCCAGGCACGTTCTCCATTTAAGGGAAAGGGGTCTGCAATCTCCTTGGCTCTGGGTGTGAATGGGCTGGCCCAGAGCTTGCTCATGGCCTTTGCTGGATGTGCTTTTTCAATGAGATCATTTCAGAATTGCATTCCTATGAAATTATATTTCACTCAGGACGTGAAACTGGATTTGTGTAAAAGCATTGGCACTAAAACTCAGGGCTCAGAGCAGGGCAGAAATGAAGATAGGGATAAACAGCTCTTCTTTAGAAGGAGAGACAGAAAGAGAGAGAAAACAGTTGTTAAAGGATTTTGTATTGAGATTTGGTACACTGTGAGCATCCCCGGGGAGTCGAGATGGCCCCTCAGACCCTGGAAAGGCAGATTTGATGTTTGTTGTCCCAGCTGCCTGCCACCCCCAGGCAGTATGGGCTCACCCTCTCACACTGTCCTCTCTCATAGCTTGTTCTGTTTCTGTCTCTGTCTCTCACGCGCACATCCACACACACAGCCCTTCCATGCTGACATTATTATCGTACTCTGTATGATTCTGATTTGTATCTCTGTGTAGATACTGTTCTCTCCTCTCAGAATGCCCTTCTCTCCCCTTGTCTGCCTAGGAAACTTTGGTCACTCACTAAAACTCATGTTGGCATTGTCTTCTCTGAACTCTGTGGTGCTGCCTTGAGACCAAGTATTTTCCGGGACCTCTGTGCTGTCATCCCCCTGTGCATCCCACTCCATTGAACTTCTCATCCGCTGTGTCTGGAGAGCAAGGACATTTCCCCCGGGACCCCGTACTGTGCTTCATAAAGAGCAGGTGCTCAGTAAATGATTGTTGAAGGAAGGAAGCAAATGAATGAGGACTTGGATGCAAGCCAAAGTTGGGCACTGCAGGCAGGGTGAGCCACAGAGTGGTGGCTCACTCAGCATAAGTAATGTCAGAGTCCCCGAGACTAGAGAGTCAGATTTGTGGAAAAGGTGATGCATGTGTGTGCACACAAAAATACGGGGAAGTTTGAGGACTGGTAAGTAGAGAGCCCAGTGAGTTCTAAGTTCCATGAGCAAATTATGAAGATTGGGTCTGAACTCAGGGTTAGATGACACCGATTCCTAAGTGATCTGTGTGAAGACACAGCGGGATGGGGAGGAAAGAGCTCTAGATTTGGAATTGGGGGTTCTAGTGGTGCTGCTGATAATACTGATACAGCAGCATCGATAAAGTAACATAATGAAGCAACATAGTCTTTACTGTGGACCAGATACCATTCCAGGTAACTTTCATATGTGAGTCCATTTATCCTGTGAGGCAGCTACAGTATTAACTGTTGCCATATGAAGAACTGAGGTCATACAGCTACAAAGGAGTTCTAGACCTGGTTCTGCACTTACTGCTTGAGTGACCTTGGGGCAAGACCAGCCTCCCTGCTCCTCAGTCTCCTTGTAAAATGGAGAAAATACTGGTGCCTGGCTGGCTTTGTCTGTAGAGCATGTGACTCTTGATCTTGGGGTAGTGAGTTTAAGTCCCTCGTTGGGTGTAGAGACTACTAAAAAAAGAATGGAGAAAGTACCTATTGCATTCAAGCTCTGAGGCTTGTTTGGTAGGCTCCACTGAGATAACATGTGAAAGTGGTTTTGGGAAGTATAAAGCACTCCACAGTACTGTGGGGCCAATGCTAGAGAAGAAGGCAAACTTGCACAGTAATTGTCATTTAGATATTGGGCTCGTACTTAATGTGTATGCCCCACAACTGTGGGGCCACAATTGTATTTCATGGCTCCTTTGGGCTACATCTTTGATTATATTTAGAATTGGGATTCAAGCTGTCATTAATGAATCAAGAAACCAGTTTTTATTGGAGCCAAATGTATATATGAATAGTCGCTAGAAGCAGATTCTTCGGGCTTCTTCCTTCCTAGTCAGGGAAGTAGTGTGGAAGCAGGGTGGTGGACATTTTCATGGGGGAGAATTACTCTCTTGGGCCCTGAGGAGCCCTGAGACCACTTGAGCCAGTGGTAGAGAGGCTGGGTCAGAGAAGAGGCCTGTGTCAACTCCAAGAGCCCAGCTGCCCAGCAGTGACTGCAGGAATCTGTGGGCTGGTGGATGTGACCTATTTTTGCTCAGGTGAGAAATTTGTGGGGAGCTTTAGAAATTGATTTACGTCACCGTTGCCTTGATAATGGAGACTGTATCCAAGAAGGTGGTCCTTTTTGTGGGCATTGGGCCCGTGAAGGTGCTGATGCTTAGGCTTGGGATGAGCTGTGCTGAGCCAGGCAGTAGATAGGGAAGAGGGGTGAAGGGGATGGAGGAGGTGTATCTCCATGTGCAGCCAAGGAAGAGCAGTGTGGCCCTGCTGAAGCCTGGTGTTAACGGTATTCTCTGCATGTCCTTAGAGCCAAGCAGCATCCTCCATGAGGCCTGAGCTTGGAGTGCCTCCAGCCTGATAGCTGCCTGGATGGGCCCTGATGCCTGTGTACATAATTACAGGTCACTGAGCAGAACCACTAGTCAGCTACATCCCTCAAAAATGTCTAATTGTAGGCTACACGTATGAAAATATACAAGAGATTAGACGCATGTCATACCTCATTACAGAGAGCAATGGCATGAGTCAGATGTGACTTGGGTGGTTGTTAGTATATGAGAGCTGCTTGATGAGCTTGCTGGCTGGCCCAGAAGGATGAAGGAGGTGTATTCCCTGTGCTTCCCTTAAGAAGACTGGGCACTTAGGGAAAGGGGAGAGTGTAAACTTGGGGGCCATTGCTTGCTCTTTATATCCGCACTTATACATAAATGAGTGTGGCTGCCTAAAGGTGAATCTGATTCCTCTTTGGGAAATGTCTCCAGCACCAGTTTATAAACCACATTGGAAAATGTCACATTTAAGTCCCAGGACCGTTGGCATTTGTGAGTCTTTAACATTCCTGTATTTAACCATTTCTGACACTCCTGAAGTCGTGTGAAATATAGTAGTTTGTAGATGGTGGATCATCAACCTTAAAGATAAAACTTACCTTACCAGCAAATGAGGTTTATTCAGGAATAGCAGAGAATTGCAGTTCAAGACAAGCAAGGTATGGCAAAACCATAGGCAATTCCAAAGAACAAAGGAAAGGAACTTTTTTTTTTTTTGGAGAGAGAGAGAGAGAGTGTGTGTGAGAGAGTGCATGGAGTGGGGGTCTGTGTGATGGGGGAAGGGCAGAGGGAGAGGGAGAGAGAATCTTAAGTAGTCTCCATGCTCAGCTCCATCTCACAACCCTGAGATCATGACTTGAGCTGTAATCAAGACTTGGAGGCTTCACAGACTAAGCTACCCAGGAGCCGGGATGTTCTTTTCTTGAGGGAAAGGGGAAGTTGGGCAGGACTGCTATAGACAAAAAGCCCGTTGGAGTCAACTGGGGATTTCAGAATGTAGTGGCTTTTTATTGGCTCAATTGTGACAGCCTCTTACTGGCTGGGCTGTTGCTGGGGGCAGAGAAAAACCTTCTTTCCTCCTGCTGGGACAGGAAAGTAGCTAAAGTAGTATAGACTTCTGTTGGGCTTGCAGTTGTGAGGGCTCCCACTTCTGGCCTCCTGACTCCATTTTAAATTAGGTTTCTTTCTCTTAATTTTCACCCTGAGGTGAGTTTGAGGCATGGTGCAGCAAGGACTCAGGAGAGCAGGGTACTTTGTTGCAAGTCATCTCTCTTTGTGCCCAGTGTTGACATATCTGCTGAGCTCTATAGACCTCCATTCAGAATGATCTTTGCGTTTATGAGGAAGGTAAAATGCGTTAGGATAGGGATTCTCTTTTTTTCTTTTTAAAGATTTTATTTATTTATTTGAAAGAGATTACAAGTAGGCAGAGAGGCAGGCAGAGAGAGAGAGAGGGAAGCAGGTTCCCTGCTGAGCAGAGAGCCCGATGCGGGGCTCGATCCCAGGACCCTGAGATCATGACCTGAGCTGAAGGCAGAGGCTTTAACCCACTGAGCCACCCAGGCGCCCCTGGATAAGGACTCTTTTTTTTTTTTTAAACTTTAAAAAGCTTTTTTAGTATTTGGGACGCCTGAGTGTCTCAGTCCGTTAAGCCGCTGCCTTTGGCTCAGGTTATGATCCTAGGGTCCTGGGATTGAGTCCTGTATTGGGCTCCTTGCTCAGCAGGGAGCCTGCTTCTCTCTCTGCCTCTGCCTGCCACTCTGCCTGCTTGTGCGTGCACGCACTCTCTCTCTGACAATTAATAAATAAATAAAATCTTTAAAAAAATTTGTTTTTTTCAGTGTTCCAAGATTCGTGGTTTATGCACCACACCCAGTGCTCCATGCAATACATGCCCTCCTTAATACCCACCACCAGGCTCACCCATCCCCCAACCACCCCCCGCAAACCTTCAGTTTGTTTCTCAGAGTCCACAGGTTCTCACACTTCATCTCCTCCCTCTGATTTCCCCCAATTCACTTTTCCTTTCCTTCTAATGTCCTCCATGTTATTCCTTAGGCTCCATAGGTAAGTAAGACCATATGATAATTGACTTTCTCTTCTTATTTCACTCAACATAATCTCCTCCAGTCCTGTCCATGTTGATACAAAAGCTGGGTTTTCATCCTTTCTGATGGAGGCATAATATTCCATTGTATGTATGGACCATATCTTTATCTATTCGTCTTTTGAAGGGCATCTTGGCTCTTTCCATAGTTTGGTGATTATGGCATTTGCTGCTGTGAACATTGGGGTACAGATGGCCCTTCTTTTCACTACATCTGTATCTTTGGGGTAAATACCCAGTAGTGCAATTGCAGGGTCATAGGGTAGCTCTCTTTTTAATTTCTTGAGGAATTTTCACACTGTTTACCAAATTGGCTGCACCAACTTATATTCCCGCCAACAGTGTAAGAGGGTTCCCCTTTCTCCACATTCTCTCCAACATTTGTTGTTTCCTGTCTTGTTAATTTTGGCCATTCTAACTGGTAAGGTGGTACCTCAATGTGGTTTTGATTTGAATCTCCCTGATGGCTAATGATGATGAACATTTTTTCATGTGTGTATTAGCCATTGGTATGTCTTCCCTGGGGAAGTGTCTGTTCATGTCTCCTGTCCATTTTTTTGACGTGACTATCTGTTTTTTGAGGGTTGAGTTTGAGGAGTTCTTTATAGATTGTGGATATCAGCCCTTTGTAGTGTTGTTTGCGAATATCTTCTCCCATTCCGTGGGTTGCCTCTTTGTTTTGTTGACTGTTTCCTTTGCTGTGCAGAAGCTTTTAGGATAAGGACTCTTAATATGAGTCCTGTGGAGTAGCTTGTGAACCCCCTAAAAGGAAAACCCTAAAATAGTGGACAGAAACTTATGTTCTTACAAACTTCCCGTGGAAGTTCTTGGGGTTTATTAGATAACCACAGGTCTCTGGGACCTCCAAGTAAAGAACTGCTGTACTCTAAAAAGTGGAGATTTGGGGCAGTTTCCATACGCATCCCCCTTGATATGAAGTTTCTCCGGTACACTGGCAGTTACTGTTTATTCGGACCTAAGATGGTTTTCTCTAGTTCGTGGGGTTTTTTTGGTCATATGGCTCTGAATGAGTTAGCACCCTTGAAGAATGCAGATTTTCCTTCAGAGAAAATTCAAATCATGTTCCAAAGCCTCTGAGGGAAGTTTCCAAATGGGAGTTTCAGAAATGTTTTGAGAATGTATTGGAATAAACATTCAAGCCCCTAAGGACTACTTTGAAAAGGAGAATGATTGGTATATCGTGAGTCTGTGTATTGTGATTGTTAAATAATCTGCTTCATTACCTGTAGTTATAACTCTCTTGCCCTTAGCAGTTGGAACCAAGCCTACAGCCCTAGCACAAGCTAGACAAAGATGATCTTGGAATTATTTCTTTGAAAATTGGTCTGTAATAACTATGTTGTCATTCACATGTCCTCTAGCAGGATAAATACCCAAGGTCTATGGGGAAATTATAAACTCCTTAGGAGAAGTAAAGGCATCTGAAAATACCTCATGTTACCTAGCTGGACCATACTTACCTACTGTTGGGCTAAGGGAGCCCGGGTTCACACAGGAGCCTACTTTGTCTGGTGGTGGGGGGGGATGGGGGCGCTTTAATAAATACCCAGCCAGTTGCTCTGGTCTGGTCCAGCAACACTGTTGTCTCTGCATGAGGCCTCTCCCTAGCTCAGAAGGCAGCCTGAGCTCAGTCTAGATTTCTAAGCTTGTTAGTAGCAGTAGAGGTGGTAGGTAGGGTTCATCTGTGGCTTTTGGGGTCCTCTTTCCTCCCAGTTTCAATTTTTTTAGTCATCTCTAAAACCAAGGAATCTCAATAGGGAAGGGACCTTACATGTCCTCTGTGCTAAACTACAAAGCAGGGGGAAAGGGGAAATAGAATAACCTTTTCTACCTCATTCACTGCTGTTATTCCCCAGCATCTTAATTGAGTGGCATGGATTAAAAAAATAACCTTTTGAAAGAGTGAGCCCCTGTGAACACCACAACTTCCACAGACCATTGCTTATAGCTTCATTTGTTCATTTATTTGACAGCTATTAATAAGCACCTACTGTGTGATATTTACCCTAAGTTCTGGAATATACTACAGTGAACAAGACAGTCCTTGTCCTCAAGAACATAGTCTCAATGAAGAAATTGGGAATTAGAAAGAACTTATAGTCTTTATCTGGAATTTAGGAATAAAAAATTCTCCCTCATTTTGTCCATTCTAGATCTTCTCATGTCTGAGGTCTCTTTGGGGGCCATAGAAAACACATATAATCCCTTTTTCACATGAGAGCCTTTCAGAATTCTCAAGGCAATTACCCTCTTCCTCCATCCCGTCTTGTCTTCTCCAGGGTAAACATTCTCCATTCCTTTAGTCATTTCTCCCGTGACATGCCTCTGAGTGCCCCTTCCATCCTGGTTGCTATCCTCAGGATTCAGTCCAAACCGAGTCTGTCCCTTTGACAGCGTGGAGTCCAGAACTCAACACAGTATCCCAAACATTAAGTTCCAGAGACCATTCCAGCCTGGAGCCTTTCTGCATTTCCACTTTTCTCTGCTTGCTCTGGGCCCGGGTGATGGGAAGAGAAGGTCCTGGACTTGGCCAGACTGAGAACATCTTCATATTTGGCTGGCTAATCCTAAAAGTGAAAACTCCTTTCTTTTGTCTCCTTTTTGCCTTCACCCCTCACCCCTACCACTCTCCAGTTGATATAGACAGTCTGCATACAGCCTTGCTGCCAGCAGTTTGCCTTTCCTTTTCTGAGTCACCGCTCTTCATTTACAGGGAAATTAGCATGAAAAAGCAAATTCCAGTTCTGTAACTTTATTCTGTTCCAACCCTTTGTCCCATTCTGTATCCCAACCCCCCACCCCAAATGACAAAAGTTGAGTCTTGTGACATCACCATGGTTAGCTATTGTATCAACTGCAGTGATGTCACCAACTGAGGATTATGACTTCAGGGAAGAATGGAGGGAGGGAGTAGAGCAGGCAAGAGACTCCTTGGGAACAAAGGAGTTATTTTCGTGCAAATCTTCACCCAAAAAGCCCAGCTGGCCTTTCTGTGGATGGGCTGTCTGTCAGTGAAGCCCTCACTCAGATTCCCATTGCTCCCTCTCTCTGTGGATTAATGGTTTGATTTGTGGACATTGCCCAAGTCCGAGCATGTGTGGAAGTCCCCTGCCAGCCTGGCTGGCTTCTGGGCTGGCTTTGGGTTTTGTTCACGAGGTCAGTGCTGAATAGAGGTTTTTAGGGAGGGAGTTCAGAGGAGATCCTGGGAGCCTGGGGTGAAGCTGGCACAGATGTGCCCTGGTTCTTAGCTGAGAGGGAGCTGGTGTGCAACCACTTCTCTTCAGGCATGGGATGGGGTGGGGGGGTGGGCAGCTGTTCTGTCAGCCGCTGTGTGCCCGAGTGTGCCCTTCATAGACCTGAGTGTTCGCTGCCTGCCTCCTTCTGGGACCGGGTTGGGCCCGCCCTGGGAACTCCTCCTTGGCTCCTTGATGCAGAGATGCCTGCTGCCGAGCTTCCCAGACTTTCTCAGTTCCTGGGCCCGTGGCGTTTCAGTAATGTTTTTAATTTAATTTAATTCTAACAGTGTCCATAGGCCAAAAGAAACACCTAAGCTTCATTTGTGAAGCATTTAGGTCTAAACCATCTGGTAAGAGCTTATATCATAACAACTGAGTCGTCATTTGAAAAAAATTATACACATAAATTGAAAGGAAAAATATTTGTATTTCATTCTTAAATTATCACAGTTACTAACTAATGGGACGGACTGGGCCCTATACAACATCTCACTTCTTTGTATGGGGACAGATCGAGGCTGTGCTTGCAATGAACATGGCATACTGTAGGAACTTGTAGAATCACTATGTTGTACACTGGAAATGCAACATTTTACTATAGTAAAAAAAGAATACATCGTGGAATCAGAGTGAGTATTGCCATCCTCATTTCCTGTTCTATATTGCTTTGCACAGGGTACTTGCTTTTTGTCAAGTACTGATAACCCAGTTTCGCAAAGAAATGACATCACTGAAAAGAATGTAGTGCAATCTGATGTTAAAAGTGTGAATTTGTGGGGTGTCCAACAAATGTTAAATACTGCTCTGTTTCCCTCAAAGAATTAAAATATTTTGCAGCACCCCTGTGAGTTCATTGTAGTGCTCTAGGGTCCCATAGCACACAGTTTGAGAACCACAGACCTGCAATCAACAAGTAGCACTTGCTTTGTTTAAAGGAGGAAAAAGAAGCAAATTCTGTCCCCATCATGACTCTGAAAGAAATTGGACAGATGGGTGGACAGAGTCCCCATACCTGCCGTCTCTGCTCCAGTGTGACTGCATTTTAGGGGAAGGCCTTTCTTTGACCAGGGTCTGTGTTTGTGAGAGCTTCCATCTCTCCATCTCTAGGTGGGGAAGAATGATGAAGAGAAAAGTTCTAAAGAGCAGCACTAGAGGAGCATTTCTGATATTTATTTTGTGTTGATTCCAGGCCCTCTGAACTAAATGGCTTAAAGAAAAATGAGGTTTTAACACCAAGAGTTTGAGGGGGACCGTATGTGGGACCTCTGCTAATATCCTTTTCTAACTCTATCCAGATAATCTGGGCTGCAGGGGTATACTTGGGATGGAGGATGGCTTCTTGCCACAAGAGATGACAAATACCAAGGGACAGACATGCTCTGGTATCAATTATAGAACTCAGTGCCAAACTCTCTAGACTCCGGTGTCTGCCACTTTCTGTGAGACCCTGGGCAAATTTCTTAACCTGAGCCTCAGTCTTCATCCATAAAATAGAAATACTGACAGCTAGATTAAATGAGATAAATGCATGGGGCGCCTGGGTGGCTCAGTCAGTAAAGTGTCTGACTTGGGCTCAGGTCTTAATCTCAGGGTCCTAGGATTGAGCCAAGGGTCAGGCTTCCTGCTCAGCGGGGAGTCTGCTTCTCCCTCTCCCCTTAACCCTCCCCCAACTTGTACTCTGTTCCTCCTTGGTAAAAAAAAAAAAAAAAACCTTAAAAAAAAAAAAAAAAAGAAAGAAAAAAAAGAAATAAATGCATGCATGGAGCCAGCAGAGCCTGACAGTATATGTGTACTTTCTTCTACTACCTTCCAAAATTGAGAAAGGGCTGTTCTCCAAAGGGAAATTCAACCCTATAGATCTGGCCAAGATCTGTAGTATGAGAGTGACTCTGTTTCTTCTTGATAACTTTGTATATCTGATGTTCCCAGATCTGCTGAGCCCTGTAACCCGTGTACCCACTGTGTAGGTCCCTTTCTTACTCTCTAAATGGCATTTTAAAAATGAACAGAGTTCTTGGGGTGCCTGGATGGTTCAGTCCTTAAGTGTCTGCCTTTGGCTCAGGTCATGATCCTGGAGTCCTGGGATCAATCCCCACATCAGGCTCTCTACTCTGCTAGGAAGACTGCTTCTCCCTCTCCCACTCCCTCTGCTTGTGTTCCCTCTCGCTGTCTTTCTATCAAATAAATAAATAAAATCTTAAAACATAAAATGAACAGAGTTCTTATTTAATGTAGCTGAATTTATCAGTGTTTTTCCTTAGGTTATCATTTTTTGAGTCCTGTTGAAGAAATCTCAGCCTACTCCAACGTCTGTCTCCTTGGCTTTTGCTTGAGGTTTTTCTTCTGCTTTCAGTGTTCCTCGTCTGCGTTCTTTATCTTTCTTTCCCAAGGCCTGCAAGACTCAGCCCAGTGTCACTCCCTGTCCCTTCCGGAAGCCCTCCCTGAAATCCATTCTGTCCACCTGATTAGGTGTCTTTCTCCTTGCTCCCAGAGCTCTGTGTTCATACTACTTTCACAGTTCTTGTTACATTGTACCAAATCCTTTTCAGTCTAACTGGGGCAGGATGGCTTGCTGTTCAGAGGCAAGAGTAAATCACAGTAGCATGGGGGCTTGGCTGGGAAGATGTTCTCAAGGGGTTTGAAGAAGTAAATGAATGAAAGCCTTGGATGCCCACACCTGTCCCTTTGCTCTGCTTTTCTGACAGTATTTCCCACCCTTCTTCAACCTGTTTCCTCTTTTGATGAGCATAAAGATATTGTGGGCAGATTGTGAATCCCTTAGCGAGTATATTCCTGATTGAGAGTTAACTACATTACAGTGCCTCAGACAGGGCTGATGAGTTGTATCCAAAACAGTAGACATCAGAAAAGGAAGGTCCTGTAATTCTTTAAGATCCACAGAAAGGACACTTGCATTTTACAATTGGGAAATCATTGTAATCTTTGCAGAGAGCAATTTCAGGTGAGTTTTTGGGCTGAGCCACCCCTGGGCTGAATCTTTTGGCCAGTCAGAAGACTGTCCCCTTTTGAGTTTTCTGAGTGGGTATGATTTTTGCAGGTAGGTCAGACTGAACTGGGAAGACTGGTGGGATTGGAAGATGGGCCTGGATAACAGATCCCAAAGCTGTTAACCCTGCCCAGGGAGAGTCACTCTAAACTGGTGGCAAATAGACCAGAAAGTGGGGAATAGGAGTGCTGAGGGGCAGCAGGATGGAGGAAGGTTTTTTGTTTTTTTATTTTTCTTTTTTTTTTTTTTAATTTTAAGATTTATTTATTTATTTGAGAAAGAGAGAGAGCACTCATGCAAGAGAGCATTGGAGCGGAACGGGGAGTAGGAGAGGGATAGAGAGAATCTCAAGCAGACTCCCTGCATGAGTGTGGAGCCTGATGGAGGGCTCCATGTGGGGCTCAGTCTCATGACCCTGAGATCATGACCTGAGCTGAAATCAAGAGTCTGATTCTTAACCCACTGAGCCTCTCAGCTGCCCCTGTTTTTTTTTTTTTTTTTAATTTTATTTTTAAGTAATCTTCACACCTGGCATGGGACTCAAACTCACAACCCCAGATCAAGAGTTGCACATTTTACTGACTGAGCTAGCCAGGCACCTTGAGGAAGGCTTTTTGGTAAGAATTTTGTTAATATTAATTTTTTACAATGTGGTTAGGGAAGTCCTCACTAAGAAGGTGGCATCTGACCAAAGTCCTGGAGGAAGAGGGAGCAGGCTTTCTCAGGGGTGTGCCCTAGTTACAGGGCATGGCAGGTATGAAGGCCCTGAGGTAGCACTGTGCCTCATATGTTTGAGGAAGTAATAAGGGGACAGTGGGACTGGTTGGAAAGAGTAAGGGGAAGAGTAGTTGAAGTTAGGTCAAAGAAATCATGGGGCCTCAGCTGATCAGGGCCTTGTGATTCATTGTAAAGACTTTGGCTTTTACTTGGAGTGATTGGGAGCCCTTTCAAGGTTTTCAGCAGAGAAGTGACAAGATCTGCACTAACGCCAGTGGTAGTTTATTGAGGGTGTATTGTGTTAGTTTCCATTTTCTCAGTGAAACCGGAAGCAAAATCAGCTAGAAGAATAAGGACAAGGAAAAAATTTGAAGGCTGAGAGTTGGGGGAAAGGTAACCCATTGCCTAGAGACCTCAGATGTGTTCCTCTTGGTTCTGAGTGGCCTCTGTTTTTGGAGATGGCGTCTAGTTGGTCTCCATATTCTCATTATAGAGGTGGGGCGTTCTCCCCATGCTACAGATAGGAGAATGGCAATATTGAGACTTGCCCAGTCCCTTTGGCCCTTACTACTTCCTAGTTGCCTTCTGAGAAAGTTGGCTTGTGGATGGTGTGTTTTTCAGAGCAGGGCGGCATCTTGCCATCAATCAGGTTGAGTTCAGCTAGATTGGAGAACGTGGGAGGGGTGAGAAGGTGGTCAAGATTCAGGATCTGGAAAGGCTTCAGAAAGTTGACATTTGAACCAAATATTTAAGAAAGAATGGGGGAGGAGGACATCAAGTTAGAAGGAATCGGTTGAATAAAACCAATGAACGTTCCTGGTGTGTGCAGGAAATGACAACTAGTCTGCTGTGGCTGGCTGGAGGGAAGGCGCTGGTATGAGGTAGGGGGTGCGGCCTTTTAATCAACATCATGATGATGGACCCATAGGCTCCTCTCACCAAAGTGAAAGAGGGCAGTGGTTAGCCCCCAGGAGCAGGGCTCCTTGTGGGGCAAGACTCTGTTCTACTTTCTTTTTCCACATTTGCCAAGTCATTGGACAGAGTAGGCTCCGTTGTCCTGGCAGAGTTGAGTTCAGCTGCTTGCTGAGAGGCTGAGTTTGCAGACTGTGTCTGGGTTTTTAAAACTATCTTGGAAGCCACCAGATTTCCTTTGGCCTGGAATTGCCTCACAAGCCCTCACCCCTTTTCAGGCTTTCAGGAAACATTTAAACCCAGCTTTCAGCCTCCACACAATCTGTACTGAAGTGGAGAAGGACCATCTGGCAGGAAAAAGGACAAAATGGTTGAGGTTGAAAACCCAAACTTATAGGCCTCTTTGAAGAGGAGGGTTGGGAAAGAGGATGTGGGAGTGATAAATGGACAGTGAAGAGATGGAAAGAGCTTAATTTTTTTCTGATTATTATTCAACAACAACAGAAAAAAAAAAAAAAAAACAACAAAAAACAAACCCATCTTTTTCCGTGGCTGGTTGAGAGGATTTCAGCCTCATAAGGGGCCTGTAAAAACAAACCAAATCTCAGTTCCTCTCCACTTGACCAGGCTCATAATCCCCTTGACATTTTTGCTTGAAGGGCCTTCTGGACCTAGAATCCCAGAACTTGGGGCTGGAATGGAGAAGCTCCAAGGTATAAGGTATGTAGAAATAGTAAAAGAGAAACAGGGTCTGGCATTTTGGAGGGAAGCATGGGATAGAGTGGAGAAAATCAGTCCTGGCTCCCGTTCTAAAGCTTCCATTGCCCACCCACCCAACCTCCGAGCCCACTTTGTCCCCTTTCCCTTGGAAACCCTTGCTTTTAGTCACAGCAGAGCCAAAGATAGGTTGTGCGCAGATAAGCAATGAGAAATGAATTGGGAATGGAGGGGAGGAGAAGGGGGATGAAGGAGGAGAAACCCATATGAATGAGATGAAAGCAGATTTCCCAGGAACAGCCTCTTCTTGTGGGTGTGTTGGATGAGAACCAGCTACTGCAGCACCGTTCCAGAAGGTAATAGTGACGTTGTGAGAGGATTGACTGAAAGCCCCAAGGTGGACAAAATCAGCTGAGGGATGGGAGGAGGAAAAGCCTTGCCATTGACAGTCCAACTGGGTGGCAGCCACGGTTGGAAAACTCCCTTTTCACAGTTTTATAGCAGCTGTGACCTTGGGAAGAGGAGTGCACTTTAAAGGATACGGCCAGTGTGGAATTTCTAGGACCCCTTATCACCGTTGCTTTCAACTCTTTAGGGATCCTCTTTTGTCATCAGTTAAAAAGTCAGTTGACATTAAGTTGAGGACCTAGGGAAGAGCTAAAACTGCCCTCTAGCTTTCTCAGCCAGGTGGGGACAGAGGGGGCCAGCATGGTAGGAGAGCGGTGTGGCTGAACAGCCTAGGAATCCCAAACAGCAGAGGCTGAGCCTGTGAGCTGTTAGTCCAGGCAGAGCCAGGAAAGGGAGACACAGCCCTTGCCACCTTAGCCCAAGGCCAGGACATCTGCCAGAGAGAAGGGAAAGCTCAAACACTCACACGTTTGAGAACTCTGGTCTGGGTGGTTAAAAGGAACTCATTCTAGTGATGACCCTCCCAGAAGCTGGTAGTGCCAGCGTTGCTTGCTGGGACTTTTGAAGGAGGAAATTAAAGACCTAAGCCCTCCTCTGGGGGAGCTGCTGGTCTGTCTGTTCCTTTTCTTGGCCAAGGACCTGCACAGATGAAGGGTTGCAGGAGGGAGTCAGTAAGAGGGGAAGGAGGGTCTGAGCAGGTGTTCCCTGGGCTGGGGGTGTGGGTGTGCTGACCTCACCGTGGTCAGACCACAGCTGTATGGAGCTGTGCAGTCTCCAGGGTCTCAGTGCGCACATAGAGCTCTGTTCCCTTTCCCACCTCTTCCTTCCCTCCAGGCTGCCACGTCCACAGGGGAGATTGCTTAAGAAATTAGTGGAATGCAGTTAGCAGAAATTCTCTGATGTGGTTTAGAGGTTTCCTTTGTCAGATATCTTGACTTCTTACCTGGACCAGTAAAGCGGAGGGCTTGGCAGGGTCTGTGTTTCCTCTACAGGGCAACTTTAACCCCAGCAGAATGGGACTCTTCCATCCAAATGCTGCTCTCTGTTCCTCATCACCAAATGCTGATTCAAATGTCTCCTCCTTCAGGGTCAAGATGTCTTCTTTGTCCACAGTTAGGCCCATGAGAAAGTATCACACAGAAATTTAGAAATATCACCTAAACAAGGGGGAACTTTTTTTTTGTTTTGTCTGGGATAGGAAGGCTTATTCTTAGAGGTTGGGCATCCCTTGGAAGGCGTGCCCTGCAGAGCCTGACCTGATGGATCGCTTTCTGGACCTTCAGGAGAGCATTTGTGGTCATGGGATTGGATTATAGGGAGAAGGAGTGGGAGAGAGAGAGTTGCAAGATGATGGCTGGCCCAGGCTAAAGCTAGGAGCCTTCCAGAGGTCTTTCCTCCAGTGGCAGTAAGGAGAATAGATGGGAAGGGGGGTTTCAAATGGCTCAGATGTAGTGTGCCCTGCGCTGAAAAAGCCTCCTCTTCCCTGCACTACGTAGGCCCAGCTGTCCAGAGACTTCGTGTAGTTGCTCCACTGGAAGCATGTTCCTGGTACAGTACCTCTTAACCCTCCCCTGCTGGGACTTAGTCTAGGGCTACAGCACTCACCTGCTGATGGAGAGTCAGCTGGCCAGTGGCAGGCACCGGGTGGGGAGGGACAGCTATAAGTTGGAGAGAGCTTGCTGCATCTAAATGGGCCCCTTTTACTCAGTCTAGTCAGCTGTGGCCACGCAGAAATGCAGACAGTGACATCAGATTTTCTAAGTTTTCAAGAGAAAGGCCAGTCTGACTTTTTATTTGTATTTTATTTGTACCTATCCACTTTTTAAAATGTTTGGTAACTAATTAAAATTTCTTAAAAATAAAGGGAAGGCCAGATGAGACTTATTTTTGCTCTTACAAACCATCAGCAATGTCTTCAGGTATAAACTCTTTCTCCTAGGAGTCAAAAGTGAGGAGAAAGTGCAGAAGGCAGATGTTAGCTACCAGAGGTGGGTGGCAGGAAGAGTTGCTCTGAGATACAGGAGTATTGAGCACCAGAAAATTGAGGAACTGTTTAGAGGAGACATTGATAATGCTATCACCGGACCTCATGTTGGACCTGCTCTCTGTCGTTGAAGGTTGGTGGTTCCTGTGCAGGGTGGAAGAAGCTGAGGGGTGGGAGGAGGATAAGGGACTAAAAGAATATCCATCTTTTATTTGCTTGCAGCTGGGAAACCTTAGGAAGATGGTCAGTAGTGACCTTTGTACCTTTCCAAGTCCTCAGAAAGCAGTAGGACACAAGCTTTCACCCTTACAGGTATATAAACTAGCTTAAAATGCAAATTCCTAGGCCCTATTCCTATAGATTTCCATTCAGGAGGTAGAGGTGGGCCCTGGGACTCTAATTTAATAAATGCCCCTTTGATGTGAAGGAGGGTAAGTAGATAGCGGAGTCAGACAGAGCTGTGCCCACATTCCTGCCCTGTTCGTTCACTAGGTGAGTGATCTCGGGCCATTCAATCTCTCTGAACCTAAATTTCCTGATTAGAAAACTTGTCCTGGAGAGCGGTGAGAGCTGAATTAGAAGATGATTAGAGGTAATACAGAGTCCTGGCTCCAAGCTGGGGCACTGGTGCAGGCTACCTGGCTCAAATTCCTGCTGGGCCACTTTCTAGCCTAGTGACTCAAGGCAAGCTGTTTAAGTGCTCTGTACCTTGATTTTCTTGGTAACATGTAAATAATAATAGTATCTACTTCTTAGGGTTGTTCCTAGGATGAAGTGATTTAATACATGTGAAGTGCTTATAACTTCAGCTGTTACAGAAAGAATTTAGGAACATGTCTTAATAAATGTACCTTTGCCTTTCCCGAGGTCCTCTACCATGGGTAAC
Source organism: Lontra canadensis (assembly GCF_010015895.1). Classification (NCBI taxonomy): domain Eukaryota; kingdom Metazoa; phylum Chordata; class Mammalia; order Carnivora; family Mustelidae; genus Lontra; species Lontra canadensis. The sequence goes on along the minus strand of NW_022631001.1, from coordinate 32,090,382 downwards.
AAATAGGTTAAGGCCTACTTCAAATGTCACCTCCCTATGAGGCATTCCCAGGGTCCAGTTTTTACCTGACTCTTCTCCCTTTATAGTTATATCCTCCGAGGGCAGAGACCGTGTCTGAATGTTTTTATATCCTAGTGCCTTTGCACAGTGCTTGCATAGAGCAAATGTATTGAATGACAGTAGTAACAGGGAGTTTAAAGATGACTCAAGGCCGGGAATGGACTGGTTGTTTTCCAAATACCTCGAGCAGCATGACCTGGAAGAAAAACCATTTATTAAGCTTCTGTGCCAGGCAATCACATGAGGTAGATCATGTTATTATTATTGCTCTTAGGGTGAAAAAGTTGAGTCTTTGAAACTCACTTGTGCAATGTCACTTAACTACCAGTTGGTGGAGGCAGGGTTGGAATTAGTTATCTGACCCCAAGTCAGGTGTTCTTCCTGCTGCCCCTCAAGTACCAGGGTTAGTGGTTTCTTTGTCTCGTCTCAATGCAGAGTTTGTAGAACAATTTTAGGAGTACCTTATTATATATAGTCCTTTTTCTGGACAGTCCTGACTTTTCAGATGGTTGTCTATAATTTGTCAGAGTTGGGTTTTTGAGCTACTCATGACTGGTGATAGATGCTAACTGAACAATTTCATTTTCTAAACATGAAGTTTCTGCCTGGACTTTGCATCGAAGGGCCTGAGAACTAACAAAACAGCCTCTCAGCCCCCTTCTCTGCTCCATTCCCAATGGGTATTTCCTCTACTGGGAGTATCTTCTCTCCGTGCAGCCAGGCTAGCTGAGATGTCAAACTGAAAGACTAGCTGAGAGCCTGGAGTTGCTCTTAGGGCCCTGGAAGAAGCAGTGTCCCCCTGGAAGCCATCCATGCGCAGTGTGCAAGTCTCAGCTTCAGGTGTAAAGGGTTAGCCTGGTCCTTAGTTTCTCAAGCCCCTAGATTATTCCCTGATCTCACAGACCTGGCCTAGAGAGAGCAGGTGGGAGGAAGGATGACAAGTTGGCATCTCTCTTCTTCTGACAGAATGGGCCTGTCTGGGGTTTTCGGCGGGGCCTGCCCAACATGCCTGAACTCCAAGGCTACTTTTTTGAGAATAGCAGCTGTGCTCTTGCAGAAGTGTGATCAAGAATCCTTGCCATGGGCCTCGTAGAAATTTTGATCCACTCCTCTCTTGGTTACCTCTTCCCAGGCTTTTTCTTCTTGGCCCAAGCAAATGTCAGAGTCATCTGTATTTTTCCTTCTTACTAAGTTGGCTCTGTGTTCTCATATTCAACGACATGAAAGCATTTCTGAGCAGTGGGCCCACCCTCCTTAGATCGGAAATTCGGGGAAAGAAAGAATATATTTTTTATCATGTTATTTTAATATCTTTCAGTTTCTGGTCTTTCCACAGATCTTCTGCCCTTTCCCTGAGGACTTGCCCTGGAGCTGCTAGAGCAAGTCTAGTGTTGTTTTGATGGGTTATGATGGTTATTGTGACCATTGTTACCATGGGCACTGTGCTCCCTGAGGACCCTGAGAGCTGGCCTGGGAAAGCTTCCAGAGGCTGCCTCTCTTCTCCTTCTTCTGTTGCACACACAGCCATATGCCAAGCACTTCACTTGGCACTGGGTTGGGGCAGATAAAAATCTCATGAGAGCCGGTGTGCACAGAGGCTCTGGTGGCAGGCTTGACTTCTGCTTATCCTCAGTATCATCATCATCATCGTCATCATCACTAACATGCTGTATACTTAGGTTTATAAAGATTCCCCCCACCAACAACTAGAGAAAGCTTTTATCTACTTTGTGAAGGATAAAAGTGAGGCTTAGGTTTGGTTTTCTTGTCACCGAGACCAATCACTTATTTGCACCAAGGTAATAAGTAAGATGGCCTCTAGTAATAAGGTCTTTTAGTGGCTGTAAATAAATCTGTTTAACTTTCCCATCCCAGTGCACTTCATTTTGGGAATGCTTGGTGTATCATTTGTGTTCTTTCTAACATCCACTCTCCAGCGCACTTAAAAGATTTTTTTTTGCCCTTAGGTTTTATTTTAACGGCTATATTGAGATGTAATTCACATATTATAAAAATCGCACATTTCTGTTGTTTTTAGTTTATTCACAGAGCTGTGCAACCATCACCATGATCTAATTCCAGTACTTTTTTTTTCACCTCAAAAAGAAACCCATACTTATTGCAGCCATTCCCTCTTCTGCCACTTTCAACCCAACCTAGGCAACCACTAATTTACTTTCTGTCTCTATAGATTTGTCTATTCTGGACATTTTGTAAAAATGGCACCAGGGTTCTTGCATATTATAGAGTGTATCACTACTTCTCATTCCTTTTTATGTCTGAATAATGTTCCATTGTATGGATATACCCCATTTGGTTTATGCTTTCATCCATTGATGGACATTTAGATTGTTTCTACTCTTTGGCTATTATGAATAATGCTGTTATGAACATTTGTGTATAGGCATTTTGTGGGCACAGTGTTTTTATTTCTCTTGGATATAGACATAGGAGTGGATCATGCGAGGTCATATGGTTACTCTGTACAACTTTTCTGAACACCGAACTGTTTTCCAAAATGGCTGCACCATTGTACATTCTCGCCAGCAATAAATGAAGGTTCCAGTATCTGCACAGCCTTATTAGCATTTGTTTTTATCTGTCTGTTTCATTATAGCCATCCTGGTGGGTGTGAGGTTATATTACTTCATTGTAGTTTGGATTTCTGTTTCCCTGATGACTGGTGATTGTTTTGTCAGCTGACTGGCTGATTTTATATCTTTGGAGAAATGCCTATTCAAATCCTTTGTCCAGTTTTTAATTGGGTTGTTTGTCTTTGTTATTGAATCGAAAGAATTCTTTATACATTCTGGATACAAGCTCCTTAGCAGATATATGATTTGCAAATAATTTCCCCCCCATTTATGGGTGTCTTTTCAATTTCTTGGTGGCATTTTTATAGCACAAACATTTTTAATTTTGATATAATGCAGTTTATGTCTTTTTTTGGTGCTGGTCCTTTTGTTACCAGATCTAAGAAACCATTGCCTAATCTCATGTTACAATGATTTACCCCTGTTTTCTTCTAAGCTTTGGTTTTGTAATTTTTTACTGTTACATTTAGGTCAGAGATCCATTTTTACTTATTTATTTATTTATTTATTTATTTTTGTATGGTATAAGGTAAGCGTCCTACTTTACTTTTTGCATATGAATATCCAGTTGTCCTAGCATCATGGGTTGAAAAGAATTCTTTCCCTATTGAATAGTATTGGCATCCTTGTTGAAAACCAATTGACCACGAACATTTGGGTTTATTTCTGGACTCTCAGTTTTATTCCCTTGATCTCTGTTTTTATTCTTATGTCTGTATACACTGTCTTGATTACTGTAGTTTTGTAGTATGTTTTAGAATTAGTCTGAGTTCACTAACTTTATTCTTCTTTTTCAAGATTGTTCTGAATCCCTTGGATTGCCATAAAATTTTAGGACCAGTTTGTCAGTTTCTGCAGTTGATGGATATTCTGTTCAATTTATAAATCAATTTGGGGAATATTGCCATCTTAACGATTTTGAATTTTCTGATCCATGAACATGGGATGTCTATTTATTTATGTCTTCTTTAATTTCTTTCAATGATGTTTTATACTTTGCACTATACAAGGCTTACATTTCTTTTGCTAAATTTATTCCCAAGTATTTTTGTAAGTATTCTTAGAAATATTTTTTTCTGCTCTTATTAATGGAATTGTTTTTCTTGATTTCATTTTCAGATTTTTCATTGCCAGTGGTTGGAAGGAAAATTGATTTTTAAAATATTACTCTGTATCCTGCAAACTTGCCTGACTTTATATATTAGTTTAAGAGTTTTTAATGGACTCCTTTGGATTTTCTGTGTACATGAGTATATCATCTGCAAATAAGAGATAATTCTACTTCTTCATTTCCAATCTGGATGTATTCTTAAGTTTTAACCTTTTTCCTTCTTTCATTATTTTAACATGAAATAATGTTCCCCAAAGAATAATGATATATTTGCTAACTCTGTATGGTACATGCATGGACCTTTTTCACTTTGTCAGTTTTTTTGACTTAATTTTAATGAATATTAGAAAAAATACAGCTCATAATTTTATGGTGTTGGCTCAAATGTTACTGTGTTAGAATATTCCTCCCTGAACCTTCTATTTCAAATAACAGATCTTCACTGTCCCTCTACCTTGCTTCATTTTCTTCTTTATACTACTTATCATCATCATACGTATTATACATAAATGTACAGTGATGTATCACACACATGTGACATGTGCAGGCTTATTGTTTGTTTTTCCTGTGATGTGATCTCCCTGAGGGCAGAGACTTTGTTTCATTCTTTGTTGGATGGTTGTGCGTAGGACGTAGGTGCTCAGTAAATATTTGTTGAATGACTAAATGATTAATTATATTGAACAAGGTTAAATCTTTAAGACAAGCAAGTTAGTTTCAAGTTGGTTCAAGAAAAATACTGAATAAATAGTTATTCAGGAGGTATGCAAATAGGATGAATTTGCCAAAGCTCTATGGCATGCTAGAAGTTTGGGAATCTTTAAGAAATGAGAAGAGGTAGGATGGAAATGGAGTTTTGTCATTTTCTGTGAAGTGATTAGTTATGTGTTAGCTCACAGACTCATTGCCTAGACCAGATGAGGGATCCCTTGAGGCTCTTAAGCTATAACACATGGAATTAAATCTATGTGGGAAAGTGGTTCCTGCCACCCGCCACAGAAACCCTCTTAGCAGTTTTGGAGGTCATCTGGAAATGTTTGAGGTACTTTTGGCTGCCTGTGGAAACTTGGCTAATAGGCCTTGTCTTCTTTGCAGGGCTCTGGGTTTGCAGAGAGCAGAAATGACCATGACTGCCAACAAGAATTCCAGCATCACCCACGGAGCTGGAGGCACTAAGGCCCCTCGGGGGACTCTGAGCAGGTGAGTAGGGGAGCACTCTTGGGAGAATGGAGTTCACTGGAGGGTGGCATCAAGGGGCAGCCAAATGTCTTGAGTCCAAAATATAAATGCTTATCGTCATGACTCTGACACTTGTCCAGGTGAATGACCTGGGCCCAAGTTGTGCTGACTATGAAGCAAAACCCATCTCTAATATCTATGCCATTTTCCAGTTGTATAAGTGTCCATAGGAGAGAGCAAATGGACCCTTTACAGACTTTGATTTGTACTATTGGAGGAGCCTAAAGCTCCAGGAACTGAGCCAGAAAGAAGAGCTGACATTCTCCCAGCTATATCCTTTTCCTTAAGATGAGGACAGCTTGGGGACTGTGCCTGAGCTAGGCTACACTGTAGTGAGGGATGTTGACCATACTGGGGATCGGGGTGGGGAGACAGTTATGCATGTTAGCACAAGTTGCAAGCAGAAGTCTAGGTTCTACAGGAATTTAGGCCGGACTGTAAACAAAGAAGCTTGGGGAATTTTAGTCAGTGTAAGCTATAATTCACTTTCTTGGTTTGGTCTTCTTCTTTATAAAGTGGAATGTAGAATTCTAGATAGAAAAACCACAGATTTTGAAATCATATACAGTTGGCTTCAAGTCCAAGCTCTAACTACTCCCCAGATAGTGAGATCTCAGGATATTTTCTTATGCCCTCCAAAATTTTGGATACTCATCTATGAAATAATAATACTAGTATGTACCTCACAGAGTTGCTGTGAGGATTAAATGAGATAATATATGTCAGTGCCTAGCATAGTTTCTGGCATAAAGCTTCTCAATAAATGTTAGCTCTGTTCCTATGATGGGATAAAAGCTTCCAGAGCTGGGAGATTGACATATAGCTCTCACCGGGGCTTCTCAAGTTTGGTTCAGGGCTGGATGCTAATGTCCTAGAATAACCTCCGGGCTCTTTTATTAAAGCCATGTACCTTTCCTAACCCCCTTTGCCGAAGCTAAGGGGGATAAATTTGGCTTTGGGGATCTCAGCCTCTAGAATGGGTAGCTGTGAGGAGGATGCTCCGCTTAGGTTGGGGTAGGGCTAGTTACGTTCTGGGTGTCCAGGCTGTGAATCGCCAGGTTTACACACTTCATAGCACTCACCATAGCACATACCCTCCCCAGTGTCCATAACCCAGCCACCCTCTCCCCACCCTCTCCCTACCCTCCTACCTCTGACAACCCTCAGTTTGTTTTGTGAGATTAAGAGTCTCTTATGGTTTGTCTCCCTCCCAATCCCATCTTGTTTCATTTATTCTTTTCCTAACCCCCAAGCCCCCCACATTGCATCTCCACTTCCTCATATCAGGGAGATCATATGACCGTTATCTTTCTCCGATTGACTTATTTTGCTAAGCATAATACCCTCTAGTCCACCCACGTCGTGGCAAATGGCAAGATTTCATTTCTTTTGATGGTTGCATAGTATTCCATTGTATATATATACCATATCTTCTTTATCCATTCCTCTGTTGATGGACACCTGGGTTCTTTCCATAGTTTAATAGCCCAGTTTTGATTGTCAGGGTAGGTAGGAGGAGGAAATCTAAGCCTTTTCATTTGACCACCGAAGTTCTGTTCTTTGCCGGGTTTTGGTCTCTTGGAGCAGGTTTCCCTTTCTCTTTGTTAATGAGGCAGCATGGGCATGTTTCTTCACCCTCAGCTGCCAGATATACCCTCCCTACATAGGGTTCGCACCCCAGCTCATAAGATTTGGTTGCATCCAGTCTTGGGAGTGAGAGGTGGGATTCTCCAAGCTCCCCTGGATTTCAGAGGCCAGGCATTATGATTTTGGTGTGGATGACCTAGAGTGAGAATAGAAGCAGTGTGGTGACTTGCAAATAAGAAATTATTGTGTTTAAAGCTAATTCAGCTACCTAAATGGGGTGAACTTTGCTACGTGTTGCTCTCAGGAGATTTCACTTGTGCTATAAGGCCTGGCAGGCTGTAGGGGCATTTCTCAGAAGGCTCATCATGCCTTCTGATTTCCTTGACAGCTTCTTCACTGTGAAACTCCAGCATCCGGGTCACTGCCCCATGGAGGTACAGGCTATCAGTATTGTGTTTGGGAATATTGCTTCTGGATGTAGGTGTGAGAAACCTGGGTGCCTGTGAAAGTGTAGACTTCTTGGGGTCATGGACTTTGGTTGACTTCTTTTCTTCTCCCTTGAGCCTGGAACAAAGCCTGGTATGTGGAAGATGATAACTATTTATTGGCCAGTTGATTAGATGTCTGGGAGAAGAGCCTCTTGTAGCATAGCCTGCTGTGCTATTTGAGTCCTCATAGTACCTCTCTCATAGGTCTTAGCAACTTCGGGCTCCCTTTCCATTCAGTTCCGAGGCTCTTAGAAAGGCAGAACTGAAAGGAACCTTAGAGCTCATTCAGTTGAACCCACTTGTTTTACAGATTGGGAAGCTGAGACCTAAGACAAGGAGAGGCCCTCCCTCCAAACACAAAGCTAAAGGGAGAGAGAACTTAAGGCTAGCTGTCTTGGTCCTGTTGTTTTACTACACCACTCCATTCACCTCCCTCTAAACATTCCTGGGATCTTCCTGCTCAAAAACTGTTGTCAAGTATGATATGGTCAAACTTGGCCTGGCTTTCGTAAGGTTTGTCTACTGCAAACCTTACCTTTCTGCAAGTTTAGCTGCAAGAGTTACTTCATTCAAAGTGTTTTCTTAACCCCCCAGTGAAGAAGGATTTCCCTCCCCTCTGTATTCACTCTTGGAACCCTTGTTTTGGAGCGTCCAGATGGCACTTCTTATACAGTACCTCCTAGGGTGCATTTCATGGGGGTCTTATTTCCACTACTCTGTTGGAACTCTTTGGAGGCCCAGCACATACTCTTTTGGAATGTTAGAGTTGGAGGGGTCTTGGAATTCATCCAGTTACTTGATGTTACATATGAGGAAGCTAAACCCACATAGCTAATTGACTGTGGAACCATAATTTCAACTCATATGTGCAGGTTTTGGGGGTCCTACTGCTAAAGTGGGCACTGATCTGGGCTCACTGTCTTAGCATTCAGGAAGAGGGTAAGATCTAGCAGATAGGGAAACTCTCCTGAGAGTGGTGGCCGTGGGTAAAAGATGGTGCTGCAGAGCCTGTTCTGATGTGGCAGGCCACCTCTCTGGAGGACCTGTGGCCTTAGCCCCCTGTTACCTGAGATGCTTCCTAGAATCCAACCGTGACATGAGTAAAATTTGCCTGGATATTTATTGCTGCGTAACAAACAGCCCTAAACTTAGTGGCTTAAAACCTTAACAGTCACTTATTTTGCTCATGAATTGCAGTTTGGGTAGGGCTCGTTAGGGAAAGCTTGTCTCTATTCCTTGCAACACTGGTGACTCAGTGGCTAGGGGCTAGAGTCATCTGAAGACTTGTTACTTACGTGTCTGTTGATGCTGGCAGTCAGCTCGGACATCAGCTGGGGACCACCTACGTGTGGCCTCTGTGTTTGGTTACATACTTTTATAGCATGATGTCCGGGTTCCAAGAGTGAGCATCTCAAGAGAAGTAGGCAAAAATGCATGACATTTTAATGACCTAGCCACAGAAGTTGTGTGGTATCTTTTCTGTTTTACCCTGTTGTTTAAGGTGATAACGAAGGTCTGCCCAAGTTCAATGTAAAGAACTCTGCACCCCAGTTCCAATGTGGAATTGCCGAACCACTAGGCAATTCTCTGACACCAGTTGGATGCCCTACAATTCAACTCCAACCTGAGACTCTCTCAGTCCCACAGACTGCCCTTTGGCTCAGATGCCAGTCCCAAGCCCAGGTTGTTTCCTGTGCTTTTGACAGACTGGCTAAACATCAGAGCTTCCCATGACCCCCTCCTTGGGTTCATGAATTTCCTAGAGGGGTTCACAGAACTCAGAAAACCCATCTACTCACTAGATTACCATTTTATTACAAAGGATATTAATGGGTACAAATCAACAGCCAGATGAAGAGATATATAGGGCGAGATCTCAAATAAAGGATTTTTTTGTCCTGGGGAGCTTGGGCCTTGCACAGTGGCATGTGGCAGCATTCTGATTCACTAACCTGGAACTTCTCTGAACCCTGCCCTTTTGGGTTTTTATGGAGTTTTCAGTTGCATAGGCATGATTGATGAGATCACTGGCCATTGGTGTCTGACTCAACCTCCAGCCGGTCTCCCCTTCCTGGAGTTCTGGGGAGGATGACAACTGAAAGTTCCAATCCTCTAATCACAAGGTTGGTTTTCCTGGCAAACAGCCCCCATGCTTAGGTGTAGTCCAGAAGTCACTTCATTAGCATGAAAGACACCTTGATCGCTGTCATCACTTAGGCAATTCCAAGGGTTTTAGGAGCTCTGTGCCAGAAATGGGACTAAGACCAATTCTATATTTCTTATTATAAATCACAACATCACACAAGTGGAGGGAAAATAATTCCCACCTGATGAGAGGAATATCCACTTCACATCGTTAGAAGGGCATGTGAGATGGGATAGGTCGTGGTCACTGTCTTTGGAATACGCAACTGGCCATAGTCTGCCCTCTGATCACAAACTTCACGTCCTTCCCCAATGTGAAATACGCTCAATCTCTCCCCGAACTTCCCAAGTCTCATCTTGTTCATGGCATTAGCTCGAAGTCTAAGATCTCATCACGTGAGTCAAGTTCAGGTATAGATGAAACGCTTTGGGTGCAGTCCCTTTCTCTCATTGTGTGCAGTTCCTTGGGTACTATTTCTCTTGATGTGTAGACCTGTAAACTGAAGAGAGTATGTATCTGCCACCCAAGATACCCTGTTGGGACAGGCCCAGAATAACTGCTATAGATTGCCCTCTTCACGGAGAGGGAAACTGGAGACTGCTCAGCAGTTACTGGCCCATTGTAATTCTCATACAGAGTGAGGCACGAGTGACTGGAAGCCTTCTTTAGGTCCTGGTTTTACTGCCTGGGAGGCATTTACCTTGTCTCTGGCTCCCCCCTCAGGGCTTTGAGTTCTGCCCTGACTCTGACTCTGCCTTTTCTATCAAAGGTAGCTCTTTCGTATAGGTGAGTAGTTTTCTCCATCTGCTTCATGTCCATAATATTTCAAGTGTCCAGAGTCTTCCCTTCATTTTATACTGTCTCTGTGCTTTCCAGTACTAGCCAATATATTTCATTTAAAAACTTCGTGGGTTTCTTTTGAATCCCTTTATAACGCACTGAAGTCGACAGGAGGCCATGTACAGATCCCTTTACCGTGAGTCCCTTCCCGCGTTGGGTTCCCTGGGAGAGTGCTCTGGGACAGGGGTTCTCAAGAGTCCCTGAAGCCTTACCATTTGCAGAGGATCTGCGAGGCCCACCCTTCAAATCATTAGAAGGCCTTTTGTCTGTCTGTCCCTGAGATTCTCTGAGGCAATGCTTGAAACCATTTTGTTAGGTCTTGACAAAGGATTTTTTAAGATTAGACAAGGGTCTAGTCCTACTCTAGCTCTTTTTCAAAGAGGTTTATTGAGGGATAATTAAACTACAGTAAACTGAACCCTTTAAAGTGTATGGTCTGATCAGTTCACACACCCGCACGCTCACGCACACACATAGTAAAACTCCCAGTACAATCTGGAAGCCATTTCTTAATTTGAGAATTCTTTCCTGTCTAGAGAGACAGAAACAAGTGTTATTTTCTAACCCAGAAAGCCCTTTCTCGTTTCTGTTTCCTTTCCGTGTTGCTTGAAAACGAAACAGTCCCTTTTCTGGCTCCTCTCTTCCGTCTTACACTGTAGGCAGCTAGACATCGGATGGCACCCGCAGTGCTCTGCTCCAAGATACTTAAAGCTGGATCATTGAATTAGGTAGATTTCCCATTTTCCATATTGCTTTTGGGGACAGAATTACCAAAGTTTTCAACCTTTTTACGAGGGTCCCCTTCCCTCTAGCTTCTACTAACATTTCCTTACTTTCCCTTAACCCCTCTTGATAGCCTGTCACTCAGTCCCCAAGTCAGTGATTTAGGATTTTGTTTCAACAGCACTAAATTTCTAGGTACCAAAATCTGTTCCACGTATTGACTGCGACATAACTACCCCAGAATTTATGGTGTAAAACAACTATTTTATTATGCTCGCAGACTCTGTGGCTTAGGAGTTCAGAGAACACTGCAGTGATGGCTGGTCCCTGCTCCATGATGTCTGGCACCTTGGCTGGAAGGACTTCAAGGTATAGGGTGACTCACTGACTAGGAGCAGGTGACACCTAGAGGTATCTTGCCTCATGTCTGGGGGTTAATGTTGGCTATTTTGGAACCTCAGCTAGGTCTATTAGAACACTTATATGTACCTTCTCTACGTGGCCTGGGCTTCCTCACAGGATGGGAGATAGGAAGTAGAAGCTGCTAGTTTCTTGAAGCTTGGGCCTGAAAATTGGCGCCGATTCATTTCAGTTATATTCTATTGGTCAGTTGTAGAACCCAGATTCAAGGGAAGGGGTGCTTTTTATAGGAGACATGTCAAAGAATTAAGGGATCATGTTTTAAAACCATTGTAAGTATCTTTAGTATGGTTTTCTGGAGCTACATTTCTCTCCCTGTTGGCTTTGCACAATACCTGGTTCTGCTTTATAAAGCAGTCTCATTTTTACTAGACTAGGGTTTTGGGGATATTCCTGTAAGGCATCATTTTTTACCTGCCTCAGGGATGGCTTCTGTCTTGTAAATACTCTGTGTTCATTGCAGCTACTACTTAGAGGATTTGGGGTTCCTGATCCTCTTTGTGCTTCCCTAGAAATCAGCTGGAAGGTAGACAGATAGGGCTTTGGTAGATTCTTAGGTGTACTTTTGGAAGTGAAAAGGTGACTTAGTTTCTGCTCTGACCCTACCTACCATTCTACTTACTCTGACAAGCTATGGTTGACCTCAAGAGTCTCTGTAGATGGTGACCCATATGTAGTTCCTTGGAGGATGAGGCATCCTGGACCCTGTTGAGGGCTTCCAATCTTTTGAGATGAGGTTGCTTTGGGAACAGGAAGGCCAACTTGTGTCACCCTATCCTTTGGCTTTTTATCAGGACCATCCCAGAGTGGGATGTCAGTGGGAGTTACTGAGCTGAGCCCCTGCTTTGGCCTGGGGGAGCAGGCTTCAGGGCTTGCTAATGGGACTCACGAAGCCTTCCTCTCCTTTCTCCTCCTTGGATGCCTCAGAGTATGGCCTTGAGGGAATGAGTGAGAACATCATCTCCAGAGTTGAGGCAGTCACTGTGTGATGGGCGGATGCTGATGTCCACTGAGTCAACAAGGGCCCACCTTCATTGAACAGCCCTGTATTGGTGAATGGCCAACTCCAAGACTGTTTCACTGGGGAGCAGGCTAGACACCTGTTTAGTAGAGACTAAGCATACTAGAAGCTGGGCTCCATATAACCTTAATCTTCAGATCAAGGCTTGCTTCATGACATCCACAGTCCATCTTGTTACCTCCGGGACTATTTCCTGGACCCACAGGAACCTTCTCCAACTGGCCCCAACTTGGTCCTCTTCCTGACACCGACAATCCCAGAAGCCCTGACAGCAGAACATGATGAGTTCAAAACCTCTTGTCATCAAGGACTAAAGATAGGCTTCCCTCCCAGAGAGCTCTTGGGTGCATTTGGCAATATATGGGGCATCCCTCGGCATGAATGCTTACCACTGTGTTCCTGGAGAATGGCTCAGATCACTAAGCGAAGGGTTGGGTTATGTTCTTAGGAAACAATACCAGAGGGAAGGGCACATAGTTTGCATTTTAACTCCCACCTTCTGTCTATGTATACATATACTGCACATGTTTTTTCTGTAGATTTGTCTTTCTATACCCTTAGTTCATATTCTTTCCTATTCAGTTGTCTTACATATTTGTCTGAGTGTTTATGCTCCTCTGTTTCCTTTAAATTTCCTTTGCATTCTCCCCAGCCTTTCTTCTTTCTTTCTCTTTTTATCTGTTTATCTTACTCCCTCTCCTGTAAATGTTGCTTTTGGCCAGTCACATGCTGCAGTGTTGGCATCCATACCTGTGCTGAGCAGCAGATCTGGCTGCCTGCTGACAAGGCGGTGACATGAGTGCCCAGTTTCACAGTGTCTGCCTCCCCAGGGACAGGCCTGAGGTTTTAGAATAAAGAGCAAAAGATGATCACAGCCCAGGCTTAGGTGTCTTTTAGCTGTGCTGTATTTATTTTTATATTTCTTTTACCTTCCTGGAGGTATTGTGTTCAAGCACTTTTTAAATGTACATCATTTTAGCCACACAGCTAGTTTGTAAGGATACTCAGAGCAAGTGTTTTTACTGTTCAATGGATAAAGAATTGGAGGTCAGAGAATTTAGATGACTTTTCCATGAGCACATCCAGAAAGTGAGGGAATCAGGACCAGAGGAAATCTGGGTCTTTAGACTCTTGGTCTGGTATATGATTTTTGCCTTTATGGGAGAGTGCTTTACAGCTGTGCTGGTCTTCACTAAGTGCTTTATGTAACTTTTTGTGTTGTTCTTCAGGTCACATGTGACAAAGAGGGGGAAACAGGGAAGTCTGTGACTAATATCCTAGGTAGGCGTAAAGAAACCTAGGTTTTAACTATTTATCTTTTATTTACTCATTCAGTCATTCAATATAAATATTAAGTCCCACTAAATTCTAGGTGCAATGCAAAGAGTAAGGGATATCAAGATTAATAAGACACCATCACCACCTTCAACTAGGTCCACTCATCATCTATCTAGTAAGCGATATAGGTGAGGAAACAGTGTAGTCCAATAACATGTTACAAGTACCATAACAGACATTTTTCCAGGTGCAGTGGAGGCATAAAAACTTGGCCATCTCCACCTAGATGAAGGGGGTAGGGTCAAGAGGGATTCCAGAGTGAAGCCACAGAGATATGTACGTGAACAAGCCAGCATCCTAGGCAAAGCAAACAATATGTGAAGGCCTAGAGGCATGAAAGGCGAGAAGTTTGATGCGAGTGGTTTTGGGATTGTATGTAGGAAAAGGCAGATGATAAAGTGAAAATAAGAATCAGATCATGAGGGACCTTGTCATCCATGCCAGTGAATTTGGATAGTGGGGAGTTTCAAGCATGAAGAGTTTTGCATTTTAGAAAGATGTCAGAAGATGTGAGGACTGACTAGAACTAGGTTAAGATTGAAGGCAGAGAGAGAAATTAGATCGTTTTAAGAGTCCTGGTGAAAGATCAGATCTGAACCAAGGGTAGTCATAACAGAGGAGATGAGGAGGAACTGGGTCATTATCCGAGAGATGTGAAGGTTATAGAATTGATAGGACTCAGTCATTAAGTACATCAGTGTGTTTTGGGAAGGAGCTCGGTACAGATGCTTGAAGGAGTAGGAAGCAAAGAACAAATCTGGACCTTTTCTCTCCTCTATGGAATGCACTGGAAAACATGAGGCAGTAAAAGCCAATGATGGAAGCATAGAGCAGCATAGGAATGAGACCATGTGAGAAGACATTCAGCCCAGGTGGGTGGGATTGAGAACAAAAGTGGTTCTGCTGTCTGAGGCCAACCCTTCTAGATGGGCATGGTATCCCCATCCCCTTTACTGCTTGTTTAAGGATATTATTCCGAGTTTGCTCTCTCTTATCCTGCATTGGCAGCTTTTCTCTGTAGTGGATCATTCCAGTCATCATTCAAATCATTCAAGCATACTGCATCATATCTCCCAGCTCAAGCTAGTCAACAAAATGCTTCTATTACACTACATTCGTTCTCTTCTACACACGTCTTCATTTCTTTCTTCTGTTTTTAGGAAAACCCTTTGAAAGAGATGCCCGCACTTTTTGTCTCCACTTCTCATTCCATTTTCTTGAATTCCTTCCAGTCAGGCTTTCCTTCCTACTTCTCCAAAATCTCCTTTCTCAAGATCATAGCATCCTCTGTATTGCTAAATCTAATAATCAGCTGTTTCTGTCTTCCTCTTACTCGATTGTTAGCAAATTTGACTCAGTTGATCACTCCATGTTTTTTGGAGGTCTCCAGTACATCAGTCTTCATGATTTTCTTCCTTCCTTATTACATGCTGTTCTCGGTCAATCTTCTTCACGGGTTCTTCCTCCCTCTACATGACTTTGAAACACTGGAGTGCTCCAGTTCAGGCCTTGGGTTTCTGTAGCTACTGACTCCCTAGATGAGCTCTTATAGTCAGATAGTTTTCTGTCTTTTATTATTGAAGTATGGTTGACAAACATGTTATGTCAGTTTCAGGTGTACAACATAGTGATTTGACAATTCTATACACTATGCAATGCTCACCACAGTGAGTAACCCTACAGTGTTATCACAATATTATTGACCATAGTCCCTATGCTGTACTTTTCATCTCTGTGACTTATTTTTTTTATAGCTGGACGTTTGTACCTCCTAATCCCCTTCACCTATTTTGCCCATCCCCCCACCTCCCTCCCTTTGGTAGCTATCAGTTTGTTCTCTGTGTTTAAGGGTAAGGGTCTGTTTGGGTTTGTTTGTTTGTTTACTTTTTTGTTTTTAGATTCCACATAGAAGTGTAATCATAGGGTATTTGTTTTTCTCTGTCTTATTTCATTTAGCATAAGGCCCTTTAGTTCATCCGTATCATCGCAAATGACAAGATCTCATTCTTTTTTATGGCCGAGTAACATTTTATTGTATGTATATACGTGTGTGTGTGTGTGTGTGTGTGTGTGTGTGTGTGTGTGTGTGTATCATATCTTTGGCTAGCCATTCATCTACTGTTGAATGCTTAGGTTGCTTCCATAGTTTGGCTATTGTGAATAATGCTGCAATAAACATAGGAGTGCATATTTCCTTTTGTATTATTGCTTTCATTTTCATTGGGTAAATACCCGGTAGTAGAATTACTACATCAGATGGTATTTCTATTTTTAATCTTTTGAGGACCCTCCATACTGTTTCCCTAGTAGTTGCACCAATTTACATTCCCACCAAAAGGGCACAAGGGTTCCCTTTTCTCCATATGCTTGCCAATGCTTATTTCTTGTCTTTTTGATACTAGCCATACTTAGTCATATAGTTTTAATAACTATATACTGCTAATGATTCCTAGATGAGGTTTATAACTCTAACTCCATTCTACCAGGTGCTCAGGCCAAAAACCTTGACATCATCCTTGACTTCTCTTTGTCTCTCATACCTTTTATCCAGTTCATCAGCAAATCCTCTTGATATAGCTCTCAAAATAGATTGTTCTCTTCTGCTCCCATTCTAATCCAAGCCATAATAATCTCTTGCTTGGCTTATTGCAGTGTCCTTTAGGTGATCTCCTTGCTGCCACGCTTGCATCCCTGCACTTCATTCTCTGCTGTGAAGTCAGAGCATATCATTTTTCTGCTAACACCCTTTCAAGAGCTTCCTTTCTGTCTCAGAGTAAAAGCCCAAGTGTTATTATTGGCCCATAGGGTGTTCTGATGCAACTGACTAAGCTCCAGCCTTCTGCTCTCCTCACTCCACTCTGTCCACGTTGGGCTTTTTGCTGAGCCCAGAATACAGTATGTAGGTAGTTGCCTCAAGCTTTTGCGCCATTGCTCCTTTTGCCTACAACATTTCTCCCCTGCATAAACTCATTGTTTACTTCCTTAAGACTATATTCACATTGTCCCCAGCAGAGGGGCCTTCCCTGATCTCCCTCACTGTGACTCTCTCTCTCCCTTTAGCCTTTCTTATTCTTCTTCATTGGCTCCATATCCATCTGTTAGTGCTGGTTTGTTTATTGTCTGTTTGCTCTAAACAAATAAAGCCACACTGCTTCCCTCCACCAGACTATAACCTATCAAGAGACTTCATCTAATTTAATCTCTGCTGATCCTTGATGCCTAAAATAGCTCCTGGTATATATTTGGATCAAGGCACCACCATTCATGTAGCTACAGTTTCCCATTGTCCAAGAGAGGGAGAGTTACCTTGCTTTCACTGCCAGCCTGCATTTGAGGAACTGGAAAATAGCTAGAGGAGACTGGCGTCTGTGAGGGAGGGAGCACCCCCTCCCATTTATGTCCAGGAGATGCCACCTGCCATGGGAACACTGCCACAAAGAACCATGCATCCTCATCTCCAGTCCTCAAGCCTCCTTGTTTTCTGGGTTAACAGGTTGTTCCTGAGCCCTCCTTCCACTTGGGGCAAAGACTGATGGAAGCTTATTCTATTATTGGGATTACAGAACTAGCTCCATTTGCAGGGAGTGCCCTGAGGAGATTCTCAGGCCAGAGCTCCTAGTAGGAGAGAGAATGAGATCGAAACAACAAGACCATGGAAGCTGCTCTTTGGGGAAGTGGAGGAGAGAGGCGTGGGGAAGGAAGGTTCAGGGCAGTGGTTCTGCACTGGGATAGGGCAGATCAATTATACACGCAGCTGACCTTTCCTCCCTGCATCATTTTGCTATTAGAACATTTTATTACTTCTCACGTCTCTGTGCATTTACTGGGCAGTCCCTCTTCTGGTTTGCCCTGGAGTCTTTCATGTAGCCAAGTTTGGTTGAGTCCACGATGACCTCTCTCACGTGCCAGGCTCACATTGGGGCTGGCTATTGGCTTCGGGGACCTCGGTTGCGCTCCACATGGCCTCTCATTCTCTGAAAGACTAGCTTGGCTTCCTAACATGACAGTCTCAGGGTAGCATTCCAGGTACGTGAAGGCGGATTCTGCAAGGCCTCCTGAGGCCTCACGTTCGGGACTCAGCTTAATTTCTACTCCATTCTGCTTAGCGAAATAAGTCAATCGGAGAAAGACAACTATCATATGATCTCCCTGATATGAGGAAGTGGAGATGCAACATGGGGGTCTTGGGGGGTAGGAAAAGAGTAAAAGAAACTAGATGGGGTCAGGAGGGAGACAAACCATAACAGACTCTTAATCTCACAAAACAAACTGAGGGGTGCTGGGTGGGAGTGGGGGAGGGAGAGGGTGGTTGGGTTATGGACATTGGGGAGGGTATGTGCTATGGTGAGTGCTGTGAAGTGTGTAAACCTGGCGATTCACAGACCTGTACCCCTGGGGCTAATAATACATTATATGTTAATAAAAAAAAATTTCTACTCCATTCTGTTGGTCAAAGCAAATCACAAGGTCAACCTAGTTTTAAGGGGCAGAAAAATAGAATCCACCTTTTGATAGCATGAGCTGCAAAGGATTTATGGCCAGTTTAAATTTATTCTCTTCCTCTTTCACTCCAGATATTTAGAATCCAAGGACAAAGGTAAGCTCTTTGAAAAAGTTTGCCAAGTGATTATTCAGAATAGCGAGCCCCTTGTTAGTTTAGTAATTATCAAGCTAAGACTGGGTACTATGTGTTAGCCACTGAGCTCAACACTTGATGTGTGTTGTCTCTATTCCTTACAATAACCCCCTGAGATGTGTGATCTTTTAACCTCCATTTTACAGATCAGGACACTAAGATTTAAAGACATAAAGTTATTTGCTCAAGGTCACATAACTCATTAGTAGCTACTCTGAAACGTGAACCCTAAGGCTTTATAATGTTCTTACCCTCTGTTGAGAACAACTGGCCTAGCATAACCTGGTGAAAGACTTAATACTAATGATAATTAACAGTCATAGTGAGTTACAGTGTATGATATCAGTTCACATCCATAGTCTCATTTGCCCATTATGACAGCCCTGTGATATTGTCAGAACAGTTTTAAGGAGTTGAAACTGGAAGCTCAGAGTGAGTGAGTGGCTTTGCTTATAGTAAATTCCTAAAAAGGTAGAAGCAGAACCTTGGAGACATAGCAATGAGTTCTTCTGTCAAGTGAAATCTCATGAGGGCAAGGCCTTATCTCTCTTGTTTATGAATTTATCCCTAGGACCTTGGAGTGAGTGAGTGCTGCCTTCCCTGGGCTGAACCTGGGGATGACTAGGCTTCAGGTCAGCGTGGGCAGGCCCCTTCTCCCATCCCGAGCTGCTAGAACACACTGGGCCTGGCCTGTGTGGGGAAGCTGTGCAAGGAGCCCCTGTAGCTCTGCCCCAAACAACAGTGACCAGTGACACGAAGACCAGCACCTTTAAAGGGAAGGGCCAGTCTCTTCTCTATCTGATCCTTCCTGAGAGGAGAGAAACTAAACTTTAGTTAAAGCAGGCTAGGTTTTCGGGCACCTGGGTGATTCAGGCAGTTAAGTGTCTGCTTTCGGCTCAGGTCATGATCCCAGGGTTCTGGGATCGAGTCCCACTTCGGGCTCCTTGCTCAGCAGGGAGCCTGCTTCTCCACTTCGGGCTCCTTGCTCAGCAGGGAGCCTGCTTCTCCACTTCGGGCTCCTTGCTCAGCAGGGAGCCTGCTTCTCCCTCTCCCTCTGCTGCTCCCCCTGTTTGTGCTCTCTCTTTCTCTTTGTGTCAAATTAAAAAAAAAAAAAAAACTCTTAAAAAAAAAAAAGGCAGGCTAGGTATTTAGGGTTTGAGAGAATATCTTACCTTGTGGAGGTTTTTCCATGCTGGAACTACTAAGGGAAATTAGGGAGTCATGTTCTAAAAGCATGCTGGAGTTGGACAGACCAGAGATCCTTACTATATTTCTTTTCATGTGGAGCCATGCTGTCCACACCCCCCCCCCCACCCCATAAACACAGTGGCTTCATGGCCTAGTGAATACCTTACCTTGAATTGAGGAAACTCATCCCTAGGGGAGCATATATCAAAAGGTGAGGAGAGATGAGGCACATTCAGGAGGCTTCCTGAGAGATTCTGAGTGTCGTTAGAGGCCTGTCCTCTCCCACTAGAGTTTAAGCTTCATGAGGACATGAATTTTTGTCTCATTTATTCTTATGCCCGGCACCTAGAACAGGGCCTGGGGGATAGTAGGTGCTCACTAAGTATTTGTTGAATGAATAAACACATGTTCGGGTTGTTTTCTGTTAAAGGCATCTTCTCCCACCTCCAAATGAGAATAATGGAAACATAGAGTCCTTTGTGGAGTCCAGACACCGCTGGCGTACAGGGCTGGACCGATGATGACCTTTGGCATCCACGGTTCTGTGAAATAAATGAGGGACTTAAGGCCTCCCTCGACTGTGAGTAGGTTAGGATCTCCCAAGGCTCAAGCCTGGCGCATTGCCCTGCTGCTGCCTACCCTGGGGAATGCTGAGGCTTATTCTTTTCACACGTCCTTGCTGTGCCGACTCTCTTTGGTCATTGGCTTGGCTGGGCACTGCATTTCTCTCATCTGTGCCCATGTACACGTGGGATGGCTCTTGTTTGACTTGCCCTTTTAAAAACAACTTAAGCATGTTGAGGTTTCCTGTTGATCGGGGGCAGCCAGAGGCTGTGACCCAACAGGGAATTGTTGGCCAATCCCTGACTCACCCAAGCTCCAGTTTTCTGTGTGTGAGCAAGCAGTGACAGCAGGCTGGCTCGAGGGCAGCTGGCTGCCTTCCTGTGGATGGCATAGCCCTCTGGAGCCCATGGAGGCTCACTGCCCAGCTTTAAGGGCCATGCCTGCGGGTCAGGTGGGCCTTCGTAGCATGCGGCATTGGCTGTCTTTGAACTAAAAGAAGATGCCTGCTGTCTTTGAACTAAAACTGTTTGAGAAGAGGGCCAAAAGTTGACAGTGATTACCCTAACAGACAACTAGAAAAGTGTACTGAAAGAAAAGTCTGCTCAGGTTCTCGTCATTAAGCTCACCTTTACCTTTTCCTTTATTTGTCCTCCATTCACTGAGCACTTTCCAGATACCGAGGACGTGTCCTTCCACCTGGAAGAAATCACGGACTGGTAGGGAAGAGGTCTAGAGGTCTCGAGGGGGAAGACGTCCCTGATACTTAGAAATGCTATGTTTGAGACAGGGCAGTGCGTGGTGCCCTGAGGGTTTCTGCTGCGTTGTGTCTGGGAGCCTTGGCAGTTCACAAAGATGGCAGAGGCCACTGCTTCCTCTTGAGTGGGGCAGCGTAGTGTTCTATAGCTTCCTGTCCTGGCTTCCCGCCTCACCAGCTGAGGGACCTTGGCTGAGATATTTAGTTTCCCTGTGCCTCTGTGGTTTTCCCTTGTAAAGTGGAGATAATAATAAACAATAATAATTGTGTAGGGTTTTTGTGAAGACTAAATGAGTTTACTAATATGTGTAAAACCAGTTAGTTAGAACTCTTACCCCTATTGGCCAAGAGCTGCCAGTGGATTTAATGCTGAGGAGCAGCAGGTGCTTGTCTGAAGCGGTGCTACCGCTGAGGAGTTGGCCTCCCCTCCCCACCAGCATCCTTGTTAACGGCGCAGAGAGGACCCTTTCTGGAGGGACCCTGCTGATGCTTCTGAGACCTTCAGGGATCTGAATTCTGCCGAAGGGCAGCATGCTGTGCTGGTAACAGAAGTCTCAGGAGACGGGTTTATTAAGGAGACAGAGCGAAGGGCTCGGGGGTATACTTGGGGTACTTCAGAAAGCAGCATGCAGGAGATGCTCTCCTGAGAACCAAGCACCAGCATTTCTTCCTGGTGCCACGTTCAGCGGGGCCGTGTTGGTAGGTTGGAATCAGCCGTGGTGGGAATATTTATACTACGGAGCTTGGCCAGTGTTACAGATCTGTGCTTTCTCTTCAGAGGGCTGATGGCTAAATATTTCTACTGCACGGCCCTGGCCTTAGGGTTCTCTGGAGGCCTCTGTAGCTTCTTGGGATCCTCTCCCCTGACCTAGAGCTGGCCTCTGTTCCAGACGGCACTCAGGGCCTCTGGGATCGAACTGGATAGAGAGACCCATTGAGTTTGGCCTGCTGTGGATAAGCAGCGCTCCTTTCCTTGAGGACGGCTTTGCCAGGTATACTTGAAAAGAGCACTTCAGGCTTGGGTGCCCTGCAGGAAAGAGATACTGAGCGCTCCAAAAATGAAATGCCATGCCTCTCGTTGTCAGGCCACTCACTGCCATTTTCTCTTCTTTTCCTTTTTCTGTTTTTGTTTTTGTTGCTTTTAGGTCTCAGTCCGTCTCTCCACCTCCAGTTCTCTCCCCACCAAGGAGTCCCATCTACCCGCTCAGTGATAGTGAAACGTCAGCCTGCAGGTACCCGAGCCGCTCCAGCTCCCGGCTGCTCCTCAAGGACTGGCACCCCCGTGATCTTTCACCCCCAAATCCTCAAGCTCCCTCCCCAGGCACTTCACCACCCGTCTGTCCCCTCAAGGCCACCGACTTCAGTTATTCGGACCGAAGCCCTTCAGTGTGCAAGAGAGAGGACCAGAAGGAGAATGTCCAGGGGGAAGGCCAGGATGTAGAGGGAGTAGCTGCTTGCCTCCCTCTTGCCCAGAGCACCCCGTCCTTAGGGCCAACAGCTGGCCCACGGAGCTTCTTTTTGAACCGCACTGGCAGCCGTGCCCACAGCCTGGGCATCCGAGAGAAGATTTCAGCATGGGAGGGGCGCCGAGAGGCTTCGCCCAGGATGAGCGTGTGTGGGGAGAAGCGGGAGGGCTCTGGGGGCGAGTGGGCGCTCAGTGAGGGCTGTCCCAGCGTGGCGCCATCTCCCTGCAGCTCAGAAAAAGCCTTCGATTTCAAGGGCCTCCGGAGGATGAGCAGGACCTTCTCAGAGTGCTCCTACCCTGAGACCGAGGAGGAGGGAGAGGCGCTCCCAGTCCGGGACTCTTTCTATCGGCCGGAGAGACGGGCAGGCCGGAGTGAGCCCAGCGCCTTCCTCAGGGGACATGGCAGCAGGAGAGAGAGCTCAGCAGTGCTGAGTCGGATCCAGAAAATTGAACAGGCCCTGAAGGAGCAGCCAGGCCGGGGACTCCCCCAGCTCCCCAGCAGCTGCTATAGTGTAGACCGAGGGAGAAGGAAGACTGGGACCTTGGGCACATTGGAGGAACCGACAGGGAGCACGAGTGTGAGCACTGGCAGCCGGGCAGGAGGAGTGGCTGGAATTGCGGGGGAGGCAGGCCCACCCCTGGAGAGGGAAGGCAGTGACTCCACTAAGCCAGGGACCCCTGGAAATAGTCCAAGCTCCCAGCTGCTGCCGTCAAAGAGCTCCCCTGATCCCGCTGTGAACCCTGTCCCCAAACCCAAGCGCACCTTTGAATATGAGGCTGACAAGAACCCCAAGAGTAAGCCAAGCAATGGTCTACCTCCTTCGCCCACACCTGCTGCTCCACCCCCCCTGCCCTCTACCCCCGCCCCACCAGTCACCCGGAGACCCAAGAAGGACATGCGTGGTCACCGCAAATCCCAGAGCAGGTAACAATTGCTCTTGCAGTGTCTTTAACGGCTGGGCACAGTGGCTTTCTTTTCGATGGAAGTTTCAAAAACAGACTGTAATTGTGGGTCACAGTCAGTAGTCCTTCCTTGGTCCTGGAGCAGTGAATCATCGTCAGGTGGTAACAGGAGTTAGGTGGAAAGGAATTTGCTCTGCTCTTGCTGGGATAAGGATCCATAAATGTGACTGGGGCGGGGGTGGGGGGTGGGTGAAAGTGGTTCTTCCAAATGTTGCCTGCTGAAGGTGTGGGCTAGATTTGGCCTTTGGGGGAGAGTTGGGCTGTGTCTTGAGCCCTGTCAGAACTTCCTTGGTGCCTGTGGGAGGGGTAGGGCCACCTTCCTTGTGGATAAAATGGGCAGTCCCTTGAAGACTAGCAGTAGGATCTTAGCCTCATGACCACCTGAAACGCCAGCGCTAGAAACTTACTTCTTTGAGGTAAGCATCATCTGAATACTGTATGTTGTCCTTAACATGGGAGTATTGGCACTTTTAAGGTGATTTTCTCTTTCCTGAGGCTTCCTGGCCATTTAGGGACTCTGGGCCTATAGGGAGAGGGGATCCTTGGATCCTGAAAGGGGAGACTGAAGGACAAAGGAGTTGAAAAACACTTTCCTGGCTTCTTGGGCGTGTCCAAGAATGACCTGTCCTGACACTTTCAGTGTCTTCCTGGCAGTCTTGGCATTCCTGGCCCTGGACTACCTGGGCCATCTTAATGTGACCAGGAGCTTGAGGTGCTGGGGTTCAGGAAAGTTAATAGCATCTTATTCTCTGAATTGGGGTAGGCTGGAAGCCTGCCTCCTTGGGAAGTCCTGTCCCCCTCTCCCTCTTTGCCTTTCTCTTCTAAAGCAAAGTCAGATGGCATTCAGGTTCATTTCAGTTCTCGGGATTCTTCCATTGGACCACACACTTCAGGCTGCATCCCACATAGCCTATCTCATAAAGGTAACTGTTCGTGAGAGGAGGACATCAGAAAGTTTCAGATCCATGGGCCAGAAGAGCCCTTGGCTAAGGGTAATCCTACGTTTTGGCTCACCCCAGCATGCTCCCTGGCTCTTAAGTCTTTAACAGCCTACCAAGAGTGTTTGCTTTGTTCTTATTTATCCATTTCTGTAAACACCACCCAGAGCCTGCCATGCACCAAACCCTGAACTGGTTAAGGGCACACAGGGTCGGATAATATGGGGTCCTTCCATTCTTGATGTGGTATAGGAGATAGATGGACAGATAAATGCTAGATGCTCTTCTGTGTGCTCCCTGTCAGAATAGGGCGCTATAGAGACCCAAAGGAAGAGGCAGCTAAATCAGGCTGGGGAGTGAGCGAAGCCTCCTTATAGAGGGAGTTGCTGAGCTAAATTTAGAAGAGCGAAAAATTTGCAGTTAGCTAGGTGGGAAAGGGGGGTGTGGGAGAGTACGTCAGCCTGGAGGTTTTACACATACTCCCGCACACAATACATTTATACGTAATACATATACACACACAAACACACACACACCCCATAGACAGAAGGGTCACTTCACATAAGAAGTAGCTTCGCAAATTTAAAAATCTGTGCTCTTGGGAGGAAAAAAAGACCACTCAAAAAGCATAGCCTGTTTTATTTGCCTGTTCACATAGCGAGCATATTCCCTCTCAGAGCAGGTGAGTTTGTTTCTATTGTGTCTGGTATGATTCTTATATTTAATACACCTTTTTATTTTAAAAAAATGCAAGCCAAATATTTCTTTGGGTATTCAAGCAAAGAAAAAGAAATCTGTTTAAAAAAATCTGTGGAGAAATTGACTCTATTAGTCTTAATTCAAGACAGTGTTTTGGTCTTCAGTGTGGTGCCTTCCTGAGGGATTTTCAGGGGTAACGTGGCAGAACATAATTTGTGTCTTATTTGCTGACTTGAGAACTACCTGAAAAAGATGTTGACCGCACTGTATGTATATCCACGAGAGCTTGATCTCAGACCACCAGTTTCCGTGGGCCCACGTTCACAAACCACTGCACTCAACCATTGCATACTTAACTGGGTGAGAAGTCTGGGTCAGAGACAGATTTGGGAGCCATCATGGTAGGAATAGTAGATAGAGTGATGGCCATCAGTATTTGGCCCCCAGAAAGTACAGAGTGAGAGAATCCTAAAGACGGGACTCTGAGAGACCCTGGCATTTAAAAGACAAGTAGAAAAGGCAAACCCCTCACAAGAGCCTGAAAAGTAAGTGCCAAAGAGGCTGTTGCCTGTGTCACAGAGGCGAAGGAAGAAGACTGCCGTTCCAGAGTGTTCAGCTGTGTCAGGCACTCCAGAGTAGCTAGGCAAGCTGAGAAAAGAATGTGGCTTTTAGGACACTTGTAGTCCTTGACTTGCACCCCAAGACTCTCAGGAGTTTTTCATTAAACAAGAAGAAAAGGCTGAGATGTCTAATGGTACCCAAAAGAAGAGGGAAGTGTTCATGGGTGGGAGGAGGTCTTCAGTCAGTGCCTTTCCTTTCTCCCCCTCCCCAGGAGTTTGCTAGGACCTGCCTTGGAGAGAGAGAGAATGCAGCTGGGGTCACATCTTAGATAATGGAGGAGAGGAGGAGAGAGTATTGTGGGCCCAAGCTGTCTGAGGAGCCGACAAGCTGTGGTTTTGAAATTCTGCAAATGGCCATTTGCAGTGTGCAAAGGAGATTACTAGCTGAAGGGAAACTGGGTCTTGGAAGTAGCTTCTGACTGCAAATTGGCCTTCTAGTTCCACCTCAGAAGCAGTGTGGTGTTTTTTTGTGTTTTTTCTTTTTTGAAGTCTCAGCCTTTCATCTTCCAACAACCCACCTACCACCCCAACTGCTTCCCTGACCCCCAAACAGCCCTGGGCACCCCCCACCCACTGTTGAGCCCTTGCCACCTGTTCAGATCAGGAGCCTTTGCTAGGATGCAGGTGTGATGGAGTCTCCAGAGGCAGAACAGGGACTCCATTCTTGTGGTCCTGGTGGATACTTCTCAAGGATGATATACTCCAGGACTTGGAGGCCCAGGTCAAAAGCCTAGACCCTGGAGCCAGACAGCCTGCGTGAGTCCTGCCTCTTGTCACTTCGTCCCCCTGAGCCTCCACCTCCACATTCATAAAATGGCACAATAGCTCATAGCAGTGTTATGAAGATTAATGATATTCACCTGCAAGGCATTTGATATGGCATCTGACGCACAGCACCCATCCTAGCTGTGGGGGCTGTTACAGGGATTATTTGCAGGAACCCAGTCTGGAACCTTGCAGACCCTTTTCTCCTCCTTTGAATGGTAAGTTTTGACCCATCTTGATGCATTGCTTGGTAGCTGTTGGTGAGGAGGACGTCTGGTCTTTGCTCTTGCCCATGGCCATTTCCCCAACAAGGCAGTCGGAACCTAGTTTTGCTGGAATGACTCATGCTCTGTTATCCACAGAAAATCCTTTGAATTTGAGGATGCATCCAGTCTCCAGTCCCTGTACCCCTCTTCTCCCACTGAGAACGGTACTGAGAACCAACCCAAGTTTGGATCCAAAAGCACTTTAGAAGAGAACGCCTATGAAGATATTGTGGGTAAGCTCTGGCAGAGGGGGTGGGCTGGCTCGTCTCTGGGAGCTGTAGGGCAGGAACAGGAGGGACACCTTAGATTCTACTTCATTCACTGGGGGCAGAGTTGGCCCTGCTTCTGGAACTTCTCAAGAAAATGGGCACCAGAGGAAGCAGCTTAGCAAAGACTGAGCAGCTGAGAAATTAAAGCCTGACCTTGAATGAACTGAAACCCAAAGGGTTTCTGGGACCACAAAAAGGGGAAAACCACATCATCCTTTTTTTTTTTTTTTTTTTTTTTTTTTTTTAATTTTCAGAAATCTTCCTTAGCTGTGTGTCCTTCCTTAGTGGTGTGTCTTTAGGCAAATCACTTTTCTTAGACCTCTCTCACAAGGTGGTGATGATGATGTTGTGATTTTAACAATAATAATGATAATAGTAATAAAACTTCAAGGGATTATTGTTAGAATTCATTGAGATAAAATGTTTATCAAAGTATCTAGCAAAGTGCCTGGTTCTTAATATCTGTCTCCTACTTTCCTTTAAAGCAAATGGTGTCAAGAAATCGTCTGAGATTTTACTCTGCTTGCAAACAAGTCTAGCCCTCCCCAGTTTCATAGATGCTGACACAAGACACAAGACTCATGGGAGACAAAAGACTTTATTGCTCACAGCACACAGGAGGCATGAGCTCCGTGTCCATGTGGGTCCCCCTTGCTCCCAGGTCCCATGAGGCAGTGTGGAGGAGGTCCAGGTAGAGGCTGTATGCACAGTGGGTCTGTGTCCCAGCTGAGGATCTCCAAGCTTAAGGAACCCCAGTCTTCTTGGGGTGGCTAGCAAACATCCCCAACCTTTGCCCCACAAAGAGACATTATCTTTATTCTGGTCAGGAAACAAATCTGCCTCTACCCTCCGGGGAGACACCCTCTGTCTTCTGAGGTGGTTTGTATACATCTTTGAAATGGTAGTCTGGATGGTTTCATTCCTCTTGCTCAAAAGTCAGAAATATAAAGTGTCATGGAGAATTGTCCTTCAACAACTGGGAAGACTTGGTGTTGACAAACCTGTGTTCCAGGGTCAATGAAAAACCAACAGAGTGGGGTGGGTTGGGTTTATTTTGGGCTTTCATTCTAATTCTGGCCTCGTTCTCTTCAGCGGATACTTCAGTTCCGTTCAAGTAATGTGCTGTGTGTGAGTGTAGATCACTCAAGAGAAGAGAAGCAGTGTGCTGTGCACTTGATCCCTCCGCTCTCATCTCCGGCTCTGTCTCATCTCTGTGTTAGGACTTGAGGCTGGAGACCATAGGCTTAGATAACACATTAGAGAGGGAAGTGGCCCTAGTGGAGAACCTTCCAGATTCTCCTAAGACTGGGGAATCTTCAGAAGAGGAGGTCATCTATTCTCTCATTTGATCTGAGCCACCAGTTTCATTGTTTTCTTCTTACAACTCGCTGGGCTGGCGTTTCTGGAAAAATAGCAGAGCACTGCTTCGATCCACTTAGGCACTGCTTCCCCAGGAATGGAGTGCATAGTATACAGCCATCCAAAATTAGGTCATAACCGGAAGACTGTGGGAGTGGGATCCCTAGAATAGCAAAACGGTTTGGGGAGGGAGGCCTTTTCCCTTAACACTGGGAAAAAGCTTTGTACACATGGTCGCCAGAGTTGAGGTCAAGAGCTGTGGGGATCAGAGGCACAACCCCATCTTCCTCCCCGCTCTCATTGCAGGGTACATTCCTGTTTCCTCTAGCTGAGAAGAAATCGGAATGTGTTCTTGCTGCCTGGGGCCCTTGGGAGCAGCAGCTGCAGTGGGCAGAGGAGACTCGAGTTCTTAGCCCCCTCCCCCAGCCCAGCGGGCTCTGCCCACGCTGTGCTCCTCTTCTCTGAGGAGGCTTTGCAGCCTGACGGGGCTGACCAGGGATTTCAGGAGAGGAGATGGATGTTTTTGTGTCAACTGAACTGAACTAAGAAAAAGAGAAGATTTAACCATTTCTCCCTGTCCAGAGTTCCATGATCGTAACCCTGTTTAGCCTTGTTTGGGGACTGTGTCTGGTGGGGTCGGGGGAGATGAGAATTTGGGGGACACTGTCCTGGGCAACAGAGCTGTTCTCTGGGCCTTCTTTGGTCAGGTTAGAGAGAAGAGGAGGAGGGAGGCAAGGGTGTCTGGGCCTCAGTCTCCAGACTCAGTAGAGGAGTCTTTACCACTTTGGGATGCTTCAGGAGGAGGGAAGGAAATACTGGAGCAGCGTGGCTCCTTCCTGAACAGATGAGCTAGAGCTAGAGGAAAGGGCGGGGATGGGAGGAGGCTGCAGTGGGGGCGTGATCCCTCACTGCTCACCTAGCTTCTGGATTTGGAGCATTGTGCAGAGTACAGGAGTAGTACTCGGGAGGGTATTGGAAGGAGGGCAGGGAGTGACCCAGGCACCTGGGTTTGGCTTCAGCATTGGGGGTGGTGGGGTAGGGCTGTTCAGCATCTGTAATTAGTTCACTGCCTTGGACACAGCTTCTTCCTTTGTATCCCCCACAGTAGCACTGGCTAAATTTCTAGACCAGGGAGGCTAGAGGGAAATCTAAGAGAGAATATCTCTTTCTCTTAGATTCTGGTTGATCTGTCCCTTTCTCTTTCCCTGGTCCAAGAATTTGGATCCCCCAGAGGCTTCACGGGGGCCCTCGTTGCTGCACTATGAATGTCAGTTTCACGTTTGCCTGGGATTGAACAGTTCCCTGGACTTTCCAGGAGCCCTCTCTTCTGTTCTTGGCCCAGCCTGTGCTCTGTGAGCTTCAGGTCATTTTTGGTTCTGTTTGGATTAACCAACTCTTATGCTGCTTTGCTTGCACAGGGACAGACAAAGCTTTGTTTTGGGTGTGTGATCATGGGCTTGTGGGGGACAGGGAGCTCCCGTGTTAAATCTCCATCTTGGGGACCAGTTGATTGGATTGGAGTTGCTGGTCGGTTAGAGGTTGAGGTTTAGTTGGCCCAGAAATGAACATGTCTTCTCTATGAGCAGTGGACTTGAACGAGGAGCCTTGGGGAATTTGTTGGCCTCCCGCCCACATCAGGCATGACGCCTGGGGACCTGGGGTGGGATATTCCGAGACAGGCTGAGGTTTGTCCTGCTAATTTGCAATAGAGGGGTTCAAAAATAAAGTTACTGCCTTGCTGCTTCCTAGGCTGTTAATTCTCGCCTGTCCAATTTGACATCTGCCCCTGGAAGATGCTGCTGTCCCACAAAGCCTTACAATCATTTGCATTCTGAGGCTGACACTTAAAAATGCACCGAAGGAAGCAGCTTATTAGGGAGTTATGTGGAGTGGCCTCGGCGCCTGACCAGGGAGCCTGGACTGCATTCCTGCAGAGATTCCCACTCCCAGCAGCTAGTTGGGGCTGAGGGAGAGTTTCCAGGAACTTGAGCGGGATGGGAGCTGGGGATAGGGCCGGTCAGCCTGACTGCAAAGCTTTTGGAGCTTCTGCTCTCTCCGTCTTCTCTCATTTGTCCCCAGGCTGGAAAGTAGGAAGGCACAAAGGGTACCTAACAACACCAAGGCTGTAGCCTGGGCAGTTGGAGAAGGGTGTCCAGGCTTGGAGGGTGGGTAACAGTTGGCTCCTTAGAGCTCCACATCTGATGTACTGTGTGTTGGCGGGGAGAAGGGATGTGTTGGACCTTTATCCTGGCCCCCTCCGCTGCGTGAAGGAGGGGAAGAGGCTGAGCACCAGCAGAAGCAGCTGGTTGGAACCAGGACAGGTTTTGAGAGAGAAGCTACAGACCCTGCGCCCTAGCCAGGGCACGGTCAAGAGGCTTAGGATTCTGTGAGAGAAATCCTCAGTGTCTGCGCACTTACACACCTCTTCCCTGACTGGTTCTTCTAGTTGTGTGTGTGTGTGAGTGAGTGCGGTTTGGTGTGTGTGGTTAATGACCAAAGGAGCTGTGGGGAGGAGCGGGGGCAGGGCTGGGTGGGGCTGGTTTCTTCCTTCAAGAGGATCCCTATGATAAGCTTGGGCTCTGACAAGCCCCTTTAAAAGAGTGCAAAGCAGAAATTCTTGGCGATGCCCTTGTTCCATATCTCATCAGCAAAGCTAGAAAGGGTTGAGACCTCTGGCTTCCCCAGCTGGGCTTGATGAGATGGGGCTGCTCGGGGCCAGGCTTCTGGGCAACAGGGCCTTCCTCTTCCTCTCCTCTCTTCAAGCAGTCAGTGCGGATCGGCCTCCAGCAGTCCGTGTGGGTGGGAGTGCAAGTGACAATCTGGTGGTCTGCCAGGCTTCCTGTCTCCCATCTATGCCCCTGCTAACTCTTCACCATTTCTCTCCACTCAGCTGTAGCTGCTCTAGCCTTGCTGTGGCCTTGCTCCCCAGAAGGAAGTTCTGAGCCCTATTCCACAGCCTCCCGCCTCTCCCAACTCTGAGCCATTGCTTTGGGATTAATTTTCTCCCAGCAGGTTCAGGTGTGGTTCGCCTTGGGGCCCAATTGGTATCTGCATATTATCCCCATCCCCTGGGCATCCTTATTCCCTGGAAGGATGACAGGGAGTACGTCCGTGAGACAGCTCCAGAACAGTGGCTGGGAATAATCTAGGACATGGAGAGTAGCAGGTGAACGAGGGCTGTGAGGGCCCAGCTAAGGCTGGGGAGGCAGGGCTTGGGCTGGGGCCAGCAGTCATTTCCTGGAGCAGTGATGAGTGGCCTGATTCTATCAGAGAAAATTTGAAACATTGCTGAAGAAAGAGGCTGGTGTTAAGGCTGGGAAGGCAGGAGGAGCAGGCTTTTGAGGCTTTCCTGAAATTTTGTTTCCAGAGGCAGTGTTAGTATTGAGACCCTGGTGTTCCCACCTGTTTTCTCCCAGGTTGTCTTCGATGTGCCTCAGTGTTGTGCAGCTATTACTTCCCTGGGCTTTGGTCTCCTACATCTTTTCCTTGGAGTGTTGGATTTTGTATCCATGTTCAAAGCTCTGATCCTTTGGGAAGAAAGAAGGAGAAGGAGAGAGGGAGGGAGAAGGAAGGAAGGAAGGGAGTTTGCCTTGGGAGTCATGTCATGGCATTCCAAATCTATTAGGAAGTTTAGAAACATCTGTCTAAAGCAATGGTTCCTAACAGGGCAGGGGGGTAATTACCTCCATCCAACCCATCAATCCATCCATCCATCCATCCATCCATCCATCCTTCCTTCCTTCGTTCCTTCTTTCTATCTTTCTATCTTTCCATCGCTCCCTCCTCCCTCTGTACCCCCTGCCATCCATCCATGCCTGCATTTATCCTTCTGCTCAGGAGACATTTGGCAGTGTCTGGAGACATTTTTGGTTCTTACAACTGAGGGGATGCTACGGTCATCTAGTGGATTGAGGCCAGGGTTGTTGCTAAGCATCCCACAAATGCGCAGGCGAGCCCACCACCGCAACAATCATCCAGCCCCAGATGTCAGTACTTTGGACAAACTCTAACCTAAAGCAGTTGAGACAAGGTCATCCTGTTGATTCAGGGATGATGATAAGGACTCTGGCTGGTCAGCCATCCAGCCCAAGGCCGTCTGGATTTGATGAGCTTGTAATAAATGTTCTTCCTGCCCCCATCAGAACAGTGATGCTCTGGCCGCATTTCCCAGGGTCCGGAAGATTGTGTCCTGGCACTCTTGACTCCTGAATCCTCCCACCTCATCAATACAGGTCATATGTTGGAAACAGACCAAGAAGAACTGGGTGTCTCCTGCCTCCTCCCTAAGTGCCCAGAGTGGGGTAGGCTGGATGCCAGTTTTGATGCTTGGCTTCTAGAGCAGGGTTGCTGGCCGGCTCTGCTTAGTCAGGACTCTGGAATGGAGACCGGTCATCTTTATAGCATGGCTGTGTTACAGGAAAACGTCTGCTCAGTTGCTGAGGACTCGGCTTGGTGCTGGGAATCACTTCATCCTGTCCCAGATCCTCTCTTGACCCGTTCTTGACTCACTTTCAAGAGATTTGTGTGGCTTCCCTGGTGGCTTGAGTAGGTGTGACGGAAATCTTCCTTTCACACCTCTTCCCTCCCCCTACCTCTGCTGAAGCATTTCCTCAGTAGTTTTCCATGGTAATAATAAGTAGATACCCCAAGTTTGGGGGGAATCTTGACTTTGGAAATTGGGAATTCTGTAAGCATATAGGGATTAGTTTTTCTCCTGTATTGCATCCTAGGAAAGCCTACAGTCTCAGCGGCCTTATTTCTAGTCCTGTAGCTCTTTCCTCAGCTGCTCCCCAAGAAGTGGTGTCTGAACTCCCCTGGGGCGTGAGGTACATCTGGGCATCTGCAGGGCTCAGCGGTCACCAGCCTCCATCCCACTGTGGAACAGAGAGAAGAGGAGTGAGCTCTGGTCTCTTCATGTATGCTGCCCCCAGCAGAGGGTAGCATATATATGTTGGTCACTAGTTGCCTGGGTCCCCAGTCCCAGACAGGGGTGTCCATGTGGCAGGGAGGATATGGAAAGACAAAGGAAGGGGAGCAGAGGGCTACATTCACTCTCATTGCCCACAGATCTGTGGCAGGAGGCTCATGGTGTTCTGAGGCGTAGGGAAGTCCAGGTTTGTGCTGCAGGGAGAAGGGCAGGCACGTAGGGCTCTGGGAAGGAGATGCTTTTACAGGCAGGGACTGTGCTTTGTGCTCCCTGAGATTTGCTGGCAGTGCCAGGATGGTGCCTGCTGCCAGGGATCTTAGCCATTCGTCCCCGAGAAGCCCAAACTCCCTACCCTCACCTCTTCAGCGTAGATGGCTAGCAGGCCTTTCACACCTCCCCTGTGTCACAGCAGGAGGGCTTGTTACAAAAGGGGATTGAAGACCATTCTCTTATTGCAAGGCCAGTGGTGGAGGAAACAGTGACCCTGTAGTGAGAGTGCTGTCACTACTTGGCTTGCCCCTGTTCTGGTGTGGGGTTACCTGTGGACCAGATGGAAGAGCTGCCCTGAGAGAATTGGTGCATAGGACAGTCAGTGGGAGGGAGGCCTGCCAGCCCCCTGCTCCATGTAGTTAGGTTTGTTCCTCTGTGCCCAGACTCCGGAGTGGGTCCTCAGGGGGCATCTGCAGTAGGACAGCCGTGTGACCTCTGAAAGCCTTTCCTACCTTGAACTGTGCATCTCTGGGGCTTTCACAGCAGGAGGACTGGAGCCAAAGAATGAAGCCCGGTGTTGGCTTTGTCCTCTGGCTGGGCACAGGCAGGGTAGCTGAGCCAGTCTTGGGCAATCTCTGAATTTATAAAGCAGAGGCCAGACGAGGCTGAGCTGCACTGGGGGCGGGGGGTTTGCTTCTGGACTTGGAGCCGGGATCTGTTTGTAGCCTCCCCACAGCAGACGGGCAGCTGTATGACTCATGGGCTGAAGGGCCAGGCAGAAGCCATTCTCTTTGGTTCACAGGAATTCTGCTTGTTTATTTGTGAGTGTGTTTCCTCCTTCCCTTCTCCCAGTCTCTGACTTCTCCCCCTCTGCAGGAGATCTGCCCAAGGAGAATCCATATGAGGATGTGGACTTAAAGAGCCGAAGAGCAGGACGAAAATCCCAGCAACTGTCTGAAAACTCCTTGGACTCTTTGCACAGGATGTGGGGTCCTCAGGACAGGAAGTACAACAACCCACCCACTCAGGTAATGGCAGCCCCGACTTGGGCCAACACAAGGGCCACAGTGGAGGCATGTCCTGCCAGGGTGTGGGCCCGCTTCCACTCCCACTCTTTCCCTCACTAGTACTTGGCAAAGGAGGTGACCTCAGGGAAGAGCTCTGCATGCGGGGACTTCTGCCACGTCGAAATCCTTGTGGGCACCCTGCCCTCTGTGCTCCCCTTCACTACTTGAGCTCTGCGCTGCAACATGAGCCCCAGCTGCCTCCTGTCCTGTCATTGTTCCTCCTCCCTTTCTGTGGGTAACAGGAAGACAGGCCCCTAGTTGGAGTCTTGGTATTTGGTAGCTCTGGCAGAAATGATCTCAGTACTGGCGTTGGGGGGCCAGGCATAGGCCCAAGAACCAGATATGGAGAGCTAGGTAGGTGTCTGCCAGACCTGGAGCCGCTCACGTTGGAGGGAATTAAGACTGAATCGTCAAGAAAAGGGCTGATAGAAGGCAGGATGAGAAAAAAAGGTGAAGAGTCAAAGGAGACTGTTAGACTCTAGCTCATTCTGGCCTCGTCCAGGGTGGACAGGGGACAGGAGAAGGAGGCAGGAGGCGCTTTCTTAGACCTACCCAGGCAACTCTAATTCTCTTTGCAAATGGAGGGACCTGGACATTTTCTAACATTGGCTGGAGAATACAGAGATGGTTTCTTCTGGCTTTGGAGTGATATAATCATTTTTATAAAAGATTCACCTTTCTCATGAGCTATGTTCAAACAGGCCCCCACTGAATTTGTGTGGCCAGCCTGACTGGGTGGGAGGAGGACTGGCTGAACAGTGATGAAGGATGATGCCAGATGCAGAAAGTGGGTGGGAGGCGGGCTGAGTGGGCAGGGGTGCTGCCTTTCTAGCAGGCAGCGGGATCTGTGGAGAGTAAGGTGCCTCTGAATAAGGGTGCTGGTTTCGACTGAGAGAGTAGATCGGGGCTGGGGAGGGGCAGCTGCAGTGAAGGAGCCACCTGGCTGGGAGGCCCACCTTGCCAGGCTTTGGGAGTGAGAGCCCAGAGCCCTTATGTTCTTCCTGGAAAAGGTGAGCAGGGCCAGGCTGCTATGTGGATTATGGCCCCTGCTATAAGGAAGCGTTTTAGAACTGGGTCAGGGGCTGTGGGAAGGAGATGACCTCCATCAACCAGGCTGAATAATGAGCCAAGGCTAAGCCTTGTCCCAAAGCTCAGGAGGAGCCCCCAGAATTCCCGCTTGTCCTTCTCTTTCCACTCAGATGAGAGCCCAGTTTTTTAGGCTCTGTTTTCTTTTTTCTGGTAGAGGTGGTTCGGCTTCCTTTGTGGAAGCCGTGTCTCATCTAGCCCTGACCTGCTGATGAGCAGCTGAGGTCTTATGAGAGGAAATCCAGGCAGAGGGAAATTCCAGGGTGGGATTCAGGGGAGACAGGGATGCCAGCCAAGGCATATGTGCTGAACCCCTCTCCCACATCTTCTCCCCCGTACCAGCTCTCCCTGAAACCCAGCAGCCAGTCCCTGCGCAGTGGGAACTGGTCAGAGAGGAAGAGCCACCGGCTGCCGCGATTACCCAAGAGGCACAGCCATGACGACATGCTGCTGCTGGCTCAGCTGAGCCTGCCGTCTTCACCCTCCAGCCTCAATGAGGACAGCCTCAGCACCACCAGTGAGCTGCTGTCTAGCCGCAGGGCCCGCCGCATTCCTAAGGTAGCCTCCCCAGAGGGGCCACCCGGGGCTGGCCGGGCAGGTGGGCAGGCAGGTGGGCAACTCTCTCCTCTTCTTCCTTCCCTAATCCAGGACTGTTTCCTCAGTTCTCCTTGAATAAATTCTGGGCCCTTGCACTGGCTTTTCTTTTTCACCTGGTTAATTCCCTGTCTTATTAACAGAGATGCATTAAGGGGTTCGTGGGTGCACAGATGTTAGGGGAGGGACAGACTAGGGAGCACTCCTTGCCATTGAGTGACCAGAAGCCAGTCCTTTAGGAGACTCCCCTCTGGTGGAGTGTGCACTTGGAGATCTCTATGCATACATAAACACTTCCAGGCTTTGAAGGGCCTAAGACTCAAACTTGAGTCTTCCTTTCTCTGACTCTCAGAATTGAGAGTTTTCAGCAATGAGTTGCACGCACAGGCAGTCAGACCCAAATCCCCAGCCCAAAGTAGCAGGATTTAGCCAAATGGTATTTTTAGCCTGCAAACAATGCTTGGGTATATTGGGAATTAGCTCCTTCCTGTCATGGCCCCAGGTTATAGCCTAGAGGGAAAGGCTCCAGTCCTTGTTCCTGTTATTACGTCTGAAGAGCTCTTTTGTCTCCGTTGGTTCAGTGACTCTAGGGACCCAGAAGCTCCCATCCTGTGTAGTTTGGTCACAGTTCCTTCCTCTGGGGAGCTAAGTTTAACATTCTTGTGTAGGAGCAGGAGACCACTTAGGGGACGAGGGAGAGGAGAGCTACCGGCCAGTCTGCACTTGGGGTCAGTGCAACAGGGAGACCAGAACTGGGCCCAGTGTGGGGAGGGCAGAAAGCTTGCACCTTGAGGGAACAAATGGGCTACTAATCAGCCTTCTTAGAAATAGGGGCAGCTGGTATTAGGGTTATCTCACCTCCCCTGCTTTTCTCACCCAGCTTGTCCAAAGAATTAACTCCATCTACAATGCCAAGAGGGGAAAGAAGAGGTTAAAAAAACTGTCCATGTCCAGCATTGAGACAGCATCACTGAGAGGTAGGTCTTGATGTCTGAGTGGTTCAGGTATCGGGGGCCCTTGGGCAGTAGGAACAGGGAGAGGTACAGACTAGCCTCAGTTTACCCTTCTGTGGGCCAATCCCAGGATCCTCCTGCCTTCTAGGAGGGTAGAGTCCTACCAAGAAACGGCACATAGAAAGGGAGGGCCAAACAGGGAAGGAAGCCATGGGTTGGGTTAGTTCAGGCACTGGGCTGTGAGGCCCTGATGAGGGAGGTGGATGTGGGATTCTGGTTCTGCCAAAAGGAAAGGCCAGACTTACTGAGCACTGTGGTCTGTTTCCCCTTTCAAATCTTGGCGTCCTGGAGGTAGTCCCTGTGATCCAGGCCTTTAGGCCTCTCTGCTGTCTCGGCCTCCAGCTCAGGCCTTCAGTAGCTTCCCCCAGATCAGGACTGGATGGAGAGGGTTTTGGATAGCAATTAGCACCTGTGGTTTGAGCTCAGAGGGACCCTGGGCCTAAGGGGCCCAGAAGAGGTAGGATTCATCCCTTGTGAGAAGAGCTGGGAGGGGAGCCCAGGAAACATTGGCTGTGGGGCAGTGGCTCAACAAGTGTGCACTCCTGCTGTTACTTTTCCAGATGAGAATAGTGAGAGCGAGAGCGACTCTGACGACAGGTTCAAAGGTGAGGCACGGAACCCCTTCCCAGCCCTGGCTGTAGAGTCACCCCCCCCCCCCCCCCTGCACATATAGTTCTCACGTCCCCAGTTGGCCTGCTTTGGAGGGGCCATAGGCAGGCAGGATAGCAGCTGACAGAGCAGAGAGCTCCAGGGAAGTCCCCTCCTACTGTGTGCAAGGCAGCCCTGTGATGGTTGAACTCAGACAGCCGCCTTCACCTGGACTTCCCCAAGGTATTGTCCGTGAGAATCGGGTGTTGATTTGCCTGGTAAATGCTGCGAATCTGGAGGGTCAGAGGTGGGTTTAGAAGATTACAAGTACCTCCTCTGGCTTTAAGAATTGTACCTGTCTGAGGAAACTGGTCCTCTAGAGGCCCTGAGACCACTAACCCCCCATATCCACAGAGAGGACTGACACCTCCCTGAAAAGGTTCTGGGAACTTCCCGTTCCAGCAGCCTTGGATGAATCTCTATTTTTTCTCTCCTGGGAAACATGTCTAGACTTTCCTGGAGGGTTAAAGTCTATGGGAGCTAGCTCCCTTCTGCCATCCTCCACTGGTTCTCCCAGGGGTAGGGACAGGGACAAAAAATCCAAGTCCAAGGACTCTGAGAGGGGCCCAGGACGAAGCCTTCATGGAGGTTCCTATCTTCTCCTGTTGGTACGGGGCAGGGGTAGGTGGGTGCCTGGGTTTTGCCTGGCTTAGGCAGTCCTGTCAGCCCCAGCCCAGCCTCCAGAAGGCCTAGAAGGCCTAGCACAGCAGCTCCCCGTGGCAGGGCAGGGCCTCTGCATAGGCGTAGACACTTTGCTCCTGCCACTTCAGCCCCAGACCCAGCTGCGAGAGGTGGTCAGACCAGGCTTCTGCACTTACAGGTGGTCCACAGAGGCAAAGCCTGAGACGGGGGGGGGGGGGGGGGCTGATGTGGGGTCTGTGAGGGGCCAGTCTGCCTGTCCCCTGACATACAACCTGCCCCCAGCCCACACACAGCGCCTGGTCCACATCCAGTCAATGCTGAAACGCGCACCCAGCTATCGGACTCTGGAGCTGGAACTGCTTGAGTGGCAGGAGCGGGAGCTTTTCGAGTACTTTGTGGTGGTGTCCCTCAAGAAGAAGCCATCTCGGAATACCTACCTCCCTGAAGTCTCCTACCAGTTTCCCAAGGTGAGGCCATCTCTCCCCCATCCCGCCCATCCTCTAGCACCTTCTGTCTGCCTGGGCTATCTCTAGGGCAAGAGAGATCCTGTTCCTGCCATCGCCACTTATCTCGCAGTGACAGCCCTGAGCCTGGTGCCCACCAGCTAGCTGGGAAGAGAGGCGTTCCGAGCCGTGGGTTTGGGCCAGTACTTGTTCAGAGGGTGAGGTACAGAGAACACCTCCTAGTATGCTTAGAATAAAACCCAAATTGGTTATAAGGATGGCAAGGGGCCTGCGGAAGGGCCCCCAGGTGCTTCTACTTTATTTCTCTTTTTTAAACTACTTTATTGAGACTTAATTCACATACTATATAATTCAGCTATTTAAAGTATACAATTCAGGACCCCTGGGTGGCTCAATCGGTTAAGTGGCTGCCTTCAGCTCAGGTCATGATCCCAGGGTTTGAGCCCTGTATTGGGCTCCCTGCTCGGTGGGGAGTCTGCTTCTCCTTCTGCCAGCTTGTGCTCTTTCTCTGTCTCTCTCTGACAAATAAATAAATAAAAATTTTTTAAAAAGTATACAATTTAGTGACCTTTAGTATATTCAGAGTTGTAAAATGAATATTAGAACATTTTTTTAAAAAGATTTTATTTTAGAGAGAGAGAGTGCAAGCAAGTAGGGGGAGGAGCAGATTGGAAGGTAGAGAGAGAGACTCTGAAGCAGACTCCATGCCCAGCGTGGAGCCTGGCACGGGGCTTAATCTCACAACCATGAGATCATGACCTGAGCCAAAACCAAGAGTTGGACGCTTACCTGACTGAGCCACCGAAGTGCCCCTGGAACATATTTTTATCACCCCAAACGGAAACTCTGTACCCTGTTAGCTGTCACTCCCCATCCCCCCACCTGCATTCCCTCTTACCACACCTTCCCTGCCCATCACCAGCCAGCCAGCCTGGCCTCCTTGCTCTTTGCCTCTGCCCAGAATGTTCTTTCTTTAGCTCTGCACATTGCTGCTGGCTCTTTCTCATTCCTCATTCTCTGCCCAGATAGTACCTCTTCCAGGAGATCTTTCCAGATACCTAAAGTATCCCTCCTCCTGCCCAGTTCCCTCTGTCACAGCACCTTATTTATTTCTTTTGTGGCAAGATCTCCTTTGGAGATTTTGCTGTCGATTGCTCACTCTCCTGACCAGAATGTGCAGGGACGGGGACCTTGTCCACTTTGTTTTCCATCAGTAGCCCTAGCATGTGACACAGGGCCAGGGGCCACATAGAAAAAGTGCTCACTTGGCACATACTGAATGAATAGATGATGACTCAGCTCTCCCCAGACCTCTCTGTAGGAATCGGGAATGGGGACAGGATTGCTGAGGAGCATGCCAGTTGGTAGGATGCCATCTAGAGCTCTTAGGACAGGAGATGCTTCTCAGCTCCCCTCCCCTACCAACCAAGGATCCATGTCTTCTCTTGTCTATCT
Source organism: Lontra canadensis (assembly GCF_010015895.1). Classification (NCBI taxonomy): domain Eukaryota; kingdom Metazoa; phylum Chordata; class Mammalia; order Carnivora; family Mustelidae; genus Lontra; species Lontra canadensis. Next base: position 32,050,223 of record NW_022631001.1, on the reverse strand, counting down.
CTCCCCATATTCCTCTCCCTGCAGCTGGACCGACCCACCAAGCAGATGCGGGAGGCAGAGGAGAGGCTCAAGGCCATTCCCCAGTTTTGCTTCCCTGATGCCAAGGACTGGCTTCCTGTGTCCGAGTACAGTAGGTGAGGCGTGGCCTGGTCTGGCTGAGGTGAGGCAGGAAGGGGACACAGCCTCCTTGCCTCCCACAGCAGGGGCAACTGCATGGGACACACCCGAGTCCCAGCCTCCGCTTTTACAGCAACCTAGCCCTTCTCCTCCTCCCTGGGAGGGCATTCCCTCTTCTGGGGTGCTGTTTCCTGGGTTCTCTGATCCTTCCCTGATGCCAGACCCCTCCCCGTTCCAGTGAGACTTTCTCTTTCATGCTGACTGGGGAAGATGGCAGCAGACGCTTTGGCTACTGCAGGCGCTTACTGGTGAGTAGGGCCATGTGGTCCTTGGGGGCCTGGGCCACAGTGTGTATGTATGTGTGCACGCATGTGCGTGTACACATGCACATGCACTTTCTTCAACTCTAGTTTGTGTGAGATTCTGCATTCTGCTTCCTTGTATGCTCCTTGAGGCCACCCCCAACACAGACAACATGTGCATGTAGGCACACTGATGAGGCATCCTGGGATGGCAGGACTCGGAGTGACCCTTCCAATCTAAGATGAACTGCACTACGAGGAGAGAGTGGATCACCTTCTACTGAGATGTCCTATGTTTTCAACTTTCCTACACTTTTTCTTCTCATTCATTTCCCTCGGGCTCCTGGGCCCTGGCTACTGAAGCCGGATTGCAGGATCATATCAACCCAGCAGCATACCTGGCCCATACCTGGCCAGCTGAGTGAGGAGGCATCCTGTCCATGGTCTGCTAGTGCTGGAGGCTGAAGAGGGACAGAGCAGTACCTTCTGTGGGATTCTGGGAGAGGTGCCTTGAACAGGGGAAAGGGAGGGTTTTGAAAGTATAAGCCATGTTATATAGAGAGAAGCCCGTCCCCATCTCCCTTCCCATTAGTCCTAGGTCCCCAGCCCTGGGTAGTAGTAGTAGTACCTTGAGGTAAGGTCAAGAGAGACTCCTGTTGCACTTTCCTCTGGAATTCACTAGGGATGTTGTTGGTTTGGGGTGTCAACAGTGTTTCAGGGCTCCCATGCCTTAGTGGGACAAGGACTCACTAGATATCTAGCCAGTCTAGGGGTAGATGAGAAGGATCCTAGGCAAGGGTCATGTATAGCAGGGACCCCAGATAAAGGATTTGGGGCCATTCATTAATTCATTTATTCATTCATTCTGAAACACGTCCCATACTCCCACTGAGGGTCAGGCAACATGTTAAGGGCACCTAAAGAGGAGTTAGACTTGAGTTCAATCCAATCCTCAAGAAAATTTAGATAGTCTAATAGAGGAGGTCAGCCTTTGAATGTAGAAGGGAAGACAAAGGGAATAGGCTATTATTTAGGACCTATTGTGTTCCAGGCTAGACGCTTTAAGTATGTCATCTTATTTAATCCTTATAGTAGTTCATGAAGTAGTACTATGTCAGTTTCTGTAGATTAAGAAATTAAGACTTGGGGGGAATAACTGCCCAGGATCACACAGCCAGTGAAACACAAGCCGGGGTTAACTCTAAGTTCTTTAACACCCAAGTCTGATACTCTTGTATTGCCCCAGAGGGTAGTCTGGGAGAAGGGATATTTGAATACTGACTGCCCAGTGAGCAGGGCTAAGGGGATGTGGAGCAGTGCAGATGCCAGGTGGGGAGCCAGGCAGAGGCCAGCATGCCCCAGGTTCACCTGTGCCCAGAGAGGAGCATTCCAAGGACTGCTTTTGCAGGAATAGTGATGGAGCAGAGCTGCTCCTTTGCAGCGGGCCTGCCGCCCCCAGGGAGAGCATGTTTGTCCTGGCGTGCTCATGCTCGGAGAGGGCCTGGGCTGGGTCCCTGCCAAGGGGGCTGGCACTAGCTCGGCATTCCTGCAGATTGGACACAATGATTCTAACCCAAATCCCACATACTTGATTTAATCACTTGGGGCTTTAGGGGAGGCGGGGGAGAAGGAAAGAGAGAGGAGTGAGTTTCAGGCCTAATATGGACAAAAACAGATTCTGCCTTCTCTTTAGATCTGTGACGTGTGGCCAGCAGGTTTGGAAACTGAAATAGACCCATCTGCATTTGCTTAGTGGCCTGCGTGAGGGGCCAGCACCTGCTGCTCTGCTCCCTCCCTACTTGGCCTTGCCAGGCACTCAGGCCTCCGAGCCAGAGGCAGCCACAGAGCCCTGCCAGCCCCTGGCTGGAGAAGTAGACTCCTGTGGCCTCACCCCAACCCACATTTGGGGGCTCCAGGCCTGGGGCACTCTTAGTGCACATCTCCTCCAGCCATTCACTTTGCCAATCCCCTTTTTTCTTTGTTCTCCTCTCCTAGCATACCTCTATTCTGTGTCTTTGTGTCCCTTTCCCTTCTGTAGGGTCAGAAAGCAGTATGCTTTAGAGGTGAGACAGTAAATCTGAGGCCAAAACAGACTTCTGGATCTATGACTTTTAGATGCATGCCCTTGGCAATGGCTCACTCTCTTTGTGACTCAGTTTACTCATCTACAAAACGCAGGTGGTAGTGCCTGTGCACTACCTCTCACAGGCGGTTTTAGAGTACTAAGCCCGGGCCTCAGATATGGTAAGCTTTCAACAAATAGTAGTTTGCGGCCCTTATCCATGTTCAGTTTGTCTTACTATAATAGGGTGGATCAAGGAAGGGAGGTAAGGAGAACCTAGAATGGGGCTGTTTTACAGAATGTTCCCTGTGAGGGATGGGGGACTCCGTGGCTTGCTCCGAGGAATGTACACAGGTTCCTCTCATGACCACTGCGTCCTCTGGATTCCCAGCCTTCACCTTGTAAATCCACAAATCACCCTATAGCTTCTGCCGTGCTGCTTCCTCCTTCACCAGCCTCTGTCAGCATCCTCCTGGGAGGAGCTCAGCAGGAGTCTGGCACCTTGGGCTGGAAGACCCAGTGGAGGCTAGAGCCTGCCCCTGGAGGGTGTCAGTCTTTCCTCTGGGGGCTTGGTTGAGTAGTGGTTAGAAGAGGCTTGCCATCATCCACTGGAAGATCAGTCCTTAGTCCCCAGTTTCCCAGGAAAAGGAGCCAGATGTAGTAATTGTGGCTTCTCTGTATCTGTCTGTCTCTCCTCTGCCTCGTTCTGACCCAGCCGAGTGGGAAAGGGCCTCGGTTGCCAGAGGTATACTGTGTCATCAGCCGCCTTGGCTGCTTCGGCTTGTTTTCCAAGGTAAGAGGGCTATGGCTTACTTTCCTCCCCTTTCCCCAGCTGACAGCTCCCACAGGAATATCTGTGGCCAGCTCAGATGAGAAAACCACCTGTGTGTGCAAGCGAGCGAGCGGGCGGGTGTGAGCAAGAGAATGCAAGAGCAAGCACAGGGAGCTCGTGGACTCCTTCCTCTTCCCAAGCCTGGCTCCCCATCTGGCCAGCTGGCATCTCCCCAGCTCCTGTGCCAGCGTGGTCTGCCAGTGTCACAGTCCACTCTGAGCCCTGGGTAGAGCCAGAGTCCTTTGGGAGAGAGACTCCCCGTGGGGAAACCAGGTGCCCAGGGACCCGACTCGAGAGTGGTGTTTCATTTACCCACCTCCTGGGTGTGGGGCAAGGACGAGTTAGTGAGCAGAGCAGTCATCGGGTGCCAAGGGAAGCAGGAAATCTAGATTGTAAAGCTGCTGGCGAGATAGCCCTCCTGTCCCCTAGCTTTTGGCCCCAGCTGGTCAGATGCCAGGCTGCCCTCTTCACTGCCCAGGAGGTAGGGAAGGGCAGCGCCTGACACCCTTCCTCTTCTGGCTGCTGGCGGTGGGCACAGGTCCTAGATGAGGTGGAGCGCCGGCGTGGGATCTCTGCTGCCTTGGTCTATCCCTTCATGAGAAGTCTCATGGAGTCGCCCTTCCCTGCCCCGGGGAAGACCATCAAAGTGAAGACGTTTCTTCCAGGTGCTGGCAACGAGGTAGGGATTTCTGCTGCCTCTTCTCTCAGACTGTGGATGGGGGCTTGAGGACGGCCTGCCTGGCCAAGGCTGCAGTCCCTGGGAGGGGTGGAGCACTGCCCCTTCCTCGCTCACCATGTGTGTATAGCTAATCAGTCAGGACTAGAAAAGTGAAGGACAGAACTGTCAATGGGGCCCAACTCCCCACAGCTCCTAGGAGGCCTTCCCTGACCTGCTTGGACTTGACTGCATTCCACCTGCCCACCTTTTATTCATTCATCAACTATTTACCGACAGTGCTCCCTCACAGTCAGAGATGGCGCCAGACCTTGGAGCAGCCATGAGGTTGAAGTGGGCCACAGCTCTGTCCCTGTGGAGTTCATCATCTCATGAGAGAGACCAATATTAAATACATGTGTCTGCTTTTAAGTAGATAATTTCTGAACTTTTTAAGTGCCAAGTGTGAGCATGGGAGTGAGAGTATGTGACAGGTAACCTAAAACCTGCTTTAGGTTAGGGGGCCCGGGATGGCCCCCTCTGAGGAAGTGACTAAGATGAGTAAAGTCAGCTAAATGAAGTGGGGGAGGGAAACTGAAAGAGAAGGGTGTGGACGGGAGAAGGTTATTCAGGTGGAGAGGGAACAGCACCTGCAAAGGCACTAGTTGGAAGAGTGACAAGGAACTGATAAAAGGCCAAGATGGTTAAAAGGGTGTGAGCAGGGCAGGATGGGCAGCGAGGGCCACATCACAGTGTGCCTGCTAGGCTGAGTTAAGGATTTTGGAGTTTATCTAAGCAGGGTTATAAGATCTGAGATATATTTTTAAAAGCTTACTGTGGCTGCTCTGGAGATCATGGATTGGAGTGAAGGCAGGAGACCGGCTAGGCTCCTGTACAGAAGTGCAGACAGGAGATGATAGTAGCTTGGATTGAGGTGTGGTAGAAAAGGTGAGAAGTAGGTGGATTAGAGACACATTTTAGAATGAGGATCAGAGCACTTTGTGTTGAGTGGAAATATGGAGTAAGTATTAGGGAGATTTTAAGGCTAATCCCAGCCTTTTGGCTCGAGTGACAGGGTAGCTGCCGGCCTGCTGCCTATGGAGGGAGTGGACTCTGAGGAGGAAGTGGGGAGGTGGATTTTGTACATGTTACATTTAAGATACCTGTGTGGCTCCCAAGATAAGATGTTTCATAGCAGAAAGTATAGATAAGAGAAGAGAGCCTGGGCTTGGTCCTCCTCGGACTTGAGGAACTCCCAACATCTGGGGATCCTGCAGAAGGGGAGGAGCAACCCCCAGGAGGGAGAAGACAGGAGGCTGAGGTCAGGATGGTGAATGGCCAGCTGCCTTGACAAGACTAGATCTCGGGGGAGCAGGGATGGAGGGGCCCAGATACCTGAGTGGAGTGAGTTGAGAAGTGAAGAGGGGTGAGAAAGTGGAAATAACTTGTACAGACTTCTCTTCAAGAGGCTCAGTTGTGAAGAGGACTAGGGAAGGGGACAGTGATTGAAAGGAGGAGTTTGCTGGAGATGGTCATCTGGAGGCTGGTGGGAATGGCCCCAGTGGAGGCAGAGGTGAAAGCGGATAGTCAGGAGAGGGAGGGAACAGTCAGACTGTGGCCCAGGAGGTGGCGGGGCTGTGGGATCCAGGAGGGACTGGCTTCAGTTGGGAGAGACAGGCACTTCCTTGTGTGATGGCAGGGAAGGGCCATGGCTGGTAGATTCTGGCTTCTACCTGATGGCTTCGGTTTTCTCAAAATGGAAGAGAAGGTTATCCCCTGAGTGAGAGGTAGGTGCTGGGCTTCAGGAGAGGGAAGAAGAAATGACTGTTGTTGCAGAGAGCAGGAGAGGGTCTGACTAAAGAAACACGGAGTGTGGTGGGAGTGGCGTGAAGGCCATTTCAGGGCTTTCCTTCAGCCTCTTTTCTCCCACCCTCCTCTGGAGGGACTTTAGGCTTCTTGAGAGGACTGGCTCAGGCTGATGGCTGGCCCTGCCCAGAGAGCCCAGCAGCTTGCCTGGGAGACCTTGGGATGGCCTCGCCCTCACCAGCCTCACTTCTCATCACTAACTTGAATTGCTTACTGTCGCTGAACCTTGCTTCCTTTTGCCTTGAACACTCTTGCCTTCTCTCCTTGGACAGCCCAAATGAAATATCTTGTGCTCTGAGCGCCCCCCCCGCCCCCCCTCACCGCCATGAAGACATGAATCATGGCTTCCTCCATCTTGGCACCGGTGTCACAGTTGTGGTTGTTTAGACTCAGTCAGCCCAACTGGACTGTGATTCTTGAGGGCAGGGATGCATGAGAAGAGGCCCAGGTCCTATAGGATGCTTCTGGGAATTCTCATACCCTGGAGGGAGCCAGGACCCCAGGGGTGCTACAGAGCCAGGCTTTTTGGACTGTGTGTAGGCTCTTGGGGGTGGAAGAGTGTGGGGGAGCCTCACTGTAACTTCTTGGGGCTAGGACAGGGGCTCATACAGAGGCCTCTTGTGTCCCCGTGGTGTGGGTTTCCCTCAGGCCACAATCCCTGAGCATTTTGGGTGAGTGCGGCATTGTGCTCATCACTGGGCCTTCTAGGAGTTCACTGGTGGTGGGAAAGGTAGTATCTGCTGATTGCGGGGGCACCTTGTGCCCATTTTGCTGCTTCTCTGGGAGCCAGAGGAATGAATATTGAGCTAGGAGTTTGAACTTCCCTTGCTTAGACCATGAGGAATAAATGAGATGATAGGGGCGAAAGCCCCTGGAAAAGAGCTCTGACACTCTGAGCTCTATGAGGGAACCCATTTCTCACCCTGCTTAGCAGGAGGCCTAGACACCCTTGCTGCCCACAGGCACTGAGGGACCAAGGAGAAGACGAAGCAGGCCCCTGTGGCAGCTGCTTTGGCCTGGCCTGAGCTCCAGCAGTTGCTCCTGCTCTCACTGCTAGGGTCAGTTGCTACCCTTCACGCTCAGGACCACCCCCAGGGAAGTGACTTTTTGTGCCATAGCACCGACCTTGGGAGTGGCCTTGCATCCCCTGGAGGGCGGATGGCTGGGTCTGGCCCCGATAAAGTCCTGCTTCCTGGCACGATGGTGGAGTAGCCAGCCCTTTCCTTGTGTTTTCCTTGTCCCTGGCACAGAGATTAGATGGCTCATGGAGATAGAGGCCAGAAGGGTAGCAAAAACGGGACCTCTGGAAGGAAACCCTAGCAGAAGAGGGAGAGGACATGGTGGCAAGGACACTAGCATTGCCTTCTGAGAGATGGCAGTCAAGGGATACGGAGATGCTGCTCTTCCTATGGCCAGGGGAGCAGCAATGGTATCTGGTCAGCATGGGCGCCAAGACCTCTGCTAGGGGGCATGGACCTGGGCACAGGGAGTACCCCACAGATAGAGCTGTGTGGTTTCCTCATTCTCCTTATCTACAAGAGCAGCCACTTCTCCTTTTCCTGTGAGCCTGATGGATGGCTCATCAACTGCTTCCCCCTGGAGCCTCCTCCACATTCCAGTTATCCCTCTTGCCATAGGCTAGGTGTCTGAGTACTGTGGGAACAGAGCTGTGGTCTGAGAGGAGACGGAGACTGGGTCTTACTACACAGTGGGGTAGATTAGAAACATGGAAAAAGAAGAGAGAGAAACCCACTGTGTGTAGGACTTGGGAGGGACACCCACCTCGCCTGCCTTGACCCACTTTCCTCCTCGCTGTCCTGCAGGTGTTAGAGCTGCGGCGGCCCATGGATTCCCGGCTGGAGCACGTGGACTTTGAGTGCCTCTTCACCTGCCTCAGCGTGCGCCAGCTCATCCGAATCTTCGCCTCGCTGCTGCTGGAGCGCCGAGTCATTTTTGTGGCAGATAAGCTCAGGTAAGGCCCAGCAGGGAAAGGTGAAGAAGGGAGAGGGCACGTCCACTGATTGATCTGATGTGTACTTATGAGCCCTGCTATGTGCCAGCCACTGTGGTGTTGGTGTGGCAGGATGGAGAACCCAAGGGAGGACTTAGCCTGAGGGAAGAGGTGGGGACATTTGTTCTTTGGCCCAGCCAAGAGGGTGCAGATGCAAACACATGGATATGGAGAGAGCTGGGTGATGGTAGGACTTCCTGTGGAGGAGGAGGCAGGGCCTTCTCTGTGGGATGTGGGGTTGGAGGAGAGTGATGAGCTCTTAGGCAGAGCCACTTGAGGAAGGGGCAAGAGCGCTGACTAGGGTTTGGAGGAGCTCTGAGCCTCCCAGCGAGGGAGGGCATCACCTGGAGAAGGCACCTGGCGATTTGTGGAGAAGGTCAAGGGGAGGCATTGAGGGTGCCGGGGAGGAGAGTGGTTGCAGGAACGTTGGCCAGTCAGATTAGGAGAGGGAAAAGATGTCCAGGGACAGGAGGTGCCCATGAGGCAGGGGAGCTTGTTTAGGAGGAATAGGAAAAGAGCTGGGTGGATCCTGGGTCTTGGTCTGATATGTTGGCATTTATGATTTTAGAGGCAGAGGAGTTCCAGATGCCAAGATCTGGCTGTGGCTATGGGAGGGGGTGGTAGAAGGGTCACAGAACATGAGGCATTATGAAAAGAGTTGAGGTCTTCCAGGCAGTCAAGAGCCATAAGAGAGTGTCTCAGTCTCCTCAGGCTGCTATAACAAAACACCAGACCAAGTGGCTTGTAAACAATAGAAGTGTATTTCTCACAGCTCCAAAGCGTGGACATCCAAGCTCAGGGTACCAGCGTGGATACGTTCTGGTAAGGGCCTGCTTCCTGGCTCATAGCCAGAGCCTTCTCATTGTGGTGGAAGGAGCAAGGGAGCTCTGTCGTTCTGTTTTATAAGCACATGAATCCCATACATGAGGGCCCCACCATCATGACCTAAGCACCTTCCAAAGGTCCCTGACCTCATATTTGGGGTTTGAGATTTCCACACAGGAATTTTGGAGGGCACAAATACTTAAACTATGGCATAGAGTGTATGTGGGGAGTGGACAGGAAAGTAGAGGATGAGATCTTGGCAACACGTTGTGTATTTTTTTTTGGTCAAAGAATCCATCACAGGAAGAAGAGGTTTCTTGAGAATGGTGGAGTTAATTCAGTCATTTGGACATTTATTAACCCACCTGCTCTATGCCATACCATATGCCAGGTGCTGATAGGAGGGGAAGAAAAGAAAAATCCTCTTTCGGGTTGGTCATCAGTAGGGCCAGGCTCCCTGGGGTCTTCCTTTCTGTCTATGTGAGGGGCTATTGAGGGGAGCAGGAGAAAGGGACTCCAGAATGACGTCTCAGGGCACTGGGGCAGGATGCCAGGCCCACCCTTGGTCCAGGAGAAGGAAAAGGAGGAAATGCCAGGGCTGCTGACTTTTCCAGAGAAGGTCTGCTTTAGAAACGAAAATGGTTCCTCGCTTCCCACCCCAGCCTCAGTGTTTCACAGTTGTGTGTCTTGTGGTCTGTCAAGAAGGGGCTGAGCCTGGCAGCTGGAAAAAGCCAGGAACAGCAGCCCCGTGGAGCCTCTGTCTGTTGCCTCCCTGCCACCCATGTTCACTCTTCCTCATCAAGAGAGCCTGGCCGGACCGTGGTGTCCCTACCAAAGCCTGGACCTGAGGTTCCTTTTTTCTGAAGGTTCCATTCCCTCACTGGGGGCTTCCTCTTTGCCGCCCCCACCCACATCCCAGCTCCACGAGGGCCCTGAATGCAGCTATTGTTTCCTTTGGCTGCTCCTGCCTCTGAGCACATTCCTGCACCATTCTGGAAGGAAAATACCCCAGGGCTCTGTTCTTTGCCGGGCTCAGCATTCAAGTTCTGCCACTCTTGGGTCTAAGAAAAGATACCCACCCTCCTCAGGGTGTGCCTGTGACTAGAGAGGGGCAGGGTAGGCAGTCCAGTGATGGCTCCAGGCCTGGACTGGGTCAGGGCTCAGTGAGTCCAGCCATCTCATGTCCTGTTGCTCACATTTTAGGTTGTCCACAAATCCTTTGTGCCTCCAGGTCTAGTTTTGATGTCTGAGTATATGGAGGTGTGCACCGTGTATGTGTACAGGTTCTGCAGTGATCAGCCCCAGAGGCTGTACAAAACCTTCTGTCTCCAAAGAGCCAGGCCCATTGGAGGGGAAGGTGGAGATCAATGTGTCCCTCAACCCTGAGACAGCCCTTTCCTAGATCTTTTCCAGATGGCTCTCCTTGAGGTGTGGGGAATTGCTGTCCCCAGGGGAAGGGCTGTCAGAGCCAGGACACCTGTGTCTCTGCCTCAAGGCCCAGCACTATTTTAGGCATCTCTAGGGTGACAGTACAGCCAAGCAAGGCACTGGCTGACGAAACACTTGTGAACATCCAGAGGTCCTTCAAGAAAAGAGGGTTTGTTTCTGTCATGGGTTGGAACCATGTTCTCTAACTGAGGGGGCATTATTCAGGAAAGGGGGAGAATTGCTGCTGGAGGTGATCCTGTAGAGTCTATTGTGGCTAATAGGTGGGACCAGTAGAGGCAGAGGGTCAGAGTGGGAAAGTCAACCTTAAAACTGAACTTGACCGTGGCCTTTGCCTCCCCATCTACAATATGGTCCCTACGGGAGGGCCTTTGATTTTCTTCCCAGCAGATGGGTTGTTCAAGCCAGGTGTGTCTCCTGTGTCTACTAGTGTCCCACACCAGCCCTCAACACACATGGGGCATGTACACTCACTTCTGCTCCCACTAGCTAGCACCCTGGAGGTCTTCCTCCCCTCTTGCATTGGCCATTCTGCTCAGATAGCTGGTCCTGGAGTGCTGCTGGGTCTAGACGCCTGGAGCCCCCTCTAGGCGGAGAGAGGAATGACCCCACTGAGACTGTAGACTATTTTTTGGAGCCTGGGAGGAAAGATGGGTGGGGGCGCCTTTTCCCAGCTTGGTAGGAGTGGTGCCGGGCTCCTCACCTCAGTGGTCCTCAGTCAGACCACTTTTTGCGATTACAGAGAGGAAGGGTTGGATAGACGGCAGAGTAGTCAAGTGACACGGGACTGGGAGACAGGACAGTTGGTTGTGTCCTGGGTTGGCCACTTATGAAACTGACCCTTCGTATCTGTGGACCCAGCTATAAAAGGTAGAACTGGTAAGACTACCTCTGACGGCCTTCCAGTTCTTGTACACTCCGAATATGTGATCAACTCTTGCTCCCCTTACCTTCATGTTCCCTAGCTTGAGCTGTTACTTCTCCACCAAATTAGGCCTATCTGTGCATTAGGGTGACCATTGTGGGTATGTATGTGAGTCGTTTGTGAGTTTAAGCTTTACTGTGTATCTTCATGGCTATTCCTAGGTCAAGTCCCAAAGAAGGTTGGTGGTACCAGTGTCCTTGAGACCCTGAGCAGTGGGAATGTGGGGGCTTCACCAGTCTGCAGGGTCAGATCCTGACCTGAACTCCATTAGCACTTCTGTTGCACTGGGAAGCTTAACCTGTAAAAGGATGTTCTAACTCCCATTCCCCAAAGGTGCTAGGCCTGGGCTCAGGTGCTTTGTCTCTGTCTGTCTACCAGTACACTCTCCAGCTGCTCCCATGCCGTGGTGGCCTTGCTCTACCCCTTCTCCTGGCAGCACACCTTCATTCCTGTCCTTCCGGCCTCCATGATTGACATCGTCTGCTGTCCCACACCCTTCCTGGTTGGCCTGCTCTCCAGCTCCCTCCCCAAACTGAAGGAGCTGCCTGTGGAGGAGGTGGGCCATTGTCTGGGGGACCAGCTGGGTGAGGGATGGAGGAATGAAGGGACTGAAAGAAAAGAATCTCCCAGGAGGGAGGGAGGGGTGGAGGTGGAAAGGAAGGGACCAAGACCACTGGAATCTTCTCACTTGTGGCCTCTGGGCCTCTCTGCCCAGCTCCTGTCCCTTCCTGGAGTTATTCCTGTTGTCTGACTCTGAGGGCATCACAGGGGCTCATTCCCTGCATCACTGCCACTGATGATTCTTTCTTTTAGGCACTGATGGTGAATCTGGGATCCGACCGATTCATCCGACAGGTAAGAAAGAGCAGGACCCTGCAGAATATGGCCTGCCCTGGGGTAGGTGCCTGTTTGCTGTAGGCCCCAGGGCACCCAACACTGTTACACACATTGCTCAACCCTCACAGCCTATTTGCTGAGCTCTCTGGGCTCCACATTCACAGACTAGACAAAGATGGGGAGAAACTGATCGGGGAAGTGTTGACCCCAGCAGGATCTGCCTTTCTGGTTGGGATCATCCAGTGTGATGGGAGTGTGGGAATGTGGAGAGCATGGCCTGGAAGTCTGAACACTTGAGGTCTGGCTCTGCCACCTTGGAGCCCCATGATCTCAGGCAGGCCTCCCAACTTCTCCAAGCCAGAGTTCTCATCTTTAAAGCAGGCATGGTGACACCACCTGCCTTGAAATATTGCTGGGGGATGATACATGATGCACAGAATGCTATGGAATTTCAAGGTTTACAATCATCGTTGTAACTTTAGAAAGCCTTTGTTAGTCATGGAAGTTCTTCTGGCTTTCCACTAAGGAGCACAGCCCACTGGTGTGCCCTCTGGGAAGGTAGAGTGTGTTACACACCACTGATAGCTGCTACTCCTGGGTACAAGGCATCAAGGTACAGACATAGAACAAGAATGCAGAGATAGGAACGACAGCCCAACCTCATACCTGAGCTACAGCCTGGGCCACAGTTTCCCTGCACTGAGCCAGCTCTGCTTCCCACCATGGAGCTGGAGAAAGAGGAGCTGGGGAGGCTTCCTCAGGGTGCTGGGCAAGGAACCCTGAACTCCTGGGCAGTGAATACCACAGCCTCCACCACTTTTTATCTGTGTGACCTTGGACGAGTTTCCTAACCTCTCTCTCTACTCAGCTTCTCATTATAAAATGAGGTTGATAATAGTATTAGGATTTGGGGGAAGAATGAATAATATTAAATATTTAAGCTCTTTAGCCAGGGCCTGGCATATAGTAAGTGCTCAGTGTCTATGATTATGATGACTATGTGTTTTCCTTCCCCTGTAGATGGATGATGAGGACACGCTGTTACCGAGGAAGTTACAGGCGGCTCTGGAGCAGGCTCTAGAGAGGAAGAATGAACTGATCTCCCAGGACTCTGATAGCGACTCTGATGATGGTGAGTGAGGCTTGCCCCAGGGCAGAATCAGCTCTGGCCCCAGGACTCCTTCTGCTCTGGATCCGGGCCTTATGGCACCAGGACCCTGTTTCTACACACCAGACCCTTCTCGTTGATGGGGCTTCAGGTACAGGACCTTGGTCTCAGGCTAGCCTGGAATTCTCCAGCCCCACTACCAGTGGGCTCAGGGAGTAATGGGCCTGCAGGGAGAGAAGATTGTGGTGTTTTGTCAGGGGGAGTTGAGAAACATAACACTGGGGGCACTTCTGGGGTGGCCCAGGCTAGAAAGCTACCCTCTTCCATCTAATTCTCCTCTACTTCAGAAGGTTTGAGAAAGAAAACCCAAAGACATAATGGCAATGCCTAGACTCTTCTTGCTGATAGGAAATTAGTTATTCCTCCCTCAGGGGCCATGCCTTGAGCCCCTGCAGGAGATGGAGGGAACTTCCTCTTCTTGTGATGCCCAGGAAAACCACCAAGGGTAAGGAGTATGGGGAAAGTGATCCTCTGGTCTCTGATTTCCACTCACAGTTGCACAGAGAATATTTGCCAACTTGCATGTGCAGAGCACAGTTTCTGACCTTCTAGATCAGGGGCTAGTTACAAACCCAGGAGCATAAGAGATAAAGTTTCAAAAACCGCTAAGTGGTTCTGGCTAGAAATTCTCTTGGGGAGAGGGAGACAATACCAGGTAGAGATTGGGGTTGGAGGTTGGAGATGACCGGTTCTTGGCCTGAACTTTGAAGATTTGTCTTTTCTCTTCCAGAATGTAATACCCTCAATGGACTCGTGTCGGAGGTGTTTATCCGGTTCTTTGTGGAGACTGTCGGGCACTACTCCCTCTTCCTGACTCAGAGCGAGAAGGGAGAGAGGGCCTTTCAGCGAGAGGCCTTCCGCAAGTCTGTGGCCTCCAAGAGCATCCGTCGTTTTCTTGAGGTTTTTATGGAGTCTCAGATGTTTGCCGGCTTCATCCAAGACAGGGAGCTAAGAAAGTGTCGGGCAAAGGGTAAGGCCAGAAGAGCTTGCGGTTGGGAGCTATGGGCCCTCTTATATAAGTTGTCTGCTACTAGCAGGCCTGAATAACTGGGCACCATGACAGAAGCTCTTAGCTGTCGGCTAGGTCCAGGCCTCCTACCATCCCTTTCTTCTGCTAGAAACCGCCAACAGAGCTTTCTTCTCCTCCTGTTGCAGTAAATGCCTTCACGAGACTGTGCACAGGCTGCAGCCATGTGGCTGGTAGCGTTTCCCTCCACCCAGGAGCAGCATACCATTGGTTGCCCATCCCCTCCCCAGATGCCCTTCTCATTCAGAGAAAAAGGCCAGACAGCAATTTAGGGGGTTCTAAGAACCAGAGGTTGGAGAAGCCACTGAAGAAAAATGAGCTAGCTCTCTGAGGTTGGTGGCCGCCTCCATTCAGAATAGGTCACCTTGTCTCTAATATCAGCTCAGCTCACTCTAGGACTTTTGTTTGTTTTTTTTTAATCTCATCAAGATCTTTTTTTCTAATCTCAGGGTTGTTAGTTACATCTTCTGTTCACTAACACCGTCCATTTAGTCTAACAAACCTTTTGGAACAACATGGTAGAGTGTTCTAAGAGGACCTAGAGAAGGCACCAGCTCTGAAACAAGGAGTGGCATCTTTGCCTTACAGAGTGTAGCTCAGGCACATGCACCGGGAAGCAAGGTGCTGAGGGCCTCTTTCTTCAGCAGTGAGCACAGTGAGATGTTATTAACTACAGTTCTGATGATGAGACAGTCTGAATTCTAGTAAGATGCTCCCATAAACTGTAATTGCAGATCCTTGGTTTCTCTGTGCCCATGGTCCCCTCCAATCGGCCTCCCTTCCCTTCCTGCGATGATGGTTCTATTCCCTGTTCCTCTCTTCCCCAGGCCTCTTTGAGCAGCGAGTGGAGCAGTATTTAGAGGAACTCCCAGACACTGAGCAGAGTGGGATGAATAAGTTTCTCCGAGGTTTGGGTAAGTAGCATGGTCACTGATGAGATAGATGTTCAGCAAGAAGCTGGGGCTGGGGGATCTGTACCCAAACTACTCTAAACCAATACCAGAGGGTATTTATATTGGAGCTGTACACAGAACAGTAAGAGATCTCCTGGTGAAGAGGTTCTCAGCCCAGTCCTCCAAGAGCATTAAGCACAGTATTTTTTTTTAAGACTTTATTTATTTATTTGACAGACAGAGATCACAAGTAGGCAGAGAGAGGAAGAAGCAGGCTCCCTGCTGAGCAGAGAGCCCAATGCGGGGCTCGATCCCAGGACCCTGAGATCATGACCTGAGCTGAAGGCAGAGGCTTAACCCACTGAGCCACCCAGGCGCCCCCATTAAGCACAGTAAATTGCAGAACCAGGAGAAACCAGAGATCCTTACATAAATCAGGTCTTTTTCTGCGTGTTCCTTCCTGAGTGTATATGAGGATGCTGGGGGCAGTGAGCTTTTCTCTAGGCCTAAAGGGGTCTACAAAATTCTCAGTGCCAGAGTGCCCTTCTCTGAAAACCTCCACTGTCTTCATGTCTCAGTTTAAAGGGAAATTGGGGCCAAAGAAGTTAAATAGCTTGCACATAGCAGCAGAGTGATTGATACCAGTGCCCTAATTAGAGCTCTAGCATATTTTCACTGCCCCGGATCAGATCCGTCTCAGCTAAAATCCAGTCTTTCTAACCAGATCTCCCACTGAGAGGGTTAAGGCTGTTACAAGAGTTGATACTGAAACCTTCTCACTCTTGCCCTCTCTGACCCACAGGCAACAAAATGAAGTTCCTCCACAAGAAGAATTAAGCCCCTTTCCCAGTAACGGAGTCCAGTGCCTTGCCAAGCCTGGAGCCTGGGGAGGGGGCCAGCTTGGAACCTTCTGGGCTGCTGTGGCTACTCTGCCCCCACAGACCCCACCCTCCAAGCCAGCCCACCTCTGCCTTCACAATATCCCAGGATACTGTTTGTAAATAATCTGCTGTAAGCTTTCTTATCTCTTTTTGTAACAAGCAAAGAGAATCTGGTAAATATTTGTATATTCCCAAGGGGCTGGGTGCTGGCGACTGGCCAATTATGTGCAGCTGACTGTCTCAGCCGAACCACTGATCTTCCTCTGGAGGCTCCAGGCCTGCCTGCCTGAGGCCCCTGCTGCCAGTCTTGGGCCCTGGAGAGCAGATGCTGTCTTGTTATGTACAGGAGGACTATTTTTTTTTTTTTTTTTTAAATCTTAGAGTTTCTATTTTTTTTTCTAGTAGTCCCCCTCCCCTAACCCTCCGTTTTTGAAAGGCAAAGGCCAATCAATCCCCATTTGCAGTGTGGTACCAGGCTCTCGGACCTGGCCTTCTCTTGTTCCTCCCACCTTTGTGATGATGGTCAGTGAGTCACGGGAAGCCCACCCCCCACCCCCGGCTGTTCCAGTGCTCTCCAGGCCCAGCTCCCAGTCCGTGGTGGCCACGATGCGGTACAGGGCATCCCTCCTTCCCACCATCTACGGGTGTTCTCAATAAACAGTGTACAGTTGTTTGGGCCCAGAGCCCTATGTGTTCCTTGGCTTCATTTTCTATAGTTCTCTCTCCTGGGGGATGGGCTCAGATAGGCCAGTCAGGAATGAAACACCATCATGCAGGGAATTGAGTACTTCCTTCAGAGTTTAGCTTCAGTGTGAGTCACTTACCTCCCCTGAAATCAAGTTCTCTGGCTTGAACTGTTATGACTGGTCTGGAAGATACCTTGTCATTGTTCTTGTTCAGCTTGCCACTTCGATAACCAACTGTTCAGACTTTCTGTGTAAGTGTTCCCAGTGATGGAAAGAATGCTCAGTGCTTGCAGCTCCACTGTTAGGTGAATCTTAACATTTTGCTCTTTAGTATGAAGCCCTTAAGACATCACTGGGTGTCCTGACATTGGTGTTTAAAGCTCAGCAAAAGCCAACCCAGGCTTGCTCACAGCTCTGGCCCATTGCCTATAGCTCATCTGTCACTCTGTTACTAGTTTTCTCCTGTTGACCTCTGCAATATTCCATGGAAAAGCAAGAAGAGCAGGGCAGGAAATATGGGTGGCTTAGGCTTTTCACCCACCCAAGGCCTTCGCAGAGCAATGACTGTGAAAATTTCCAAGACGAGAGATGAGGCAGTAAGCTGGAACTCTCTTAACTGGAATTCAGTTTGGCACTGGCAGGATTTGAACCAAGAAGTAGACCTTCCCGTCCTTCCGCCCTGGCCTACTTAAACAGGAGACAGTCCTATCCTGGACTCCCTTCCCTCCTCCTTCCCATTTCCATTGAGGCCCCCACAGGTCCCAACCTGTCTGGGGTTTGGCGTTGCTATCTGCCTCCTAAAGTAGAGGGTTTGTTTTCTGGGAAGACAAAGTCGTCTTCTCCTCTGAAAAAGCCTCTTACATAGTTGGCTTTGGCATCTTCCAGGAATAGGGAGGCAGAGATTGAGGCCTCATGAGTCTGAGTTCTCAAGCTAAAGTAAAGAAGACCGTACTTATCAACAGAAAGTCCAGAGTCCAGTATAGTTACCTCCAGGACTCATTACTGCTAACCCAGCCTGGGCTTCATGATGGTCACAGAAGTAGATTCCTTAACAGTAAAATAGTAATAATACAGTTTCCAAAAGCTGTTTCTTTCTCCTTTCCTTCTCCCACTCCCCTCTTTTTTAATGTGATTCCAAAGAATCCTCACAGATATGTGATCACATCACAAGAGATATAGGTGTAAATTCTTTTTTTAAAATAAAATTTGAAACTTTTATGTATCTTTAAAATCTTAAGATACCTAAGATTAACCCTAAGGATTTCTTCCTTTTGTAAGGGCCACAGCTTCATCCTAATTCAGAAAATCAGTACAGGCCCATAACTCTGGTTGGGCTACAAGGGTCCACACAGGGCTAGGCATGGAAGACTTTGGGGGAATATAGAGGAGGGTATGATGTCCAGGAGGCCTGGTATGGGGTTGACAAAAAGTGGTCAGGACTTCTTTCCAAGTTGTTTTACATGATTTCTTGACCCCTAAACAGATGGTTCTTAACCCTATCGGATCCAACACTCTCCTTTTCTATAGCATATACTCTAATTCCCCCCTTTGCTATCCTGAAATGAAATTGGTATATAAGGTAACCTACCTAAACACACCTTAATTTTCACATAAATAGGGAGAAATAAAAGGAAAAATTTTGTTGTAACATGTATTTGAATATGTAAATGCTTGGGTATAGCTGTACTAGAAGATATAATGAGGTTGGATGTTTACACCTGTATATAGAATCACTGAATTTAGCAGCTACACAAGCACAGATAAAAGTGTGTTGTATCAGCAACAGATTCTACTAAGTGCTACCATTGGTAAGAGAGTTGGACAACTTTTTTTTTAGAGGGTATGGAGGGGCAGAGGGAGAGGGAGAGAAAATCTTAAACAGGCTCCAGGCCCAGCATGGAGCCCAGCACGGAGCCCAGCACAGGCTCAATCTCAAGACCCTGAGGTCATGACCTGAGTTCAAATCAAGAGTCAGATGCTTAACCGACTGAGCCACTCAGGCACCCCTGAGAATTGAAGAGCTTTTGGCAATGTTGTGAGCAAAACACAGTATGAGCTTTCCCTTAACTTAAACAGCATTTGGAATCCTGGAAAACTGAAAAGTATATATACCTTGGGGGAGGGTATTATGTGTAAAATGGAGGTAGATCTAAACTAGATTTTTGTTGTTGTTTAGAATCAACCCATACATTGCAGGATGTCTAGCAACCTGGACCCTCCATGATTGTGACAAAAAAACCTGCCCCATTCATTTCCAAACTGTCTCCCAGAGGATGGTTTTTGCCACCATTGAGAATAAGTGTCTTTAAACCATCTTTCTGACTACCCTAGGACACTTACTCAGGGACAACACAACGCTTTTCCTCTACCAGAAGCCCCAGTGCCAGCCCTCTTCTATTCTGGAGTCAAGAAAGGCCCTGGGTTTTTTTCCTTAATCACTTTGGTGACTTTTAGAGCAGGGCAGGTTGCCCAATACATCTTTCTAAATGCCCCCCCCCTTTTTTTAAAAAAAACTAAATATGCATGCTCTGGTAAACTGTAGTGTCAAAATGAGGAATCTGGGTTCCTTAAAGGCAATATTTTGAAGGAGTACCTTTGGAAAGCCATATTATTCCAACTCCAGCTCATATTGGAATTAGGGCTCCCCCAAAAGCATTCCGATTATAATCACAGCTCAGTTCAAATTTTTGCTAAAAATAATCTTTATTTTACATGGAGACTTGTAACTTGTACCCAAATGACTTATTTATAAAGATACAGAAGCAGTATTTAAAAAAAAAAAGTGGAAATAAAAGTAAAACAAAAATTGGGCCATAAAACAGAGCCAGAATTGAACTTACATTCTTAATAAAGGTGATACACGAAATTAGGTTCTAGAGCCAAAGTGGTAGTATGCCTTCCTAAACATCTTATTTGCCTATGGAGGTGGGGGTGAGTGTCACTTAAAAGGTCATGAAAACTTAAAAAAAAAGTCATGAAAATTCTAGACCAAGGGAAAATACATTTCGGTACTGGCAAGTTTCTGGTAACTTGGAAATTATTTTCTGTCCATTTATATTGCTTTTTGTATTATATTAAATATATTATATTAAATATGCATTTGGTTAAGAAACTCAAACTATCAAAACATACATCTCCCCCACCTCATACAGCTCATTAAGAAATGCCTTCTCAGTTTTGTCCTCCCATTTCATCTCCATGAACGTACAAGCAGGTGTCCCAGGTACCGTGAACGTCATAATTGGCGCTCTTTGACAACCAATTAACAAGCTAATTCTGAGAAGTTTGGAAATTCCCGTGTTTGACGTGTATAAAAACCATGGTTCCGTAAGCGCCGCAAGGTTGGCCCGGCCCCCTGTTCTGAAGGGGCCCACGCCCACCGAGAGCCGCCGAGTTAAACCTCCCGCCATGCCTGGGAAAGTCTCCCGGCCGCGTGACGAGCCCGGCTCCGCCCCTTCCGGAACTGGCTGCGCCCACGGAAGGAACCGGTGCCGAACGTGCTTCCGGTCGTGGGGCGGGTGAGGTTAAAATGACCCCGGAACCAGAACCTTACACCCTCAGGAAGTGGTTCTCCGGGGCTGAGGCGAGAAGAGGTGGGTGTGGTGTGATGGCATTGCAGAATTAGGGCAGTGTAAACCACAAGGGCAGCTGCGGGAGCCTCAGGCTGTGTAGGGCTGTGTCCTCTGTCGTCTTCGTTGTCGTCCGCCTTCCGCCGATGGTGCGCCCTTTGTCACACCAGGGGTTTTCAGACCAGGGGCTGATTGCGTGTGGGCTAGCCATCAAGTAAGAATATGCGTATTTGAATTGAGACCTTAAATTCGTTAGCGGATTTTGATAATGGGGTCGAGTCCGATATCGACAACTTACCTTTTTACAGCTTCAGCTCCGAGGTTTGCATGAAAATGTATCTAAAGCACA
Organism: Lontra canadensis; assembly: GCF_010015895.1. NCBI lineage: Eukaryota > Metazoa > Chordata > Mammalia > Carnivora > Mustelidae > Lontra > Lontra canadensis. The sequence continues at coordinate 32,029,772 of NW_022631001.1, read as the reverse complement.
TGTACATTAGGCCAGAAATCCTATCCTTAGCAATCCAATCTATAGAAAATAAGCAGGTCAGCCTGATGGGCTAGGTGACGTTATTTTACCAGTTTGAAGAGGAAGGTAAACGTGGTTGAAGACCACGGACTTAAGAGGGCATCTGACAAAGCTCTGGCCTTTGTTTATGGAAAGACTTCCATTAACCCTGTGCCCATATCAGCCACTAAAAAGACCAGTGGCAGGGTGGGCCTCTGTGCCTCCAGCACAGACTAATTAGCTTGGCAGCTTCATTTGTTTCTTCAGGGTGGACTGTGTCTCAGCAGTTGCCCCTCTGATGCAAATATAAAGTCAAACTGTAAGGTTTGCGCTTGGTCCCATCAAACAAGCCAAGTGGTCCCTATAGGTCTGTGCTTTTCATTTGCAACATGAAAGTACGGTTTTGTCTCCTGGCTTCCTTGGCAATATTAACACTTGAATCAAAGCATCTGCCAGCTACTAGTTGTAGGTACTTGAGTGAGCAAGCTGGAGAGTCCGCTTTAGCTGTCCTTTCCCGGCCAGGTGGGATGGCATGGTATCTGGACTATCTTTTTAAAATGGATGAGGGACTTTCACAATCAGCATGGCCATCTACACCTCCATACAGGGATAAGTATTATCCCACTTAGCCCCACCCTGTTTATGGATAGTGATGCTACACAGTGCTAATGAATTTCTGGGTAAGAAACTGGCTTCTAAGGGACTTGTTTTCACATATGGGCTAAATCCCACCTGTCCAGGCCTAACCATTTAGCTGTCAGCCCCACCCCAATTCATCCACTTGCCAAGTCCTATCCATTTAATTTTCTGAATCCTACTCCTGCTGCTTTCTCATTCCCATTTTCTTTGTCCCACCTCCCACTGCAGCCCAGTCCCTAACTACATTTGCACTTATTTTGCTTAACTTTCCCAAATTGGTTAGCATGTTTGCTCTTCTCTCTGCTTGGGTCATTTTGCCTTATCAGACCATGGGAATTAATTTGTCCGCTCCCATAATCGCTCACAGTTAAGTCGAAAAGTTAAGTAAGTTTAGTTAAGTACTTCCATTTTAATACACACAATCCTCAGTCTTTAAAAGATGCCACACACAGCTGTTAAGATTTGGGTCAAAAGCTCAAACCCCATCTGAATCTCAAGATATTCTACATTTTTAGAATCTTCAGTGTGTAATTATCAATTAGACATTAAATTCTCTTAGTATCAACTACAACCCATTTCAGATCCATGACCTCAGCTTCCATATTGTATGTCCTCCAAGACACTAAGGGACCAGTTTTGCCTTTCTCCATCATCAAAGATCAAATCTGAATTATCCAGTTTGTCCAACTGAGTAAAGCCTTTGCACACTTTTCAACCGAATCACTAAGTTTGCTGTCCATTTTCCTTTTACTTGGGGGTCTGCAGAATCCTCTAAAGGTTGTCACAATTTGTCCCATAGGAAGTCATGGTTCCCAGCCCACATATCACCCCCAGAGGACTAAGAAAACACTACTCAATGAAACCTAGTCGCATTTTAAGTGTCATCCTATTTTTTTGGCCAGGCCTGTAAACACCAACTTTATTTGGGGCCAAAGAAAATTTCACAATTTTTGGCAAGGACTAGAAAAACTGTAGCAAATTATAATTTACCGAGATCTGAAGGTCCTGTCTGCACACAAGCACTGGTCATCGTTTTGTTTTTGTAGGAGATACAAACCTTAGAAAGCCCAAGTACAGCTTCTGACTTTTCCAAATTCTATGCTAATTTCAGACTAGAATCTTTAGCATTTCATGATGTAGTTCTTTGAACATTAATACACAGGGATACGTACATCCTGACAAATGCTTTTTAGGTTCCAAACCACTTTCATGTGTAAAAGCCCCGGTGTGTTTAAGATTCAGACTGCTGGGCCCCATCTCAAGATTCTGGAATGGTATGATAAAAGAGTCAAGGAGGAAAAACCTTAGGCTCAGGAATTACATCCTTCACAATCGCTTCAATCCTATCACTTTGTCCACTCTTTGGAATGCCCCATCAAAACTGAGTTTTCCCTTTTGGAGTGCCTGACTGACTCAGTTGGTAGAGCAAGTAACTCAATCTGAGGGTCTTGAGTTCAAGTCCCATGCTAGGTAAGAGCTTACTTAAACAAAACATAACCAACCGAATCTTCCCTTTTGAGCCATGTATTACAGTTAAAGGGTGTATTCTCCCACTCAATGTAAATTCAGAATATACAACACAAATTGGTCTTTCAACTCTAAGATACATACATGTGCTATCATTCTCACTTTATAAATGAAAATGTTCTAGTTAGGTATTGGGCCAAGTCCTCTAAGTGCTGGTGCTATCTCTTCCACACTTTCTGAGGGGAGTTCAGGCCCTCATACCCTTACTCCTGGAAATCCGTTAGGTGGGTTTCTGATATACAGTTCAGGAGGTAGGGGTGCTAAAGAATTTACACCCAGACCAGAAAAGAAAAGCACTTGTTAGCATTTAATGAACCTCTCCCCACGGAGCTTCAAGCTACTAGAACACAGGCGCCCCCGACACCCTTGATCTTCTCCTCTGCTCTTCTACTGAAGAATTTGGCCTTCACGATGACAGGCTGTTTTGGGAGTTTCCCCTTTCCCAAAACTTTGTAGTAGCCCTGGAGAAATAGGAAAAAAAAAGCTTTAATACACACCACAGCAGATGACAACTCCCTGGTATGAAGAAAGATGCCTGCCAATCTATACCACCTAGGAGCTGGGAGAGCATGTTTCTGATCTGGGCACTACCGGGGGCACTGACTGCCCTCGCCAGTGAATCAAGACCAGCAGATTCTCTCTGAGGACTCTAGCACACCAGGACAAGAGATGTGTCAGGATGTGACTCTAGCCTCAAGCAAAGCACCTCCCCCACCCTATTCAATTACCAGGTGATAAGCAAAAATAAAGACTACATTCCCAGCAAGGTTCCAAGAAGTGCGGACCATCAAAATTGCTCAAGGAGTGTTAAGTAGGCTGGAAAAAGGTATTTAAAACTTAACCAAAAGCCCTTTTAGGATTTAGACTATCTCCATACCCATGGGAGGTAAAACTGACACAAAGACCGGAACTCCAAAAGACAAACAAAAATGCTTTGTCATCACTGTTTTGGGGTGTGTGGAAATCTCTTCAGATAGCAGAGATCCATAAATAACAAACATCTCAGGATTTTATTCTGTAAGGGACAAAAAGGGCCAAGAGCTGTGCCTCACATAAGCGGGGCTGTCTAAGAGGGATCAGAACCAGCTAAGATACTGCCAAAAGCTTATACCAGAAATGCAAACCTGTATATATCAGGGCAGTAACAGTGGGGATGAGATTACGGATTGTAAAGATTATTATTCTTCAAATATTTTATGTGAATCACAACTGTACTAGAGTTCAATTTTGGTCTGTGGAAATTCTATCAAAAGATGGAATAGTCTAGTAGGTAACAGGGTAGAGATTCCATATAGATCATCAAATAGATTGGGTTATCCAGAATTTTGAGAGGCAAGAACAATATGAAGTCACCAACTATTCCTTCACTCACCGATCGCACCACATCAATGATAGGAGCAGCTCCAGTCTTGTTTTTGGCGGCATTTACCCGTGTCTGCTCACTGACTAAGGTCCACAGTTTATCAAGGTTGACGGTTGGGCAGAAGCTCTGGTTCCTCTTTAAGTGGTAATGTCTCATACCAACTTTTCCAAAGTAACCTGGGTGACTAGGAAGAGAAGGGCAATCACTTTTATAACCTGACTCCAATTAAGAAGTGATGTATATCATCTTCATTTTTCTTCTCTCCTAGTTTTAGTATAAATTGTTCACTGGTGTACAACAGTAACATAGCAGGTATTCCATCCATTGTTGAACTAAAATCTTTAAAAAAGAAGCCCCCAAAGATGCTCGAGAGTAGAAGACTAGCCTTATTTCATGGAACCAGGATAAGTCACTGAAAAAGTCAGAGGCAATGAGGTCTTCTAGAGTTCTTCTAGATCACCTGACAAAATTTTATGGAAATTTTACACATTCTTGTGATAAGAGATTTTCTAAACAAATTTGGGGACGTAAGTCAATCTAGGAGGTGCATAGTTAATCTGATGTCACTAACCCGGTGACTGACTATGCCATGAGGGTCACAGCCAGTGAATAAGGTCAGTAATTACTCTTCGAGGGCTCTAGCACACTAAGGCAATAAGCAGATACCCAAGCGTGACTCTAGCCTCGATGAAAAGTTCTCAGTTTGCATCAAATGTTAACTTGGTAAGACCCAGCCACACACAAGGTTTTCCAGTGCTAAGAAGCTTTCTTCCCACTGAAGGTGTCCTGAGCCAACCATCTGCCCCTAATTCCAAACAGTCAGTGCCAGAAGAAGTACAAGCCAAGAAACACTCACTATTTGTCGAAGTTGATCCTGTGGTGATGCATGCCACCAGCATTACCCCGGCCTCCTGGGTGCTTCCGGTGCTTGCCTGCAAGAACACAAAGCTACATGGCTATAGCCTTCTCCAGCCCCTCAATTCTTCTCCTTTCCCCACACTTCTACATATTTACTTATCTTGTTCCCAGTCTACAATACCTTTTTAAGCACTGCTATTCCCTCGAGTTTCCAGGTGAAACATCTCTTTGCAATGTTCCACATTATAGCACTATCCACAGTACTCCATGCCGTCGACAAATTAACATTTTGCCCCAATTAAATTTCATTCCCCCAACTGATGTTAAATTCTCTTCAAATGGAGTACTGTAGAAAATTCTAAAGATTCTTAAAAAAAAAAAAAATCAACCGCTAACAGTCAAATTCGCACAAGGCGAACCCATTTCTACCCTACCCACTTCCTGGCTAAGTAAGTACCCAGCGGGGAAAGCTCAAAGCAGACCAGGATGGGATGCCGACACTTACCGATGCGGCCGTGGCCGTGGCTCACGTGGCCCCTAAGTTTCCGGGTCTTCCTCAGTCTGGAAGGCTGTATGGAAAAAGGTGCTTGGTGATAAGGCCAAAGGGAGGTGGGGCAGAGGGCGAGCTTGACCGTGTGCGAAGGGTCTGTAGGCTTTGGGGATCAATTATCTTCGTTGGGTCACATTCAGCAAAGGTGAAGTTACGGACTGGCCCGGGGCCATGCGACCTCATCAAGGCGGCGCCCGAGCGCGCGAGTCCCTGTGTCTCAAGAGATTCGAACCCAGGAAAAGCACGCGGCCCGACAACAGGGCCGATGCCAGCCAGCCACCCTGCCCTGAAGTCCGCCATGGGCGGCCTGGAAAGCCGGGCCGAGATCGGGGGTAGGTGGCTGGGTGCAACTCGAGTAGTGCTCGCGGCCTGCACCCGCAACTAAGCAGAGGCACGAAAAGAACCACCTACCATGTCCGCAGCCCAGACGGAAAAGGGACGCTTTCACGAAATCTCGCGAGGTAACGATGACGGGGGCGGAGCCGACGAGACTCACTTCCGTCAGGGAGGCCGGGCCTGGGGCGGGGTCTCTTGAGTATCGCGGGTTTCGCAGGTCTCGCGGGTCTCGCGTGACTGCCAGACTAGGCTGTCGCTCCTTTGAGCTGGGAGTCCTCGCCCTCTCAGCTGAGTCCGGTTTGCGGTGGCGGCAGGAATTCCTTGCGCGCGCAGACCTCGTTCCCTCAGGTTCTGAGGCTGAGAGCTGTCGCTTAATCCGCGGCTTGGGGCTCTGTGTGGTGCACGCCGTCGCGGTGCTTTGGCTCTGGAACCCGCCTGAGACACCGTATCTCACTCAGCTCTTCGCCAGACTCCCCCAGCTCTGAGCCATTCCTCGCGCCTCGCGTTCTTTGTGGTCTGCTAGGCTCTGGCGGTAGCGGTTGTTTGCTTGTTCTCTGGCCGCCGTGCGGATTCGCGAGGCGCTGTTTGACCCTCAGTATGCCCACCGGGTATCTCGTTCTGCTCCCTTTGAGTCCTTTCCTAGGTGTCTGCCACCCACCGGCACCTGCTCACCCACACCCAAGGAGGCACTCGGTCTTAATTCCACCTTTGCTTTGTGCTATCATCCTGGGCATCCCCAGTTTGAACAATACTTAATACTTAAGCGATCTATATACCTGGTTGCTTTATGGTCCTTTTAATGCAGACTCTAAGTACTTTTTTCTAACCACCAAATTTTAATTTTCACTTGAATCTACTTGACATGGCCGTGACCCTCTCTCTTGCACCAGGGAATCCCTGCTCAACCTCGAACCTGCGAAACTTCTCTGACCCATTCAGCCATTGTTGTTTACTTCTCCCACGTGTACCCCCACGCAGTCTCGTAGGCAGCTCTTATATAATTGTCGACCACATTTATCTTCCCTTCTCCACCAAATTCCGTGGTAGTTCAGGATTATTTTGTGTATCCACGCATTCCCAGATCCTGGCATGTAGCAACCTTCAACAAATTAATGTGACTGAATGTACTTACTGTCACCTCACTCAGTGGAAGAGCCACTTCTCAGTCTCAACAGGTGTCCAAAATCCCATTCTTTCAATTACTCTATGTGTGTATCTTCCCTACCCTATTCCTGTCAGGTAACATGTTTTAGCGAAATAGCCTAAATTCTCCCTGACTGATTTCTACCTAGCACCCTTACTCTTTCCTTTACAGCCAAGCTCCCCAAAAGAGTAGTCTGTAAATTCTGTCCATTTGTTGATTTCCCATTCATTGTTTACTCCGCAGCAATCTAGCCCTCAGGCACACCACTCTGACTCAAATCATCAATTAAAAAATACCAAATTGAATGGACTCTTCCCATTCCTTTTACCACTCATTCTCTGTTGTACTTTACCTCCTTCACTCCTTTTAGAAACTTCTCTTCTTCCTATCTCTCTGGCCATTTCTCAGTCTTTTCAGTTTCTTTTAACTTTATTAATCATTTAAGTGTTGCTATTTTTCAGCTTCTGGTCCTTGCCTCTCTTAACTTTTCACAGTACACAATCCTTGGGTGAGCTTATTTTGGGTGGCTTCAATTCACATCTCCATTGCTGAGCTCCACACTCCTGTATTTACTTAATCTCTGATTATTATTCCTTGAACATTCTACAGACAAACCTGGTAAACATATTCAAAGACTTCAGTCTTCTCTGCTCACTGGTGCCTTCTTTGTACTATATCTTGGTGAGTGGCACCCTTGTCCACCTAGATAGTGATGACACAGAGACCTGAAAATTGTTCCCAAGCCTTCATTTCCCCTAATACACTGTCACCATATCCTTTTGTTCTATATCTCAGATCTGATTCCTCCTGTTAAGCCCCCATGCCACTGCCTTCATTAAGACCCTCATCATGTCTCTTGAGTTAAGCAGCCTTCTGTGGCCATCCTGGCTGCATTCTAACCCTCCCCTAATCCATTCATCCTTCACATCTCTGCCAGGTTCATCTTCCCAAAACATGGCTTTCATCCTTTCACTTATTTGATCAAAAAAGTTGGATAGCTCCCTATTACAACAGAATACAGCCCACTTGCCTTTCCAAACTAACCTCAGCTTCTCCTATGCGAGCTTTTTCCTGCAGCCAGACTTGATACATCTCTTCTGCCTTTTTGCCTGTGCTGGTGCCATTTCTCACGTCTGTAGTGCTCATCTTCTTCCTGATCAGATATCCTGAATCTTCCTCAACCTTCAAGGCCCACCTTATATTCTGCTTATTCCACAGTGATAATAGCCAAATACACCTTGCAGTTTACAAAATGCATTTGCCTGAGAGGTCAACACTACCAGCCCCATTTTATGAATAAAAATGAGAGAACTGTGGCACTGAAGGTTGAGCGACTTGCCAGAGGCTACAGAGCTGCCAAGAGACAGAGCCTGGGCCTACCTAGTCTTTAGTCTTCTCTTTCCAGATCTGCTTTTACCTCAGTGACCACTCCCTCTCTGACCTCACAGCATTATGGTCTTCATCATTCCTTCAGTCCTTGATTACATACTGCCTGTGACCAGCAGAAAGAGGGGCCTTGAGAGTGGGGGTTGAGGCCTAAGAAGAGATCACCCCCTATTTGAATCAGATCTGGCCAATTAAGTGCACAAGAGACGAACTGAGCTATCCTTGGGAAGATGGTCTATGAATGGAGGTAAGCTGGGCAGAGCTCTGGGAATGAAAGGTAACTATCAAGTGTCCTGTAAGGAGGACTAGAGCAAGGACCAAGACTGTCCAGGGGTAGAGGTAGGGTTCTGGGTCATGAGCACTACTTCTGGGTAGTTTTGCCAGCTTCCATGGGTATAGTGGAGCTATATTCTACCCCTCAGGCCATCCATCAAAATGGAAATTCTCCCTGAGTGGACCAGCACTCTGTGTTGGGTTCTGTGTTCACTTAATGTTCTTCTCACTGGTGGTTTCATCTCCAGGGTAGAGGGCATGCCCTGGGCAATCGTCTGGCTCTGGTTTCTAGAAGGCTCCCTTTCATTCCCAAGGAAATCCTATAGCTTTAATGTAAGGCTTATGTGTGTTTTGTCAGTGCAGGTCAGTTTCCCTAGGTTGACTAGCTCTGAGAGAGCAAATGAAGTTTGACACTGAGAAACATCCAGACATTAGGCATTTGGTGACCTGTCCTTCTCCACTCAGGCACACGGAACATGACCCTGAGACTTGACCTCTGAGAGGCCTGCTTCTCTGTGACATCTCTTCTGAAGTAGAGTGTGGCCTTGTGACATCTCAGGCATTTGGGCTGCCCCAGAGAGTCAGGGCCTCAGAAAATACCTGTGAAATGAGCAGAAGGGAGATGATGCCAGGCAGCAACCTGGTGAGACAGGTAAATGTGCTGAATTTTTTGGTACCCCAGACCTTTCTCCAGGGGACCTTATGAACACACCCCCACCCTGAAGAGGGCCCTGTGATCCCTCTTTCTTCCTCTCCCCTCTGGGTTCCTGAGTTCCTCAGCAGTCCTTCAGATAGCAACCACAAAATGGGTGGATCCAGTTTACTTGCACTCCGTCTTTAGGTTCAGACATTTGGAAATAATATGTTGCTTTCCTTTTTCAAGTAGAGGATTGTTCATTTAAGATGGGAAGAGCCAGGGTTTCTGTTCTTTTTAAGTGAGAATGCTGGAAAAACTGAGAAATCCAAATTTATTTCAGAAAGGATTTTTAAGAACTGCATGTAATAGAAAAGTCAGTGAAACATTAAAGAAAATGTTAAAAAAATAAACATCTTGAATCATAATACCTTACAATGCTCTTTTTATGTCTGAATATTACCTTTCAGCTCTTGTCTACATGGAAAAATAGCTACCCACAAAGCTGATGATTGTAGCACACAAATCCTTTTGTATTCTGCTTTTCATTTGATATCATAACATTTTTCTGAATCACTACCTGGTCTTCATGATTATTATTATTAATAGCTTAAGACTAATTTATCTTCAGCAGATACTATAATTTACCAAGCCATTTTCTCCTGTAGTTTTATTGTTGTTGTTATTCTTATTGTGTCCTCTGCTATCAGTGATGCAATGAACATTTGTGTGTATGTGGTTTTTTTCTTCTATTGAATAACTTGTTTAGGGTAAATTCCCAGGAGTGAGATGGCTGTATTATAGGGTATGAATATTTTTATAATTCATTTTATGCTGTTTTTTCCCCCCAAAATGGATTGTAGTAATTTATGCACCAGCAGCATGTATAGTTACCACTTTCAACTACCAGGTTCAGGGGTTTTTGTTGCTGTTGTTTGTTTTGTTTTTGTTGTGGTTGTTTTTGCCTCTGTAAGTAGTTGTTGATATATGGCAATATGGCATTTAGAGGAAAATCCATAGGACCACAGGGTTGTCTTCAGCACAAAGTAAAAGTAATCTAATTTCTGAGAGTCTTTCCGTACTGTGTTGAATAGATTTTTAAAAAATATCATGGTATGGGGCGCCTGGGTGGCTCAGTGGGTTAAAGCCTCTGCCTTCGGTTCAGGTCATGATCCCAGGGTCCTGGGATCGATCCCCGCATCGGGCTCTCTGCTCAGCAGGGAGCCTGCTTCCCCTCCTCTCTCTCTGCCTGCCTCTCTGCCTACTTGTGATCTCTGTCTGTCAAATAAATAAATAAAACCTTAAAAAAACATATCATGGTACTACATGGAAAATGCATTCCTAGAGTTTTGTTGGAAGCTAGGATGGAAAACCTTGCTGCCATTAAACTCAGAATAACAAAATGTGAAGAGAGGAATTTGTGTACGTTAGAGGGCAGTTTATCCAATAGCACAATAAAGAAGGGCTTAAATACTTGGGTTTTCGTTTAATTTCAGATGATAAAATTAGCAGAAGGAACACAGAAGTTTGGGGTCCTTTCCCAACTAGCCAAATGATATTGAACAACCAGCATATACTCTTTGGATCTTAGTTTTCTTGTTGAAAAATGCTGAGATTCATTCTTTCATTTTAGAAATATTTCTTGAGTGCATGCTATGTTCAGACACTAATATGCCTGTCAGGCAGTGAGGAGCAGGGACAAGGATGAACAAGAAAGACTAAGTCATGTCCTAGGACTGTGTCCGAAAGAGACAGTAAACAAGTACACAGGTAATAATGTTGCATTCAACACCGTCTAGCTCGAGTGGATGTTTTCTTATTACCTAGTGTGTCTCTCTCCCCATTTTTGCCTGAAGTACTTGCTTTGATGATTAATTCTGTTCTCTCCTACCCATGCAAACAGTCTTTGGAAATTCTTACTCCCAGCGTGACATGGAATGACTTGCTCTGCCATTCTTGGCCAGGTTGTAGAAACCCTCAGATCAGGCTGTAAGGTGTTAAAAGGAGGGATTTGTAGCAAGGTAATGTTATATGAGAGGTTTTCTGTCCTTCCAGACTTTCACATGATGTTCATTTGGTCCATGTTTGTCTGGGACTTAAAGCAGAGGTTACAGGCTAATGACTGGTATGTTTTGTTTGACTCATGCTGTTTTCTCATGTTTTTGAAATGTAATTAGTTGCCAACGTTTGTGCGTTTAAGTAAAAATGTGGATTTCTGACATTTTGGAAAACTAAGGTTTGACAACACTGGACCCACATTCTTTTAGGTGGAACACTTCACTATTTGTATGGCTAGCCCCTGTGGGCATTTGAATTTGCTACCCCTGCCTTCCTCTATCCTCTATCCTCTTCCCCAGGTCAGAGGAGATAGGAAGGAGAGGGAAGAGCTAAGGTGTAGTGAAAAGCAGCCAGAGGAAGGGGGTAGAAGTTCAGTCATTTAGAACCCCCCAATCCTCAAATCAGAGACTCCATTTCTTGACCATGCCTTTAATTTAAACCTTACCCTCGTAGAGTTACTTCAGTTGGTTTTCGAAGACAGAAATGAAGTATTTATTTACATACTCATCCTGAGTAGTACCCACTGGTGTTGGAAAGCCATGCCACCTCCTTGAATCCCCAGAGTAATTATTTAAAGCCTAATGCAGCAGTTCTGAAGGTGCTGTCTGTAGACCGATGACAGGTGGGGGGGGGGAATGGGGGTGGTCCCTGAGATTCTTCCGTAAGTATTCATGGGGTCACAGATATCCACAAGTGTCCATAGCATAAAAACATTTTTATAATAATATTAAGATGTTATCTGCCCTTTTCGCTGGGTTGGCATTCACTCTGGTTGTGCCAAAGCAAAAACCAAAGATGGTGTGTAAAAAGCCAAAGATGCTGGTACAAGTTATACTGTTCTTCACTGCCAGGCATTTGCAGGAAAAGAGAGAGAAAGGGAAGAGAAGGGAGTCTCACTTAGGAGTGTCCATGACGAAGCAGTAAATAGTTTACTATTTTATTTAGTTTACATTTTAGTCCTTGAATACATGTTTTTAATATTCCGTGTGAAGAAACTGGAAGAATGCATAAAGCACTTCTACTTACCAAAGAGAGGAACTGCACATGTGCCGTAGTGTGAGTTGCAAGCTGAACTAGCCTGTTTTTTGTTTTTGTTTTTGTTTTTGTATGACACCAATTTTACTTGAAAGAACAACTGACAGACTGTGGTTATTCAGCCTTGGGAATCTGGCAGGTATTTTCTCAAAAATGAAGTGAGCCTGTCATTTCAGGGAAAAAACCCAACAGTATTTGTTGCCAATGATAAAATTAGAGTTCCCAGCAAAAATTAGAATTCTGGTAAAGGTATTCTGAGTCTGACATCTTTATTTGAGTCTGACATCTTCCTTGTAAAGAATTTTCCAGTGAGATTTGAGCAATGTGAACGAGTGTGATGTTTTGTTATTGTCTAATGAAACGTCAGTATTCAGAGCATCTGCATAAGTCATTGAACCAGTATTTTCCAAATAGCAAATGCTTGGTGTCATAAAATGATGCCTGGGTAAAAGAACAGTTCACAGCGCAAGATAGGACAGTGGATTTTAATGTAACAGGATAAGAAATGTTCACTGATGTAGTTTCAGACTCCACGTGGCAACCAGCCTTTAAGAAACTACTACTTGTAGAATCAAAGGATGTGCACAGTTACCTGACAAGGCTATTAAACATAGCCATATTTTTTTTCTAACTGTGCAGCCCCATGAGGTTGGATTTTCCTCATACACTATAAACAAAACAACACAGAGTGGGCTGACTGAAGAAGGAGGTATAGGATTCCAGTTGTCTCCTGTTAATACAGATATTAATGAGGTTTGCAAAAAGGAAAAATGATGTCACTCTTCTTACTAAATTTATTGTTTTGAAAATAGTTAATTTTTTCCCAAAAAAGTATGTTATTCAGGTTGACATGTAATAGGTTTATTGTTTTTGCATGAATTAATAGTTTTAACTTTCTCAGTTTTCATTTATAATATGGTAAATAGTAGTAGATAGAACCCACATAAATAAAATCTCTCTGGGGTCCTGAATAATTAAAAAACATTAAGGGGTTTGAGACCAAAGAGTTTGGTATTCTCAAAGCCTAATGAAATGAACTCAGCCACACTTAAACCTTCTAAGACAGACTGCCCTTACCTCCATGGGGCTACTAGGCTGCCCTCTGCTAAATAAGTGTGAAGTCTGATTTTGAATTTGGACTTTGCTATTTACCACCTGTCTTTGTACAATTACCCAGCTTCTCTGAACCTCAGTTTCCCCAGCCTGTCCCTCATGGCTTTATTTAATTTGTGAAAGTATCATAATGCCTATCTCCAAGAGTACTTGTGAGGACTGATAAAGCACAGGAAGCACAGGAAGCCCCTGGCATACACTTGGCTTTTAATACATTTCCTTCTCTTTTCCAAAATGAAATTTCAGCTCAAGCCTGTCCACTAATAAAGAGAAGCACAGGTAGATACTGGACACTTTTGAAAGTAAACAAACCCTGTAAGAAGCACACAACCGAGCAGACCTCTGCCTCTTTGCTTCCTACAGCGGAGATGCTGGACTCTCTCTCTGGGCTCAGGCAACGGTGTGAGGTGGAGGCCTGCAGGCTACCAGGCATGAGCCTCCAGCTCTCTGAGTCCTCCCTGACCTGTTCAGGAACATCCCCCACCCAAAAGAAATGAGTCACTCTGCTTTGTGCTTCACTTACAGGGAGTGGAGCTTGCTCGCTCTACACGCTGCTTCACACCTGATGATATCACTGGAAGAGCCCCAGTCCCGGCCACGAGCATGGGCACCAATACAGGCATGAGGTTTATGTGGCTGCCACTAGTTGACCGGAAACACAGGAGTGGTCAGATGGAGGCCCTGGTACAGACCTGCTCGGTGTGCCGACAGGACCTGCACAATGTGGGGGCCCGGTTCCTACCCTGCCAGCATTTGCTCTGTAAAGGCTGCTTCCAGGGCTTGATCCAGGAGCTGAAGCAGGTGGCCAAGGTTCTCGGGACTGTCCCAGATGGTAAGTACCAAAGTAAAGCGCCGCTGGTTCCCCTCCTTCCGCATAACTGGTCTCTTCCTCTTTCATAGGAACTGAATTTCAGGTGTAGAAAGAATCAGAATTTAAATGCCCAAGGGATACTTGTTGCCAAACACAATTCTTTGGGGAATCTGTGAGACAAAAGAATCCTCCTGATGCCTACTATATCTATTTTGTAAGCTGGGACTTTGCATGTTTGGGATTTCCTTGAGTTGGTGGCAAACTGAGAAACCTGGGAAGGTGTTGATTTAAGGTTTGGCTGACTCCCCAGATGGAGAGGACGCTGTCCTGATTCACTAAACTTCCGAGGCAGAGGGAGAGCTGCTGCCCCCCTAGGATTGGTTGGGAACTAACTTTGAACAGACTCCCTTGGACTAGTGAACCATTCACCATTTAAGTCACCACCAGGTGGGAGGAGCTTCTGTCTTGCACCTGAATATCAGGTTTCCTAGGGAGCAATCTCGTTGAGGACTGTCAGTTCTTGGAGATGTGAACCCGGACTCTTCAGCTCAGCATTCTAGTACAGGCCTGTAACAGAGATGCAGTCTCTGTTGGAGGAACTTGGAGGATGAGAAAGTCTAACAAGTCGTGAATGTTTAGAAACATCATCTCTGTTTGTTTTGTTGTCTGTAGTATTATTAAAGTGATTTGTAGCCTAAGGCTAGGCATACAAATTTGAGGTATTACAATAGCACAGTTGTCTTTAGCTATGAATTTGGGGCCTTCTGAACCCTTGGGCAAACTGTATGACCTCCCTGGGCTCTTTTGTGAGTTTGGAGCCCAGGAAAGATGATCTGGTTTGATTTTTAAAATTAAAATCTGATTTTTAAACTTAAATTTAGTCCTTCCTTAAACTTTTAATTTTAACTTATACGTCTTACTCTATTTATAAATGTAGCAAATTTTAACAATCACTTGAGGGAGTGGAGATGCAACATGGGGGGTTAAGGGGGTAGGAGAAGAGTAAATGAAACAAGATGGGATTGGGAGGGAGGGATTGGGAGGGAGACAAGATTGGGATTGGGAGGGAGACAAACCATAAGTGACTCTTATCTCACAAAACAAACTTGCTGGGAGGAGGGGGTTTGGGAGAGGGGGGGTGAGGTTATGGACATTGGGGAGGGTTTGTGCTATGGTGAGTGCTGTGAAGTGTGTAAACCTGGCGATTCACAGACCTGTACCCCTGGGGATAAAAATATATTATATGTTTATAAAAAATAAAAAAAATTTAAATCACTTTTATTGGGGCGCCTGGGTGGCTCAGTGGGTTAAGCCTCCACTTTCGGCTCAGGTCATGATCTCAGGGTCCTGGGATCAAGCCCTGCATCAGGCTCTCTGCTTGGCAGGGGGCCTGCTTCCCCCCCTTCTCTGCCTACTTGTGCCTGCCTCTCTGCCTACTTGTGATCTCTGTCTGTCATATAAATAAATAAAATCTTTTTAAAAAAATCACTTTTATTTACAAACCTAGCTAATATTTGCTTTTATAGATTAAATGTTTTTTATTTTCTTTTTTAAATATTTCAGTTGTCTAGCAAATAATTGTTGCTAATTAAAGGACACTTGGAAATCTTATAAGTTAAATTTATAAGCATGGTGAATCTTAAATATGTCTTAAAATGCTCCAGCATTGTTGGGTGATTATCCAGAATATATAAAGACCTTCTCCAACTAAACAATAAAAAGCAATCTAACTTAAAAATGGGCAAAGGACTTGAATGGACATTTCTCCAAATAAGATATACAAATGGCCAGTAAGCACACAAAAAGATGCTCAACATCACTAATCTTTAGGGAGATACAAATCAAAACCACAAGATGCCACCTCACGTCCATTAGGATGGCTAATATTAAGAAAAAAGAACAGAAAATAACAAGTGTTGTGAGGACACGGAGAAATTGGAATCCTATACACTATTGGTGGGAGTATAAAATGGTACATCCTCTGTAGAACACTATGGCCATTCCTCAAAAAAATTAAAAAATGAAATTACCAAAAGCAGGGACTCAAAGAGATATTTGTATACCTGTGTTCATAGCTGCATTATTCTCATGGCCAAAGGTGGAAGCAATCCAAGTGTTCATCAACAGACGAATGGCTGAACAAAATGCGGTATATACACACAGTGGAATATTATTTAGCCTTAATAAGGAAGAAAATTCTGACACATGCTACAACAGGAATGGCCATTGAGAACACTATGCTAAAATAAGCCAGTTTCAAAAAGACAAATAGAGGGTGCCTGGGTGGCTCAGTAGGTTAAAGCCTCTGCCTTCGGGTCAGGTCATGATTCTAGGGTCCTAGGATCGAGCCCACATCGGGCTCTCTGCTTGCCAGGGAGCCTGCTTCCCCGTCTCTCTCTCTGCCTGCCTCTCTGCCTACTTGTGATCTCTGTCAAATAAATAAATCTTAAACAACAACAACAAAAAGACAAATAGTCTATGATTCTATTTGCATGATGTACCTTGAGTAGTCAAGTCACAGAGACAGAAGATAGCCTGGTTGTTACCAGGGGCTGGGGAACAAGGCAGGGAACAGAGAGTTGTTGTATAATGGTATAGAGTTTAAGTTTTGCCCACATTTTAATTGGGATTTTTTTGTTGTTGTTGTTGAGTTGTAGGAATTTTTTAAAACATTTTATGGGTACTAGACCCTTATCAGATATATGATTTGTAAATATTTTCTCTTATTTCAGGTTGTCTTTTTGTTCTGTTAATAGTGTTCTTCGATGCACAAAAGTTTTTAATTTTGCTAAGTACAATTTACCTATTTTTGCTTTCATTTATGTCCTAACCATGAAATTATTGCCAAATCCATTGTTGTGAAGCTTTCCCCCTGTGTATTCTAAGGGCTTTCTAGTTTAACTCTTATGCTTAAGTCTTTGATCTCATTTAGGATTTTTAACATGAACTAATGATGCATGTTTCAAGTCTTTATATAACTCTGAAGTCAGAAAACTAAATCATACTAATGACAATTATTTGAATTATACTGTTCATTCACCAAGTTATTCTGAGTGTAATGGAGAATAAAAACATTAGCTTTGGTGTCAATATGTGTGGGCATGAGTGCGAGGTCTAATCTGCCTGCCACTTACTAGTTGTGCAGCTTGGGCAAGTCATCTCGCCTAGAATGTGAGGATGGTGATAGTAGTATGTATCGTATAGGATTTTTAGGAAGATTAAATGATCATGTACATGTAGAACATTCTGTACTGCTCATAGGAGATAGTAAGAATCTTAGAAACTTAACAAAATACTATAATTTAGAACTTTTGCAACTGAAGTAGAAAAAAAATTGGTCAGATGTGAATATGTTTGATTTGGAACAAATCAATTTCTTAAGTATGTGGCATCTTATATTCTTATATTCTTATATCTTATATTCTTATATCTTATATTCTTTAGTCTGTCCTGTAACCTGGCCAGGCCATCGTTACCTTCCATATTTGCATTTATGGGTGAAGAGTAGAATCAGCTTCTGTGACCCCTTGGGAGATTTTAGGACTATGCTGTGTGGATGTTTGTTGGTTTATCTGCCTGTGTATGTCTGTCTTCTTTGCGGGTATTTGACTTCTATGTACTGGGTTCTTTGGCATTAGGGTATAGAGATGAAAAGACCGGGCGCTTGCCTTCAAGGAACTCCTGTTCTGTTGAAGGGCAGAGAACTAGACATATAATAATATGGTGTGGTATGGATGTGAAGAGAAGATTGTAAAGTTCAGGCAAAGAGGGGTGCCTGGGTGGCTTAGTTGGTTAAGCGTCTGCCTTCGGCTCAGGTCATGATCTCAGGGTCCTGGGATTGAGCCCCACATTGGGCTCCCTGTTCAGTGGAGAGCCTGCTTCTCCCTCTCCCACTGCCTGCCACTCCCCCTGCTTGTGCATGCTCTCTCTCTGTATTTACTAAATAAATAAAATCTTACAAAAAAAAAATTCAGGCAAAGAAGCAAACCTCTGGGAGGTCCTCCATGGACCAGACTGGTGTATATCAGTTGCTCACTGAATGTTTTTGGAAGAACTGAAAGAATGGTACCCAAATGAGCTGTCTCATGAAAATGAGAGGAGAGCTATCATCTATCTCTAGTTAGTCTAGTGAGAGACCCAATACCTGAACTTGATTTCTGGTCCTTAATTTGAGATACCCTGCTTGGGATCTGGTTCTTTGGAAAGAGCATTTAGCACTGCCACTTTATCCAGCAGAGCAGGGGCCCAGACTTGCTAAAACACTTATCCTACTTCTGCCAGCTTGGGGTTTTCAAAAGTAAAACGTGGAAACAGCTAGAGAGGAGATGGGTAGAGGCTAAAGAATAAATAGGTCTATCAGTGCCTCTAGCCAGGTGGGCCAGCAGTGCATGGGGTTAAGTCCACTTCCATAAATCCACATTGCTGGGATTGCTGAGCATTGCTGTGTGCATGGGCCCAGGGGCCGTCCAGCTGGTTTTCAACTCTGATCCCTCGGGGAGCCTCCCTGGGGCCTGCACGTCTGCACTAGGGGAGGCATCTGATTTAAGTGCACTGGGCCTTTCATCTCTACCTCCCCACAGCCCAACACAGAACCTGACACAGGATGAGGGCTTCATCCTATTATATTTCTTGAACGAATGATTGAATCTGTGAATCCGCAGAGATCTCCTGTGGCTCTTAAATGGAAGGCACACTGTCCCACTTGTGACACTGCCCTTTCTGTTTCTCAGGTTGCCAGGGGCAAACATGTTTATCAAGCACCTGCTGGTTGGCAGACACTATGCTGGGTGCTTTTGCCTGTATCATCTTTTTAAAACCGTGCAATGACCCTGTAATTAGGTATTATTCTCATTATATGAATGACCCTGTAATTAGGTGTTATTCCCATTGTATGGAAACCCTGGGTATCGTGAATATGTCAGGTCTCAGGTCTAAAACAACTTGTAAGTGCTACGTCAGGTCAAACCTCTCTTAGAAGCTTGTGATCAGCACTGTAAGCACTCAGCTTAGGGGAAGATTTCATGTGGAATCCCTGAACAGATGCGGAGATTCCATGGAGAATCTTTGCGGAAAGAACCAGCACTGCAGCCTGAGTCCTCAGGTGCACGTGCGGAGATTTTCCCCAGCAGCTCTGTCACACTAGGAAATGTGTCTGTGTTAGGTCTCCGCCTCTAAGGCAACCAGAGGGGCAAGGTCTTCAAAAGCTAGTGATGGGGACAAGAGCGAAGGCAGCAATGTGCTGAGCACATAGTGGCTTAGCTGTGCAGTGGGATGACTGGAGCTGCAGGCTCTGTACAGAATGGCTGAGAATGGGAGATGGGTGTACCCAGCCCACGAGAGCCAATATACGTGGGACTCTGCTTCTCAACCTAACTGAACATGGTCCCAGGTCAGAATCTATGGAGAAGTCAGCCACCGAGTGGCAAAGTGATACTTAAAATAATGTAGCAAGCTCTGAAGGGAGTTGGCTGCCTGAAACTGACATTTACCATGCACTGCATTTGTCTTCAAAATTCTCAGGACTCCTATAACTCTAGTTGTTGTTTTAAGGGAGAAGGGCAATTAATTGGCTATTTCCTTCCCCATGTAAGGAGAAGGAACATTGTATTTCCTTTTCAAATCTACTAAAGATAAATCCTAGTTGAGAGACCTTGATTCTGATATCACAGTTTTAGAATCTACTTGTTTAGTATCTTACATTTTGATGTGGGTGATGTGGGAGATGTGGGCAGAGCCCTGGTCTGGACGTCATGGCCCTTGGAGCTCAGTCTGGACTCTGGCACTAATTGACTGGGCAATCCCAGGTCTTCTCTGGCTTTCAGGGCTGGACTTGAAGAGCTCTGAGAACACCAAATAACCACCATGGTCTCATGCTTCCTGAAGCTAATTTGGGTGACAGCATGTCTCTTGTAAGCCACAGATGCTGAAAGGGGGGGCAATCTCTGTCCCTCAGTGGGCAAGCCTTGGGACTTTGGGAAGATCCGAAGAGAGGGAACTGATGCAAGATGCTACAACCTCAGAGTCAGAGAAAGAAATGATGATCTTAATGAGAGCTCAGCTGGAGGGGCTCTAATGGCCTCGGGTGAGGGTGGGAGGCAGGGGGATGAGAGCTCAGCTATAGGAGCCTGGAAGGCCAGGTGACTGCTATTTGCTCAGTCCAGGTACTAATGGTGTGTCCAACCATTGTGGGGTCTGTTGTGGGGCAGTGACCCAAGTCTCCTAGGTGGAGGACAGGCAGCTGAGCTGGACTGAGCTGGGTGTACAGCAGGTGCAGGAGCTGGAGCTCCCAAGCCCTATCAGCACGATGGCTTTTTAGTTCATGAACAGTTTCCTCACCCTAATTGGCTCTCTAGGGCCCCAGGAGTAGCACTGGCACCTCAGAACGGTACCTGTTACTGGGAGAGCAATTCCCCTGGTACTGGGAAGGTAGCAGGCTGTGTTCTGGGGGATGTGCTCGCTGCTACCAGCACTGCTCAGAAGGATATAGCTAGAGTAGGTTTGCTGAGGGTTCCTTCAGTTCAAGGTAGCTGTGATTGATGGACAGGGTCTTGGAGGGACCCCTTGTCTACTGGAACTCTCTCATTCAAGGGGGACCAGACATGGTTGACTGCTGTGAAAGCTAGAGAGCAGGAAAGACCCTTGGAGCTTATCTCTAATCCCTTACCACATAAAGGGAGCATCAGGAGTCCAGAAAGCCTTAGAATTCTGCTGAATGCCATAGTTATTACAGAATCTGAAAAAATAAATTCAGCTCCTTTGCCTGCCGATCCAGGGCTTGCCTGGACCTGAGGGCCAGTAGGCACTGCAGACCTAGAGTAGGCTGCTGCTCTTGGATCTCCCACTGTCAACTCTGTCCAGACCAGCTGGAAGTGGGGACAGGGGCTTTGCTGGAGTATGTCAGTGCTGTCCTTGGATTAACTCTTGAGATTTGAAGGGAAAGAAATAGAGGTGCCGGTCTATCAGATGAGATGAGTGAGCTTAGATCCATCCAACCTGTACCTTTTGCATTCTGCTATGGGCTCTTTCTTGGCCCTGAAAGCTTGTTTCACAGCTGAGTTGTCCTATGAACATGAGCTCTGAACGCTGTGGACCATCATCTCCTGCCTCAGCCCATCACCTAATCTCATGCCCATGTTCTGACTCTGGCTTAGATGGGCCACGTGGCCCTGCCACACACTCTTTGGATCCCCTTGGCTGAGCTTACTTTACCTCTTGCCTCTGTGTGTTATGCTCCCAAATCCTCTAGCTTCAACCCTGATCACTCTCTTCTGTTGTGGGCCTGCCGCTCTAGCTACCGGAGAGGCTCTTGATCGCTTATGATTCAGAGCAGACACTTAGCTTGGCAAGGCTCTTCCCAGTCTGATTCCAAATTAACTTTAGAGCCTCATCTCTTGTCACTCTTCTCCATGAACCAGCTTTACCAATCTTTCCCCCAGAGGCCTCACTTTTTGACATCCGCAGTCCCCTGTTTATGATGTTCCCTCCTGGAATGCCCTCTTTTTGTTCCTAGCATCCTACCCCAAACGGAAGGTTGTTCCTAGTGTCCTACCCCAAATGGAAGTGTGATCCAGTTATCAGAACTGAAGCACACAGGGATGGAGGTACACTTGGAAACAAGCAGGATCCCCATTACCAGGATTGAACCCCAAAGGGTAAGGCTAGAACAATTGAAGTAGCCGTTGCTTTAGGCCAGGGACCAGCAAACTTTGTAAAGGGCTAGGTAGTAAATATTTTTGGCTTTGTGGGTCCTACAGGCTCTGTTACCACTTCTCAGCACCGCCGTTGCAGAGCAGATAATTTGGGAATTGATGGACCTGACTGTCTTCCAGTAAAACTGTATTTACAAAAAGGGCAAGCTGTGGTTTTCTGACCCCTGGCTTAGGCTCTGCCTTGGGAAATTGGATGGATTTGAATCTGTGAGTGGAATCAAGTAGGAATATCTGTGTAGGAGCCAGACAGGGCCAGACTCTGGATGGGAACTGAAGGTTCGGAATAGTGTTAAGATGAGGCATATGGAGGAATGACAGGAGGAAAAGGACAGAGTTAATTTTGGCTGCAATCTAGGATTGTTTGAAGGAGGGAAGTGGGAACTCCGGAAGGGAAATTTGGGGACGCATTGTGAAGGGTCATGACCAACTTAAGCTATTCTGTAGGCAGTGGAGAGACACTGGATATTTTTGGTCAATGGAATACAATCAAATCTGTATTTTTGGAAAGTTATTCTCGCTTAGTGAGAAGAATGACTGGAGGAGACAAGACTGAATGCAGAAAGCCCTGCTGGGCGGTCACTGCAGTTGTCCTTGCCATTGCTTCTAGCTTACTGGTCTTTGAGCCAGTGCTGTGTCTGAATGCCCAAGAATCACTTGGGTAACCTGCCAAAAATATAGATTTTTGGTCCCGTACCCATAGCCAAGAGATTTGGATTTGGTAGATTCAGGATTTCTAACAGCCCCTCCAGATTTGTGAATTACGGGTCTGGCAAAGCAGGATGAAGCCTAACCTAAAGAGGCTATGGACGCCAGAGAAAGTAGGGCACACATAAGATGGGGTCTGGCAACAGCCCTCTCCCTCCCTTTTACCACTGGTCCTGACAGCCCCTCCACTTAACTCCTTTTTCTTCACATACCACCACTCCCTCCCATGTCCTATTTTGGTCATGCCATATTGGTTTTCTTTGAAACAACTCTTCTGTCCCTGTCTTTCCATTGCTACCCTTGTTTGGGATCCCACTACTGCTAAACTGGACAAAACTTCTCCCTGACCCCCCCCCGCCCCCAGTTCATCAAGAAAATTATAAAGCCCAGCTCTGTCCCTCTCCAGAGCCTTTGCTTTTTAGGATAAAGGTCAAGCTCCTTAGCTTAGCATTCAGGGCCCTTCGGGCACTTACTCTCCTGCCAGTCTTTCCAGGCATATTCCCTACCATTCCCACCCATGCTTTTGCAATCTTCCTGTGCTCTGTGCTTTTACAATTATCTTGGATTTGTAGCTTTGCCCCCTCCTTATGTCTTCCCTCCAACTCAACCTTGCTTTTCCTTCCCTTTTCTCTCCCTGCTTGTGTTAGACTGTATCTCCCCTGGGGTGGGGGAGGGGAGGGTAGAGTTAGCTGCCAAGGGACACCTCCCAGGACCTTTGTGCATCAGAAACGTGTGTCTTCCCCATCCGAAGTCCTAATCCTCCACTTGTGACGGACAATTGGTCACTATGGCAACTGACTGTGACGTCACAGGATAAGGACTTCAGGTGAAGTGGCAGGAGCAGGTGAGTGTGTAGGAAATAGATTTTAATGTCTGTTGAAGGTCCCCCCCCCCCACACCCTCCTTCCGTGCCGGGGGCACGGAGGGCTATCTCGGGCTCCTGCTGATTTTTAAAATGATGCGGTGAGAGCGTGTGCCTGGCATCTGCGTGCTGCAGCAGTGTGGGGCTGACAGAGTGTGTCAACTTGAGCTCTGGGTGTGCAGGCACCGCTGCTGCGTGAGCCTGTTATTCCGTTCTGGATTGCTATTTTGATACCCAGATTGCATCATTCTTCCTACGTATAAACAGGGGGTCCCCAGGGCCCTGCAGCTACTCACTTCTCCACCAACACTGTTGTTGTGATGAGCTCTATTTAAATGAGCTGCCGGATCGGGGCAGATTCCAGCCATACATGAGCACTGTCATTTTGGGGAACATGGAGGGCTGAAGGATTTTTGGATCGAGTCCTAAAAGGCTGAGAGTGATGGCCTCCTGAGCCGTGCAGAGGGCGGCAGAGCTAGTTCCTGAAAGTTGAAAATCTCGTTTTCTTCCTTCTGAGCTTCTATTCCAAGGCACCCAGAGGATTAGGAAGGAGATGCAGCTAGGAAGAGAGTCGCCTCTTTGAGGTCTCCCTCTTGCTGCTCAGTTTGGGAAATTGCTGCAGAGCCTTCGAGATAAACAGGAACAGGAGGAGTCAACCAACCTTTTCTTGCAGGAGCGTCTCAGGTGAGCTGGAGAAATGCAGCCCTGGCTGAGGATGTATCAGAGAAAGGAGAGGACCCAGGGTGCTCCCCTTACCCCACCCAGGACCCAGTTCCCCAAGGGTTAGGCCCTGCAGCCCAGCCGGCTGCAGCACGCAGGGTGGGTGTGCCTGGGCACTTGGTGAGCACCGTCCTTGGGGACCCGTGGTGGCCTCACCTGTCGCTCTTCTGACTTCTCTCCCAGGTGTCACTCTCATCACAGGGCAGCAGGGCCACGGGTAGACCTGCTGGCAGCCAGGGGCAGGAGCAGCAGTCCCCATAGGACCAAAGTCTGCCTTTCTAGTAGGGACTAGGCAATCTCGGGAGTGGGTGCAATGTGTTTCTAGAGGGGGTGGTGCTGCTTTGAGTTATGGGCTAGAAGGCTGCAGGGGCTTGTGTGGTGGGGGGCTTAGGTGGTGCCTAGTACCTTGGGACTGTCCTTGGCTGGGAGGGCAGGAATGGGTAGTGAGGATGGCCAGCATGCCAGAGGATACCACCAGAAGGTTTGTTTTTCTTTTTTTTTTCTCCTTGCCTAGTGACTGATAGAGGCATAAGGAGGTAGAATGTCTTACTTGTGGATACAGAGGTAGATTGTCAGGGACTGCTCAGTGGTTCGAGGTAGCACCTATATTTTATAAGGGCTCTGTGGCTTTCAGCTAAGTCCCTCCCTCTCTCTGGGCATCCACGTCACCATCTGTATGGTGAGGGAATTGGCTACATGCAAAAAACTAGGTCTGTCCAGCTTTGGTTCTACAGGTGAGAGCTGGCAGGGGAGCGTCAGGCTGCTTCTGAGGATACCACTGCTCTGTGGGAGTCAGAGCTTGGGCCCCAGCTGTAAAGTTCCTTGGAGCTGTGGACAGGAGCTGTAGGATGAAGGACTTCTTAACCCTCAGTGGGCTGCGTAGCATCGGGCTCAGGCTTAGGTACCTGGGGTTCATGTGTCCCTACCTGGTGGGCTGAACTGACCACATCCTTGGGATATCTCTCCCAGCCTAACCTCCTGGTTCCCGGTTGCCTTGGTGCTGCTATTCATCTTTGAAGGGTGGACTACCCGGTCTTGACCCCCCTCCCTTGCTGCCCCACTAAGTCCTGAGCTCAGCACACTCTAGGCCCCAGCAGCAGTGGTTGTCGTGCCAGAGTTCAGGCAGCTTCCCATGCCCTTAGCTCGTGGGTCCTTCAGTGAAGCTGGGAGTTAGGGGAGGCAGGATGTGTCCACCAATCCCCAGAGAACCTAGGTGTCAGGACACCCTGCTGTCTGTCGGGGATCTGCCCTCTTCCCTTCCCTGCCAGAAAGGAGATACATCACAGCTGCATTCAGTATGTTTCCTAACTTTGTGGAGCCTCTTTAAAACTGGGTGGTCCTGCCCTTCTCAGCTGCGTGGTATGGAGAAAGAGCTATTGGGCTCAGGTTCAGGATCAGGAGATGCTCTCTCTAAGGTGCTTGTTCTCAAACATGGTTGTATATTGTTATATAATATACAATTTTAACAACTGCTCATGCCTGGATTCCACCTTCTAAAACTTTGATTTAGTTGATATGGACTGGACATCAGGATGTTTAAAGTGCCCCATAGGATTCAAATATGTAACAAAGTTTGAGAACCACTGGTTCTATAATATGAAACTATATCCAGATTTATTACCAGGCAGAAAAATTCTTCTTCACCTGCCTTTTCTCAAAGATCATATTTCTTAAAACTTGAAGCACAGATGGGCTGGCTCCCAGTTCCTTCCTTCTGGATTCCCATGACCCAAAGCTGGGTTCAGATCATCATTAGAGTCTGATCATTTTTTTTTTTAAGATTTTATTTATTTATTTGACAGACAGAGATCACAAGTAGGCAGAGAGGCAGGCAGACAGAGAGGAGGAATCAGGCTCCCTGCTGAGCAGAGAGCCCTATGCGGGGCTCGATCCCAGGACCCTGGGACCATGACCTGAGCTGAAGGCAGAGGCCTTAACCCACTGAGCCACCCAGGGGCCAAGAGTCTGATCATTATTATGGAATATTTTACTTATAATAAAATTATTGAATTAATTAAAACTACATTGTTTAAACTTGGAGTAGAGAGCTATCGCATAATGAAAAGGGCTGGGTTTTAGAATCAGGGAGACTTGATTTCCAGTCAATGCTCTGCCCCTGTTTTATATGATCTTTGCCAGGTGGCAACTTCTTGGAGCCTCAGTCTCCCCAGCTATGAAATGGGGATAAGGCCTGCCTCTCAGAGGTGGTTTGATGATTAAATGAGGTAACGTTCCTAAAGGTCTGTTTCAGGGAATGGTGGTAAGAGAACCATCTGCCCCACACCTCCTAGGGACCAGAGTGCTCATTCTTATGACAGGAGGACTGAACACCTTGGGCTTTCAGAGCTTCTCTCTCAGGCCCTTAGATCCCCAGGAGAACTCTGGTGCCTGTGACTTCTTCATTCAGGAGGCAGAAACCCCACTTGCTCTAGGAATGGTTGTGTGTGACCTTTGGGTCCTGGCTCTGCATAGCTCAGAATTGATATTCCTGTGTATGAAATAAAAGCTTAAGGCTATTACTTGAAAAATCCAAATAGAAAAAAGGAAGTGCATCTAAATATTTTATGTGATATGTGATTTAAATATGTATTAATAACTAAGTATTAAGTATTAAATGTTAAATATTATAAGCAGATGTTTGGTTATTTTATATGCACATCTACAGCCCTACGGGTTCATGTATTCCAGCTGTCTCAAGTGAAACTTCAGGTACGCTTGGGGGGCTTATTTGGTTGGGTATCCAACTCCTGATGTCAGCTCAGGTCTTAATCTCAGTATCGTGAGTTCAAGCCCCGTGTTGGGCCCCAGACTGGGCGTGGAGCCTACTAAAAAATAAAAAAAATAAAGTAAAACTTTGTTTTGGTATTGACATTGAAAAATGGGGAACCCTCTGGAAACAAAAGCTCAAAGTTAGTACAGCTTAATGGGGGTTAGGGACCTTCTAAAGGAAGATAAGTATTTCTGGACAAAGATGGGACCTGGGGCACCTGGGTGGCTCAGTCGGTTAAGCGCCCAACTCTTGATTTTGGCTCGGGTTGTGATCTCTGGGTTTTGAGATTGAGCCCTATGCCAGGCTCCATGCTGAGCACAGAGTCTGCTTGAGATTCTCTCTCCTCCCTCTGCCCCTCCTGCTTTTGCTGGCGCTCTCTCATTCTCTTTTTCTCTCTCTAAAATAAATCTTAAAAAAAAAAAAAAAAAGATGTTGTGACCTAGAGAGAGCACATGTCCTCTGTATCTGCTCTGGGCCCCCCAGCAGCTCTGGGACCTGCTCCTACCACTGGCACAGCTCTCCAGCTCTGCTGTCTGCCATAGCTGCCCCTCTTCAATGGGATGAGCTTTTAGATGTAGGCCTCTTCTAAGCCATAAACCTGTCCCCTGACTTGCTGACAAAGGGGATAATCAGGTCACTGCTTGGCTCTGTGTCCCACCCAGTCTTGCCCAAGGGAATATTTCTGAAGCTTGGGTGCAGGAGGCAGAGGAATAGGGTTGGATAATCCACAATTCCCTGCTATTCCTATTCCCTTCATTTTAAGGATGTAGAAAGTAAGATTCAGGGGGAAAGGGGTCACTTACCTGAGGTTACACAGATAGTGCCCGCTCTGGGCCTGGAACCCACATCTCCCAGTTCACAGCCTTTCCCAAGCACTGCACCTCTGCTCTGGGTCAGATGATGATTCCTTTATCAT
Organism: Lontra canadensis; assembly: GCF_010015895.1. Classification (NCBI taxonomy): domain Eukaryota; kingdom Metazoa; phylum Chordata; class Mammalia; order Carnivora; family Mustelidae; genus Lontra; species Lontra canadensis. The sequence continues at coordinate 32,002,345 of NW_022631001.1, read as the reverse complement.
CCTGGCTGGGTTTTTTCCTCATCACCCTAAAAGCTTCCAGACGACTTCTTACTACTTTCAGTGGCTGTGAGTGCAAGGAATACGCATGGGATACCCAAACCCAAAAGAAATATAATTGTCCAATCTACTAAAAATTATGCAATATCCTTTAGTGGCAATTGTGGATTATTTTTGTATGCAGATGTATGAACAGATAGTTAAAATGCAATGTGATATTTGTCATACTAGAAGGATGTTCAGGGTGCTGTGGGAACCCAGAAGAGGGAATAATTAACTCATCCTGAGGGAAATCAACCTTGCTTCTCCAAGGTAGAACATTCAAACAGGTTTGAAAGGATGAATAGGAGTTTATCTGAAAAGGAGGGGTGAGGGAGCAGCACTTTCACAAACAGAGTTAGGCAGAGGTTTGATATTAAGAAGACAGCAGAGATATTTGCCCTGGCGAGGACACAGGGTGCGGGGCAGGTGAAACTGAAGATGAGACTAGAGAGGGGTAAAGCCAGCTTGGAGGGGCTATGAGCACCAGGATGCGGACTTTGGCATTTAAGCCCAGGGGCAGTAGAGGATGTGCTATGAGGCCTTGCCTGATCTCTTCAATTAGTTCTCTTTTTTCATGAGGTAAATAAGACTAATGTTTGGACATCTGCTTCCAGAGGCTTAGAAGCCTTGTGGAAATCATTTTCAAAAAATAGAGCAGCATTTCTGACCTGGGGGTAGATGAGGAGGATCTCCTCAGGACGAACCAGGTGGAAGGGAGGGACAGTCACCGGATTCCCCTGGGTGATTACACCTGTGAAGAGCATTCTTTTTCACCTTTGGCCACTGTTCTTGACAGGCAGGAGAATATCTGGGAAATGGCAGCTCCATGGCTCTGTGAAGGCTGGGGAGGGTTTCTTTGTGGGGGGGTGTTGGGGATAGAAGGGGAGAAAGAGTATTGAATTACTACTTTGTGTGATGTTGTAGATTTTGATTTTTCCAGGATAGATTAGTTAGCTGTTGCTGCATGAGGAGACACTCAAAATTTAGTAGTTAACAAAAGCTGAATTTATTGATGATTCTATAGCTCAGCCATTCGGACTGGGACTCTCCGGGTGGTTCTTCAGGGCTTGGCTAGGCTGGGCTGGGCTTGGTTAATCCCAGCTGTGCCCACTGTGGTCACTCCTGTGTCTGTGTTCAGCTGGTGAAGCAGTTGGGGCTAAGTGGTTTATGATGAGTTCCAGTGAGCCCCTGAGACAACCAAGGTGTCGGTCTGCCTGGTCTCTCATCTTCCAGCAGCTCCAGCCTGGGCTTGTCCATGTGGGTGGTCATAGAGTTCTGAGAGCAGAGCGGAATCATACAAAGCCACTTGAGGACTAGGCTTGGAGCTTGTTCAGTGTCACGTCTGCTGTGGCCAGAGCAGGTCACGAAGGCAGCCAGGCTTCCAAGGGTTGAAGATAGATTCCCCCTTTTAATGGTTAGGATTGCATGTGCATGGATGCGGGGGTGGAAGAGCTTGTGGCCATGTTTTCGCTCGACCTCTCAGACTCTCTGACTTCGATCACCTGGGAGAGTTGAAATTGAGGTCCTGGCCTTGCTGTGAATGGGATATGAGAAAACTTTTGAATTCAAAGTCAACATTTGCCGAGGATCAGGTGCTTTCTAAAGTATTACAGAAAATAAACCTCATGGCAACTCTTCTTTTTCTCTTCCTATTTTACATCTGAAGAAACCAGAGCACAGAGGAGCTGAGTGGGATTAAGTGACTAGCCCAACCAAGGTCACTGGGTGGTAAACCTGGTGTTTAGACTTCAGTTGTTCTGACTGCAACTGCCATTGTCTCATTTCGATGGTATGAGGCTGAGCAGATTGTGGTGGTCCTGCTGCCTTTGCTGCCATAGCCACCGCTTTCTGGGTGGCCCTATGCCTGGGCACAGGCAGCTGGCCCTACTCAGGAGCCTCATTTCCTTGCATGCAGTGGGTTTCCTGCTCTTGAGGTGGGCCTAAAGAGTACTCTAGTCTCCGGGGTGGCAGTCTCATGATGCTTATGTAGTCCAGGTACCCCTTGTGCTGGGGAAAGTTTGGAGACTGTTACATTTCTCTAGGAAAAGGAGATAGGACCAAATGTTCATGTTCACGGGTGAGACATGGGCAGTGCATGCAGCGTGGCTGGATGGAGAAGGCCCAGCGAAAGCTCTTTGTGCCTCATGGGCAGACTGGTTTTGGCAGTAGCAAGAGAAATATACCTCCTAGATGAGTAGGCAGGGAGGCCTTGCTTTCTCTGGGGAGAGCTTGCTTGAAGCTTTAGCTGTGAGATCTTTAAAGTCGTTCTGCTGTGTGGGAACCTTATTGGCTGGATCTATGCCCTGGGCTAAACTGGCCCCCTGGAGCTTGGCCAGTAACAGGAGCTGGGCTCTCAGAGCTAGGGAATGAGGAGTGGGAGCAGCAGGAAGGTACCCAGTTATCAGAACCAGAACAGGGTTGGGCCTGTGATAGAATGGCTTGTGAGGGGGGCAGGACCAGGCCAAGACAAGGATGCAAGGAGGTCTGTAGGACTGGCCCTTACTGAGATGGCCATGTCCAGAGTACCTAGATGTTAAGTACAGGCCATGACATCAAATGTAGTTCATTTTGACATAAGTGGCACTGGCACATACCTTGGTGTTGTATATTTAAAAACCTTGTGTCTAGGCCTTATGTATAATCTGCCATGTTGCCCTGACTCTGCTTTTTTGCTTCCCTCCCAGAGCTCATCTCCTGTCCTGGGTGTAAGCGAGTATACCTTACCAGGGATGTAACTGAACATTTTTTCCTGCAGTGCGTTTCTACTGGGCAATCCAAGATGGCCAGGGTAAGTTAGGACGAGTAAAGAAACAGTTTATCCTTTTCAGAAATCTTTGGGGCCCCTGTTCATAAATTCACCAGTTCACCCATCACTTCATCTGACTTGTTACTCCTCCATCAGTTTGCCTAATCATCCATCCATCCATCCATCCATCCACCCATCCACCCAGCCTTCTCCCCTCCCCTCTCCTCCCCTTCCTTCCCCTCCCCTCTCCCTCCCTCCCTCCCTTCCTTCCTTCCTTCCTTCCTTCCTTCCTTCCTTCCTTCCTTCCTTTTTATCCAAAGAGTATCAAAATACTTGAATTGGGGAAAGTAAAATGGGGGTATTTTTCTCTCTTACAGCTCTTACTGGAAAACACCAGTACTAAGCTTTTATTCCGCCCCCCTCCACGAGTTGAAACTTATATACCAGCTTGAACTAAATGGGTTCATCAATCTTGCCCATATTTAGCAGCTAATACCTTTTTCCTGAGTTTCTGATATTTCACATCACTTACTAACTAGCACCTCCTGTTCCTCCCTCCTCTGGGGTACCCTTGCCACTGCATTTGATCCATTTGCCCAATCTACTTACTTGATCCTGTATCTAATTTTTATTAAATGTCTGGTATGTGTTGGGCCTTATGCTGGGAGCTAGGGACACAGATACCCATGTTCTTTGCTTTCAAGAAATTCATAGTTTAATTAGTAAAACTTGTATTTCTCTTCTTTCCCCCCCCCCCCCCCCCGTGGGTTTGTCAGATGCCAGTAAGAGGACACTGTGAGAATCCACACCATTTTGATGGCCTGTGTTATTCAGGCCCAGACAGGCCAATTTTTTCCAAATCTCCTTTTTCCTCATATTTTTACAATTAGCCCTGCAAGATATTTGCTGACCGAATGAATGAATGTCTGGACTAGGAGAGGACCAGGTTCTCTTGGGCCCAGCAAGCCCCAGTTGTGGAGGCATGACTCTGAGAGTTGGTCTATACTTGTTCTTTCTTGGTCATATATGATCATCTCTCTGTACTTCCACAGCTCTGGCTGCTCCCTTTTTGCAGGCACACGGGATTTTCTGTTTTGCCTGTGCGCTCCCATTTCAATCCCTCATCTGCCTGGCAGACTTTTACTTGTCATTCCCTATCCGATCAGAAGTCACTCCTCATGAAATAGTTCCTGGCACATCCTAGGCTGAGCCCTGGGAAACCCCACTTTGCTTCCTTAGAACTTGGTGTGGCCTTTTATCACAGCATCGCCCACTGACCCTGTCAGTCCACCACCCCATGCAGGCTGTGCATGCCTGGGGAGACTCCCTTTGCCTTACTTAGTCGAGTGTCCTCATCTGTAGCATGGGACTTGGGGAAATAGCCCCCGAGGCCACTCTTGTTTTAGTCACAGAGGATGCTTTGCTTCACAAGCCACCTTGTGGCCCTCCCCAGAGACTCTCCAGAATTGACTGCCCTCCAGGGAACAGCCCTCCAGGCTCCCAGCCCCTCCCAGAGGGCCCCCCACCCCCAGAGAAGGATGGGTCAGTAACTGCAGACCTCTGTGCTTGCAGAACTGCTCCGAATGCAAGGAGAAGAGGGCGGCGCACATCCTGTGCACCTACTGCAACCGCTGGCTGTGCAGCTCGTGCACCGAGGAGCACCGGCACGGCCCTGCGCCCGGGGGCCCGCTCTTTCCCCGGGCCCACAAGGGACCATCAGGTAGCTCTCCCTGCATCCTCACCGGCTCACGCGCCCCAAAGCAGCGGCTCTTTCTTACCTTATTTCCCTGCTGGGGATAAGGGTAGGGGTGGCCTCCATGCTTTTCCCAGAGGACACGACAAGTTCATGCCAGGCTCTCCCTTGTTGGGGAGACAGGGCAGGGAGGGGTGTATGAGCCAGAGGTGCAGAGAACAGTCATGAATTATCATGGGAGCCAGCTGAGTTCCCTACTTTCACCTTCATTTAGAGCAGTCATGCCTCAATTCTGTTTAGTGATTTGTCTAATTAAACAGTCAGGATCAGGGCTTATCCATTCGTCCATCCAGTGCCACTTGTTTTAAATGACAGTCTCCTTGACCATCTTTGCCCAAGGTCCTTGAACGGTGGGAGGGGTTTTACCTTTGTGACACCCACAGGAACCAGAGTTAATGATCCATGTGATCTGGCCTGGAGCCCCTCCTTCCACCCCCTCCTCCCAGCATCCTGGTGAGTGAAGAGGTTTAGGTTGAATTTTAGAGGATTCATTACTCTGCAGGAGATCTGTTGCTGCAGCAGCAAGCATCTCCCTCAGCTTTGGGCAGGCAGTGAGGGGTCTGGGGCTGGGCTCTGTGTGATTTCTTCACAGCTGGGCAAGTCCCGCCAGGCTTAGCTCGCATTCTTTCTTGTGCTCCGAAAACCTCACTGGCCCAGAGAGAGGCCTCTCTTCCTTCTCCCCAAGTTCTTGGTCTCCCCTGTGTTCATTGAGGGCTGAGGGCTGCTCAGTGGAGCTTACCTGAGAGTCTTCCTGAGCAAGAGAAGCCCACTTTCTCTATCTTCTCTGGCAGGAGTGAGTGGCGGTTCTGGGGACTTCGCCTTGTACTGTCCTCTCCACACACAGGAAGTGCTCAAGCTATTCTGTGAGACCTGCGATGTGCTCACGTGCCATAGCTGCCTCATGGTGGAACACAAAGAACACAGGTGCGGCTGGCCGGCTGCCCTCAGGCAGCTCGGGAGGGCTCTGGACTCCACTTTGCTAGTGCTGGGTTCCCAGTGTGTCAAAATGTTCTCCCTGCCTGTGCTAGTCTGGGGCACTGAGACTGGAGTTTTTGTCTCTGCTCCCACTGTGGGCCTTCTCTGGGAAAGGTCTGAAGGGCCAAGACTCAGCACTTTCCCTAGATATAATCCTAGCTTCTGTGGGCCAGGCTGAGACAATACACAGTGGGGATTCTTGCTTGGCTGGCATGCTCAGCCCTCCTCAGCTTTTTCTTTGCCTCCTTCTTTAGGTGTAGACATCTTGAAGAAGTTTTGCAAAACCAGAGGATGCTTCTAGAAAGTGTGACTACACAGGTGGCTCATAAGAAATCCAGTCTACAGACATCTGCAAAACAAATTGAGGACAGGTAACACATACTAACCCCTTGCCAATGCTGGAAATGCTATGTTTCTTGACATCCTGGATCCCGATACCAGGTTATCAGATGTTGTACTTAGGAAGAATGCAAGGGGTTAAACAGATGTGGGCATATGTCCCAGTAGACATATGTCCTGGAACTTAGAGGTCTTGGGGCCACTGAAAGGGCTTTGGGTCATCACTTAGTAGATGGAACCAAGCTAGATCAGAGTGAGCAGTGTGAGTTTGGGCCTAAGCACATGCCTTCTGAATGTGGCCATTGACATAGCCAGGGGTAGGTGCTCAAGAAGGAGGGCATAGAGCAGATTCTGGGTTTATCATGAAGATGTAGTAAATCAGTGGCAATTTGCCCCTTATCCACCCTATCCCAGTGTCTTTTGTATAAATCTACAAGTGATATGGGGCTATTGATATTTAATGTGGGAAGAGGAATTAGTAGGTGCTCATCATGTGACAGGCACTGGGTTGGGCATCTACATGCATGATTTTGTATAATTCTTATAATTTTTTGAGTTGGATTATCTCCATCATTTTGATGAGGAAACTGAGGTTCAGAAAGGAACATAGCTAGTCAGTGACTCAACTGGATTTGAAAGCAGATCTGTGTGATCAAAGCCCATGTTCTTTAAAAAAAAAAAACACCTTTACTGATATAATTTATATACTGTAACATTGCCCTTTTAAATTTTACAATGCAGTGGTTTTCAGTATATTCACAGAGTTGTATAAATCAGTATTACTGTTTACTTTTAGAATACTTTATCACTCCCAAAAGACACCTGATACACATTAGTAGTCATTCCCCGTTCCCCCCAATGTCCCCAGCCCTTTGCAACCCCTAGTCTATCTTCCGTCTCTGCCCATGCTCTTTTTACTGCATGGCATTGTTCAGTGACATAACTCACTCTCTCTGTGCTGCCTCCAGTGCTGTGTAATTGGTGAGCTACTGGGTTGACCTGAGTGTGGACCTGAGATTTACCAGAGAAAAGCTGGTTGAGCTTTGGGCCCTTGGCCCACTTAGATCCAGTGTGCTGCGTAGTACCAAGGTTAGGGTGGTGAAGGAAGGTTATCCTTTCTTTATATTTGGTGTCTGCTGGGCTCTGATCTTCACAGGCAGCCTCTAAGATATTGGCTGTTATGTTTGCGGTCTCTAGTCCCTCATAGGCCTGGAGGGAGGAGCTCACCATGCTTTGTCATGTTCTGTTTATAGGATTTTTGAGGTGAAGCATCAGCACAGAAAGGTGGAAAACCAGATCAAAATGGCCAAGATGGTTCTGATGAATGAGCTGAACAAACAGGCCAGTGGGCTCATAGAGGAGTTGGAGGTATACGAGGACAGATGGGTCACATGGATGGGTCGATGTTCTCCCTAGGTCAAAAACCAGGCACATATCAAACTAATCCCAGGGCTCAGAGCTGCCTGAGCTGGAATTCAAACGTGCAATTTGCATAGCTTTCTACTGTTCCCTATATCTTAAAATGTCCAGTCTCATTTGGGGAACATGGCTCATTAAGGGCTAGAAGGTCGGTTCAAACTCCCATCAGTGCTATGGCTATAAGGCAACTGCCTTCCTGGGCTATGCAGGCTTACAGCCTCAGAAAAGACAGCCATGAAACAAGTCATGCCCGAGAGATACAGACATTGGTTTATGTCCTCCTTCATTTGTCACACATTCCCTACTGGCACTATAAAATTCACCCACCTTCCTCCATCCTGTCCCGTGTCCTTCTGCTGCCCACGGCAGCACTCTGTCCCACTGTCATCCCCTTGGGGACACAGTCTCATCTGACTCCATCAGGGTTCCCACTGAGACATGAGCCACCAAACTCCCCAAACAGGTAGACCCAAGTCCAAGAATAGGATGAGGGACTCTGTCTTCTCTGTCCATACCCAGGGCATTACTAATGAGAGAAAGCGGAAGCTGGAACAGCAGTTACAGAACATCATGGTCCTCAACCGTCAGTTTGAGCATGTGCAGAATTTCATCAACTGGGCTGTCTGCAGCAAAACCAGTGTCCCTTTCCTATTCAGCAAAGAGCTGGTAAGAGCTCCAACTCAGTAATCACTGCTTTGGGGTTAGTAAGTGAAAAGTATCTTTTACCAAACTCCACAGTGCCGAGGACAGGTGCTGAAACAGTCCTGCTTACCTCCAGGCAAGTCAGGTGGGAAATTTTGTAGTTCTGTGTTAGATCTTGGATTTAGGCATGAGCCTGGACACTAGCAGTGTTCTTTCTGGACATCCCAGGGACAGTTATCTGTGTTCAAATGGGGGCTTGTGTTTGAAGGAGGCATTGAGGATGATGTTGAGGTGTTGGGTTTGTGAGGGTGGTGAAGACCAGGAGGAGTGAGAATTTTGAAATATGTTGGTGGGGTATATATTGGGTTATGTTGGATCTAAAGTGCCTGCAGGGCATCTCAAAGGAGATGTCCCAAATCTGTTTCAATCGATGGGTCTGGAAGTCAGAGGGAAAGTCGGGGTTGGGGATAGAGATTTGGTAGTCACTGGGGTATTGGTGGTACACTTTGGAAGATTGTGTGAAGGAAGAGGAAGGTAAGACATCTGGAACTGAGGGGAATACTAGCATTCTCAACATAGATGGAGGGAGAAGAAGAGTGAAGGACGGTGAGAAGCAACAGTCAGAAATGGATTGCGGGAAAAGTAGGAGGGGGTGGTGCACAGAAATTAACAGAATTTCAGATTACAAGTGGTCAATGTTATCGTTGCTACCTAGGTAAAAGAGGATGAATAGTGAAGAGAAGCCTTGAGATCTGGGAATCAGGAGGTCCCAAGTTATCTTTTAAAATAAATTTCAGCAAAACAGGAGGGTGAAAAGCTAGTATGGGGGGACTGAGGGAAGGAGAGGAGGAAGTAGAAACAGAAGTAAAAAGAAGGGAAATAAGGTAGCTTGAGAAGGGACAGAGTTGGGAGATTGATTTTAAGTATGGAAGACATTTGCGCGAGTGTTTTTGGGAGAAGAAGTTGATGATAGGGAGAAGAGATGTGTGGTGGGGTAAGCATACTGAGAAGGCAGAGGGAACCAGTTGACCCTAAACATAAAAGGGGAGGAGGGGAGGACAGGAAGGTCTCCAAATAACGTTTGGAGGTAGGCAGGGTACCAGTTTGGGGGCAATTTGTCTTTTGTGTCTCTTGTGCTTTCTGAAGTAGGAGGTGATAAGAGGGTTAGGCACTGGGTAAGTGGAACTGAGGCGAGAAGTGAGGAATTTAGGCACTGAGGACAGTGGAAGAGGAAGCCAACAAGAAAAGTAGTGATAAGAGAAAGGAGAGCAGGGTGCCCTGGAGGTTGATGGCCTCTGAAGTGACCCCAGATAACATGGCTTTAAAGATGGCTGTATTGACCTGAAGTTAATGGACAGTGATGCGGAGGGAATTAGGCCCTAGTGATATTTTGACTGCAAACGATGGGAAGCTGAGCTGGCCCTAGGGACTAATGGAGCGGGGCTTGGGAAATTCAGTGAGGCTAGAGAGTGTGCTCAGAAAGAGAGGGAACTAGTTAGAACAGGGGTCAGGCTTTGCACAGGAAGGTCTCTAGATGAAGGAAAGGTCTGGGTACAGTGCCCAAACTGAAAAGAGACGTGAAGGTGATTGACACTAAAAAGATGGAGGAAGAAAAGGCCAAGACGGTGACCAGGACATCAGTTAACTAGATGATAGCAGGGTGGGGTGGGACATTTTCCAAAGTCCTAGATGCATGAGAGAGTTCATGATAGGAGACGGATACAAGGGATGAGGGAAGAGGAGGGCAGTTGATGAGGATGGGAGTTTTACATGTGGACAAAAGAATAGCAGTGGGGAGCTCAGAGAGTGTCTGCCCCTATAGGCTTTTGCATTGAGGTTATGGAAGAATGAATAGATCTCTTCAGAGGGCTGCCAGGCAGGTGATCCTGAGGGAGAATTACCAATAGTTTAAGGCCTGAAAGAGAGAAGACACTAGGGAATCCAGAAACCTGGATAACCTGGATAAGAGGAAGGGGGGAGGGCACAGGGCATGGGAAGGGATGTGAAGATACCAGTGCAAGGAAATGAGCATATAGGGGACCTGAGGCTAAAGACCCATGGCTCCAAGCCCTTCAACCTGTCCAAAGAGTGAGGGAGAGGGAGTTGTCATTCAGGTGCAAGATGCCCACAGAAATGACCTTTGGTGCTGTTGTCAGATTGTGTTTCAGATGCAACGATTGCTAGAGACAAACTGTAACACAGATCCGGGCTCCCCTTGGAGTATCAGATTCACCTGGGAGCCTAACTTCTGGACCAAGCAGCTGGCTTCCCTTGGTGAGCCGGAGCCCATCCTGTGGGCTTTTACATAATTGCTAAAAATGAGGAGAGCACATCTGCTTAGCTTACTGGGTAGGTCAGTGTAGGCCCAAGGGAAAGGACTCCCTGAGGCTGCCAGTGGTCCTGGAGTCACTCAGCAGACCCTTGTGTGGGTGTGGGGAGGAGGGTTGGGGAGAAGGGACAACTTCAATAGCAGTGCCAACACAGACTTTTGTAACAGGACCATTTGAAATCTGAGCTTTCCATTCTGCATGAATGCCTTATTACCTTGGTTTCATTGCTGGAGAGGAGACAAGCCGGTGGCCCTGCTCTCCAGAATGCTGTGTGGCAGTGCAGGTGAATGTGTGTCTCTGTGGTCCTGCAGGGGGTATTAGTGTGTGTGTAGGCACAAAATGGGTATCAGCATCAGAGAGAGGGGGAGAGAAGGGGAAGGTGGGACAGTGTCACCCCCACTACCCCTTGGAGTTGAGATGTAAGCAGATAATTCCTGAGCTTCCCTCCTGCAGTGATTTCCTGGCATTCAGTCTTAGGCGGAGTACAACTGAGGTCTGATGGCCTGATGTAGGTTTGTTATGCTAATGGCCACCTGCTGTCTTTGTTCTTGAACTTGACAGAGTGAAGAATAAAACTTAAGTTTATTTATTTATTTTTTTTTGCTTCCCTCTCCCCTTTGATTTAATTCAACAGACCTTTGGTGGGCCCCTGCTGTGGGTCAGCACCTCATGCTGGGCACTAAGGGACCAAAGGTGACTAGAACATACCTCTGGCCCTCAAGTTCCTGAGTCTTCCCCTAAGTAAGCATCATTGAAACAATGAGCGGAAGAAGCCATGAGACTGAGCTGGAGATAGATGCTCTCTGCTCATGCGCCAGGGCTTAGAGACCTCTGGACGATGCTGGCACTTGCTGTTGACATGATGTTGGGGTTCCCTGATTCCTTCCAAACTTCTTACCCAAAACACAACCCCCCAGACTTATATTTGGAGACTTGGTCATTTGTCCCACAGTCAGTTCCCCTTTGCAATTTTCCAGCCTGCTCCCTCCACACTCCCAATGTTGATTTTTTTTCTTTTGTCTGAGTCTGTGTTCAAAAGGAGTGAGTGCTGTTTGAAGGAACCCATAGTTTTTCTAGTGGGATAAAAATAGAGTGAGACTGAGTATCTGGAAAAAGCTGAGCTAATTTCTCAAACGCCCCTGGCCGCCTCAGGTCTGCATTGGTTCTATTGCTGGCAACATTCTAGGCTGAGTCTTAGAGATCAGGGTTGAATTTGCTCATCTCTGTGCCTGGTATAGGTGTGTCAAATAATGTCCTTTGGTCCCAGGAGCTGGAAGTGGCAAGCAGGGAATAACCGCAGGTTACCTTTGGAAACACTCTCTGTTCTGAATTTCCAGGCTGTATAACTACTGAAGGTGGACAGCTGTCCCGGGCAGATACTCCTGCTTATGGAGGCTTGCAGGGACCGTCATCCTTTTATCAAAGCCACCCGTCCCCAGTGGCTCAGCAAGAGACTCTCAGCCACCCCTCACACAAGTTCCAGTCTCCAGCCCTGTGTTCTTCCTCTGTGTGCTGCTCCCACTGCTCCCCAGCCTCACCCTCCCTAAAAGGCCAGGTCCCCCCACCCAGCATACACACAGCCCACAGCTTTAGGCAGCCCTCTGAGATGGCACCCCAACACCTGGGGTCTCTGCAGTGCTCTACCCTGCCGCCCAGGGAGAAGGAGCTGGCTTGCCATCCTCAGCCCCCAAAGCTGATGCAGCCCTGGCTGGAAACCCAGCCCCCCGTGGAGCAGGAGAACACATCCCAGCGGCTGGCGCCACAGCTGACTTCCCAGCCGGTATGCATCGTGCCTCCGCAGGACGTTCAGCAAGGAGCCCATGCCCAGCCTACCTTGCAGACCCCCTCTATCCAAGTCCAGTTCGGCCACCACCAGAAGCTGAAGCTCAGCCACTTTCAGCAGCAGCCGCCTCAGCAGCTGCCCCCTCTGCCCCCTCCACCACCTCCACCCCAGCAGCCACCACCTCCCATACCTCCATCCCAGCATCTGGCCTCTAGTCAGCATGGGAGCCCTCCTGGGCCTGCCTGTTCGCAGAATGTGGATATAATGCACCACAAATTTGAGCTGGAGGAGATGCAGAAGGACCTGGAGCTTCTCCTTCAGGCTCAACAGCCCAGCCTACAACTGAACCAGACCAAATCTCCTCAGCATCTTCAGCAAACCATTGTGGGGCAGATCAACTACATTGTGAGGCAGCCAGCGCCTGTCCAGTCCCAGAGCCAAGAGGATGCTGTGCAGGTGAGCCTCAGGGTGGCTGGGGAGGGGCTGGCAGGGGAAACACACATTCTCCCTGTTCTGGGATTACTCGGTAAACACAGCCTCCGCCGTCACTGGGTTGCAAGGGAACACAGTTTCTTCATCTGTAGGCATCCTTGAACTCGGCGCTCACATTTCAAGTCCTTCCTGGACTCCACTGCCCATCTCAGGAAAGCTCCCAGAAACACAGTAGTCCTGACAGAGATCTGGGCTCAGTACTCTCCAGGGTACTCTCCAGTACTCTCCAGACACTAGGGACCTTGTCCATCAATCGAACCTTCCGAGCTGTGCCACACTCCTGCCACTACCTGGACAGAAGGGAGGTTATCTCTTGTCTTTGTGACCTCTCACTTCCCTTGCTGGGAACTTATGAATCTCAGATGGAAGGGGAGACCTTAAGGAGTGGAGAGCAGGTATGCAGTAATGCTAGTGGGCAGCATCTTTATAACACCACACAGCTATAGACTTCAAATTTGTTTCAAACCTTCTAAGCTAGGTATGTTTTATATATACTCTATCATTTATTCTATCAACAGTGTTAGGTAGGCATTGCCAATCATTTTTTATACGCACAGAATTGGTGGTTGGAAAGGGCAAGCACTTTGCCTAGATATCCTAAACACTGAGCGACAGAGCCAAGACTTGGATCCTGGTCTGCTGACTGTAATTCCACAGGAGAGGCCTTGTTCTCTCCCCTGGGGTGTTGGGTGGGGGTGATGAAAGCTTCTCCTCTCTTCTCTCAGCTAAGAGCCGATTCAGGAGGTATAGATCGTACCTCTGGGATCTTTGCTGGTTTCCACATCTTCATCCATAACTCGTGCTTTTCTTTTCTTCCAGACTCTCCTATTCTCGCCTTTTCTCCCTGTCCTTTCTCACTTCCCCCTGTGTTGTCTCCTTTAAATGTGTAATCACATTTATATCTTCAAAGCATCTCTAGGGACTTTTACTTTATTATAAAGTATAAGGCCTCACATTTATGCTTTAGCACCGACAATGTCAGATCATCTTCAAATGTCTCCCTCTGAGGCTCAGTTCCTTTGAGGAGATAGGAAATCATCCTGAGGATGGCAGAGAAAGGTCTAGGGTTCATTGAGGACCACAGGCAAAATTTAAGTCAGATGTGTTAGGATCACTATGGTGAATACAAGAGTTTGACCAGAATTCTCGTTTTGGCTTCTATCCTAAGACTGTCATATTAGGATGTAGTCTCATGAAAAGTTTAGATAAGATGATCTTTCTTTCTGAAAATTTTCCAGCAGTTCACAATGCGTAGTTGGTGACAATGGGCAGTAGTACAGGGTGGGTGTCAGCCTTTGCCGCCGCTGCTGTTCTTTGCAGGAAAACCCACCCACGTTCTTATTTTCTCCTTCAGGCTTCAGATGAGCATTCAGCGTCTGAAGGTCCAAAGCCGGCTCTCCCTCTTGACAAGAATACTGCTGCTAACTTGCCCCAGGCGCCTGGGGAGGAAACCCCTCCCGGTGTCCCTCCGCTGGACGGCACCATCCAGCACTCCTCTCCAAATGTGGTGAGAAAGGTACTAATGGAGCCTGCTTTCCCTGACCACATGGGACCCACTGTCAGCCAAGACCCCAAGGACCTGGATGAGGATGACTGGGTGGGGGGAGGAGTGTCCCTGTTCCATCCCTGGATATTACACAGCCCTGACTCATGCCTTCTGTCCTAATGAGTCAGCAACATAGGTCCTCCTTCATGCTCATTTCCACTCCCACACACACACTTGAAATGGGACCAATTGGGCTTCGTTTATAGTATAAGGGGGAAGGAAAAGGGAAAGAAAGCCAATTTGTGACACACTTACACTGGGCCTGGAATGGGGCATGGGCCTTCATGGTTCTGTGAAGTGGCCGTCCCCATTTTCTAGCTGAGGAACTGAGATTGAGGGCCCTATAGCTAGTAGATGAAAGGGCTGAGGTCTATTTAAAATGAGGTTTGTCAGAATCCAAAGACTGAACTGTTTTTTCTCTGCAACAAAAATGGGGAAAATATTTTATGTGGCTGCATGACCCAAAGTTGATGGGCTTTAGAATTTGAATCAGTGGAGTTTGTTGGGGTGTGGGGTGGGGGGGGTGGTCTGCAGTGATGTCCTGACAAGGTGACTGAGCCGCTAGGGGCACTGAGAGCTCTTAAAGATAAGCAACTGGAGCCCTTCCTGTCTGCTGACTTCCCTGCTTGCTACAGGGCATCATTTACTCTGGCAACTACCCAGAGCCCCACAATTCGTCATCTGTTCTCCCCATATTTTTGCCCTTCACCCTCACCCCTGCCATACTCCTAGCTAGAACTTCACTCGGCCCTTCCCGTCTCCCCTGTCCCTGTTCCACTACCCTTTTGCCTTCTCTGGTCTGGTTCCCTCGGCCCCCCTGCACCTCCTGTCAGCCATGTGCTTGAAGCCCTGTCAGGTGTTGGGTACCCCCAGCCTGTGCACTCAGCCCTGCACAAGGTTCTGGCTCTGCAGCCCCAGTTCTGCAGCTGTTCTGCGTTCCTGCCCCTCACCATGTTTCCCCCAGCACCATCGCCACGTATATCTTAATCTATCCCAGTGATACGTGAGAAGAGACTGCAGAAAAGTAAGAGATGCAAAGATGAAATGGTAACTTGGAAATCCCTGGTGGCTCTTGAAGTCTGGCTAGGCCTCTAGTATTACTGGGTTTTTGTCTGTGCTGGGCCTGTCCTGCCCTGTTAAAACAGTTTGGCCTAGAGGCCATAGAGATGCTATAAATGGCTCTCAGGGGTTTAACTTTTTATACTTGGGCCACTTACCTATCCATCTGTCCAGTTATTTATTCACTTAATGTTAAAAAAATATAGATCTGTCTCCTAGTATGTGCCAGATGTTTTGCTAGGTGTCAGGCACATATCGGTGAATAAGAGTCTCACATTGGAGCTTACAGTCTAGCAGGAGAGACAGACAGTTAAATGAGCAGCAACAATAAATGTGATAAAGTGCTGGGGTAGTCACTGGGGTAGAGAGAAGGAGCATGTAACATTGGAAAAACTGTTCACAGAGAACTTCCTAGGGGACATGATTTTAAGCTGAGATTTGAAGAAGTCAGGCTAGTGAAGGGAGATGAGGGAGAGGGCTGGACTAAATAATCAGAGGGAACGGCCAGTAGGAGGGTCCAGAAGTAAGAGAAAGCCCGGGGTACTTCAGGGGGTTTCAGATTGCTTGGCTTGGTGGGAACATGAGGCAGACTGGGGAATGGGAATGGAAGCAGAGTGCTTGGAAGGCCCTGTAAATTGTGCTCAAAGTTTAGCATTTAGTCTTGGGAGTTGTGTTGTGAGGAGTGAAGGAAGGATTTCTTAGCAAGGAGGGACATGGTTTGAATTAAATTTTAGAAAGGTCACTTTAGCTATAAGAAGGGAGACCAAAATAGTACAGAGGAGAACAAGGAGAGATTGAATAGAACCAGCAACAATGGGTATAAGAAGGAAGCATGGACTTCAAGAGATCAGATCACAGGAGCTTTTGGACTTGGAGTCTGATTGGTGATGGGAAGTGATGGAGAGAAGGTCCTTTGGCTTGACATCCAGGTCTGTCTTGCCCACTGGGTTGCCATTCACTGAGGTGGGAGCATGGGAAGAAGAGCCTATTTTGGGGGAGGAAAAAGGTAAATTTGAATTGTTGGCATTCTCCTGTGGAAGCTACATAAGAAGATGCCCAGAAGTTAGCTAGCTCTAGATGTCAGTAGTTCAGAAGGAAATATGGGGATTGGCAGTGCTCAAGGGTTAGGAGAAGCCATGTAGAAATTGCTGCTGCTGCTTTAATGGGGCCTGCTTCTGTTTCTCTAGACTGTACGGAGGAAAGGAGGGGAGCCGTGTGCAAACATGAAGTCTTTGTGCCTGTGTGGGTGGCCCACAGGGCTCTCTGAGCATCAAGGGGCTGCTACCCTACTGTGTGGCTATGGGTTGGCAGTGGGGTTGGTGAAGGTCCTAGGAACTCCTAAGTCCTCATTTGGAGCTATCTCTGGCCCTTATTAACCTGGGCTCAGGGAGAGGTTCAGAGGAGTATGTGGCCTGGCCCTTTCCTGATATTTTGTAGGCTTCTTCATGGTTTTGACTCCCTGCCCCCACCAACCGCAAAAAGAACCTCAGTGTTGCCATCCTGGCTTAGGGGAGCCTTTGGGTCTACTTTACTGAGAGAGTTACTGGTTAGACACGAAGCTACCAAAATAAGAAAAAGGGCTTTCTTTTTTGAGGGAATTCATTGCCTTGAACCTGGGATTGGGTATGGTGGAGGGTGAGATGATTGAGAACATGGAATAACATTTTGAGCATCTTATCATTGAATGATAATACTTTGTATAGCATTTTTCTACCTGTTCCCTTAGGTTTTTACGTGGAGTATTTCATTTTATCTCTTTGTTTATCCTAGAAGTACTATGAGGAAGCCACTTTCATATTCCCCTTTGAAAGATGTGGAAACTGAGACACAGAGAGGTTAAGTGACCCACCTAAGAGCTATACAGCAGAGCATTGACAAAGTTAGGACCAGAGCACAGGTTCCTGACCCTGGCCGTGCTCAGGGGCTAGGTTAGATCACCTCTCCTTGGGCACTGCAGTGGGAGAGTCAGTACTCCATCTGGTCTCTCACTTGCTGGATTTTCCTCTTTACACTCACTGGGAGTAGCCTAGGCGCTGCTGGGGAGAGGGCTTAGGACCTAGCCTCATCTGGTTATCTGGTCAAGGTGTTTTAGCCTCCAGCCTGCTCCTAAGCCCGTGATGGCCTACAAGTACCAGGAAAGTCAGAGGTCTATGTGAAGGCCGCAGAATGGAGGAAGCCATGGCAGCCAGCACCCCTCTGAGTGTTCTGCAGGGACTCGGTCACGTGCTGAGCTGCCAACTGACATTCCATCACCACGGGGAGGACTTCGGTGACAGCACAGCAGCTGCACACACGCCCTCTCGAGTTGGTGCTAACTGAACTGCTGGCGAAAGCAGTGCTGCCGAAAAGTAAGATGGGCCAATTTTTGAATGGATTTTCTAGTGGCTTGAGCTCTGCTCTCTCAGAGGCAGCATCCCCTACTACCTTCCCTGTATCTAGCAAGGTGTTCTGGAATGAATTTTGACATCTGTCTGGCCCTTGCAGTTGCCTCATCTTGGTTTAACCACTCTGAAGAGAGACCATGGTTACAGCATGATGACAGAACTCCTTACATCCCGAGTGAACCCAGAAGGCATTTTGACGGCCTCATTTGTACTTTTGAACGAGTCAACTGATGAGAAACACACACACTGTCTTCCTCAGAGCTCTCGTGGAGTCAAGGATGCAGGCATCACAGAGAGCCTGTCCGAGCCCAATTCAGCTGCAGGAGGACCTCTCTTCTGCTTACATGTGGTCCACATCCTCTGCAGAGGTCTAAGAGACCACCAGGATCCTGCTGATGGCTTCAGAGGAATCTGAGATGTATTTTTAGCAAACAATGCCTAAGCAGGAGGCTTTCCTGTGGTCTGCATTAGTAAGAGTGACGCAGAAGAGCGAAGGATGATGACTCATACGAGCATTCACTTCATTACCAAATCACTCTGATGCCTGAGCTCACAATCTGATTCCTACAACTCAGAGCTACATTAGCATGTGGAGGAGGAAATTAAAGCCCAGAGACGGGAAGTATCTTGCTTAAACTCATTCTCTAAATCCTGGCTTGCGTAAGGAAATACAGGGTGTCCTGCCTTCATAGTCTCCACATTCACGTCTGTGGGCCAGATCATGGCTTCTCAACTCCAGCAATGGTCGTTTCCTTAAAGTTCGGCCTCAACAGCAGAACTTGGTGAGAACCTTCCCAGGGCCTCAGGAGGCTTTCTTAGGGCACAGCCCAGGTTCTGGTCAGCAGTTAGCAGTTGCAGAACTGTACAGAGATCTGCTCTGTGCTGCTCAGAAGCCAAGCCAAGCATTCCCCAGGTCTGGCTCCCTGAATTTCACAGCCTCTAGGAAGGCTCTTTCCTCAGTTCCAGCTCGATTTCATTCACAGACCAAATCTAAGATCCTTGTCTAGGTCTCCTGGTCCATGAGAAAAGAGGTCCTTGTTTCTGGGCCCTGAATTCCCTTACACTGGACTGGCCAAAATTTCTCTGGGCGAATTCTCCTAGTTTCCAAGGCTTGGGTTTTGGGGGTTCCACTCATTCTGGCTTTTACCTCAGGTTTACCTGGAATCCACTTATTCTTTTTCTCTTCCTTCCCCCTTAGACTCTGGAGTCCTCTTTGCTTTTCCTGTCCTTCCTGAATCATCAGGGCGCTGGGCACTCTTCAGCTCTTCTCTCTCCACCCCATGAATGTTTTCCCATTTGACTCTGGTCAGTTAACATATGTTACCATATCCACAGGAATAGCCTTAATTTGCACAAGAGCTTTTCATGGAGTTGGAGGAGCACTCACTGTCATTAAGGGCAACAACTTTGCTCTTAAAAATCAACTTAATGAAACCACTTGCTAGGAAAGTTAGTTCCTTCCTCAGATGTCTGATTCAGTTGTTTGAAGATCTACTAATGTTCAACTAGTCTACCTGATGTGAAGCTGTCAAAACACTCAAATATTCCAAGATTTAATTCATAAATCTCTTTATCTCTGTTTATCTCAATCCTTGTCTCCTTATCTGTTTCCTTCAGCCAAAGTGAAGGCCTGTAGTGTGTTTCCAAGATAGTTTCCAAGTCATTGCCCCTGTGTGTTTACAGGGTGGTCAGTCTTTAACAATTCTGGTGATTGAGACAAAACCCTAAAACCAGAAGTGAGCAGGTGAAGCTTTGGAGCAGCAATGAGAACAGAGGCCATATACCCACACATCCTATTTGGTGTGAGATCATAGTCCCTGCTCAGGTATCTAGGCAGAGGTTTTGACTGCAAGCTTAGTTATGTGGTTTCCTCTAGAATTTTTCATTTCCCTGCATTAGAGCAGTAAGCAGGGTAGAAGCAAGGAGTCAGGACTTCTGTAATGGCAGCTAACGACAAGGGAGAAGACAGGAAACATCACCTGGGCAAGTGCCACACTGGGAGGTCATTTGGCGAAGGGACAGGCTCAGTCCTACAGGCCTTAAAGCATCACTGAACTGCAGCCTACTCCAGCAATAGAAGTCCATCCAAGTTCCTTTATGTCACTAAGAATGGTGTAATGAGGCTCCATGTACTTTGTTTATTATGACAAGGTGGTGTGTAAAGTTTTAGAAGTACTCCTATTCAAGATATTTTAAAGCCAATTGCATTTTGTTACTGAAAGACATATGTTTCAGATATTTGGAAAATTAATTTCTGTGGAACACCACCCTATTTGTGCTATTCTATCCCCAGCAATATTATCTTGCTGTAAGAACCTGGAACTTTTATTAAACTCAGGGCATGTGCATTAAGTGTCTGTTTATTGACTTCTCTATCATGTCTTACTAGACTACTAGCTTTCTGGCTGATGGCACAAAATCAAAACCAGCCAGAAGATTTTTAAACCTTCACCCAGATTCCTAGTCTTGGGCCTATAAACGCTTGGGAAATCTGTGAGTGATGACTCTGTGTCTCAGTTTCCTTTTCTGTTGAATGAAGGAACCATGCTTTCTCTGAATTTCGATAATACTGTGTGCCAGTCATTGCAATAATGTAAGCACATTGAACTCCAGAACAAGATCTGAATGGTGAGGATGGGGAGGGGGAAGCCAGGTGGAAGAGCAGAGGTCGAGTAGAAGACAGGCTAGGTGGGTGAAGAACTGCATAGGTGACTAATAAAAGAGCCTGAAGGTCAGACAGTTCAGGGAGGTCATAGGTCAGGCACGTTGTGAAGGCAGGTGGTTCAGACAGGTACGTTCTATAGGTTTCAGGTGGGATAATTTAGACAGGTCACAGGTCAGGCAGGTGGCAAACAGATCAAGGAAGAAAAACAAGAGAGGAAAGGAACAGGGATAGGGACATGCAAGTATGGGAAAAGGAGAGAAAATTAGGAGCAAGCGAAGAGATGCTAGGTAAGACGCTCAGGGCAGTCTCCCCTTGTACCCCAGTGCCTGAGCTGATTATCAGAGTCAATGTTTTTGGCATTTTTGACTTCTCTTTCTGCCCTGAACTAGAAAATAGTTTATTTTCACTTGCAAACCTCAAAATACATATTTTTCCCTCATGAAATCTGTAGGTTTTGTATGTGAAGAAGGTAAGGTATCCGTTATGTAGCTGACAACTTGGGAAGCAGTTGCTCTATACAGACCTTACAGCCGGCCATATAATTTTGCCTCCTCACATTTGACCCCTGAAGGATCCTGGGTGCTAGAGAGGGCAGGCAGCATCATCTCCATGGAGGGATGAGCTTCTCCTGGGTGTGCGACACCAAATGTCAAGTGCAGCCACGTTCCCAAACCTGGCATGCTCTCAAGAAGCCCCATCCTTCCTTCCAGACCCTAGAGACCCAGCCTCCTTTCCTAGCCCTAAATTTGGCCCTCTCCTTCTCCCTACTCACCTGGTAGCACTGACAGCAGGGTAGGATGGAGGTTCTCAATTCTCTCTTTGTTCCTGCACAAGAAATAGTTCCTTTTGTGTGTGTGTGCGTGTGTGTGTGTGTGTGTGTGTGTGTGTGTATTTAAAATTTTCATTATTTGTCAGAGAGAGAGAACATGCACAAGTGGACAGAGTGGCAGGCAGAGCGGTAGGCAGAGGCAGAGAGAGAGAGAAGCAGGCTCCCCACTGAGCAAGGAGCCCGATGCGGGACTCGATCCCAGGACCCTAGGATCATGACAAAGGCAGCGGCTTAACCCATTGAGCATCCCTTGTTTTTATATTTTGTACCTCTTCACTCCAGAGAGCCAAATGAAATATCAACAATACTACCACAGTATACCTGTGTTCCTGAAATGCCACTATATTTGTGTAGCCTGTAGAAATGGGGTGGGGCTGGCTTCCTTCTTGCACTTCCTCTGAGATCCTTCTCAGACTTCTCACATGGATGTTTCTCAGGTTCTTTTTACCACTACCAGAGCTTCCCCCCACTTCCTGATGGCCTTGGTCTCCTTGAGGTTGGCTGTGGATGTGGACATGAAGAAGACTAGTTTTCAGTATCTTAGGACATGTTATTGACCCTGTGCTATGTGCTGGCTGCTATAGGAGCAGGTTCAGCAGGCCCAGCTCAAAATAAACTCTGATAGAATGTACATAGTTCTTCCATGGCTCAGTGTGCATATCCTCCTCTATCATTGCATTAAGTCACACTTCATGATATGCAGTAAGTAATCAGGAAAGGGAGTTGTTATCCTACAAAAGCATCCTGCCTCTAATCTGGAGATAGAGGTAGAGATAGCCTATCTCTAATCTGGGGAATTTTTGTCCTTGGGAATTTCCTGTTGTGCCTATTTTGTGACATGCAGCACCTGACTGTTCTTACTTGGGATTGCCACTGGCAGT
Organism: Lontra canadensis; assembly: GCF_010015895.1. Taxonomy (NCBI): domain Eukaryota; kingdom Metazoa; phylum Chordata; class Mammalia; order Carnivora; family Mustelidae; genus Lontra; species Lontra canadensis. The sequence goes on along the minus strand of NW_022631001.1, from coordinate 31,980,463 downwards.
TATTTGGTGCCCTTCATGCTTGGCACCAAGGATCTCATAGAACCATCTGTGTCTTTGGCAGATGAAATGACCACCAGAGCTGCAGAAGATATACATGTCAAATAGGGAAAGGGTGAAAGAAACCAACTCAAAGGATTAGACTGTCATATATTACAGAAGGGATTGCAACCATCACTGGGCATTCTTGTCCTGAGATAAGGAAAGATAGAATCTTAAAAAGCTGTGGTGGTGTGTAACCCGGACAGTGGGGATGCCAAGGGGAGGCAGGTTACAGCATGTTTGAGATAGCTCTTCCGTACTTAATCTACCCAGTTTGTTTTGAGTTTCTCCGCAGACCACCTTCTCCTCAGTATTTATATTGGGACTTAGACGGTAGAGCAAATTGGAGCCTTTTTATTGAACACTATTGAACTACCAAGGAACATATAAAAAACAAACTTTGGGGAGACAAAGTGCATTTATATTTGGCTCGTCTGCTTTTTAAAATTGAGAATTAGGAATAGAACATAAAAGCTTTACCAAAGCAGTGAAGTAACAAGGGGAAAGCATTGGGAGAGAAGAGAAAGAGGTGAAAGAAAAAGAAAAACAGGAGAGGAAGAGAGAGAAGGTTGAAAAAAACAGGCAAGGTAAGGACAGTGGCTGAAGCAGAGTGTGGGAGAGGGGAAGATGAGTTCACACAGAGAAGGACCAAACCAGACAGGCCATGGTTAAGAGTGTGGCTTTGGCGCCGGATATCTGGATTCTAAATCTTTAAAAATCCCACATCACATGTCATGCTTATTTGTTGAAACATTGAAAGGATCGCCCCAAGATCAGAAATAAGACTAGGATGGCTGCTCTCACTAGTTTCATTTGACCTGGTCCTCCTGTACTTAGCTGGCAGGGTAAGGCCGGAAAAACAAATGCAGGAAAAGGAAGGAGTAAAACTTAACTAATCACGGATGACATGATTTGTGTGCACAGAAATTCCCCAGGCGACTTCAGCAAGGTCTCTGAGTACAAGGTCAATCTATAAAAATCAATTACATTTCTATGTGTGAGCACCAATAAAGGGAAAATGGATATTTACAAAGTGATGTGTTCAACTGTATAAAACATTTCAGATGCCTTGCCGAGCCTTGTTTTTCTCAAGTATAGGGTTAGGGCCACAAAAACAACACTAACAGTCACAATACGAGGGGCAGCAGCGGCAGTAGCTGGGGGTCACAGAGTATCTGCCATGTGGCAGACAGTGTTCTGACCCTTTACCTGGATTTGTTCTTGTCACCTTCACAACCACCCTTTAACATTTGTGATGAGGATTTAGTGAGGAAATGTATGTAAGATACTTAGCAAATTTCCTCACATATAATAAATGATCAATAAATGTTAGCTATATATAGACAATCATGATTTTAGAGAGACACATAGACCCAGAGTGGAGCTGCTATTTATTTGGTTTAAGTTTTGTAGAATAAACAGTCATACATTTTTTTTAAAAGATTTTATTTATTTATTTGACAGAGAGAGATCACAAGTAGGCAGAGAGGCAGGCAGAGAGAGAGAGAGAGAGAGGGAAGCAGGCTCCCTGCTGAGCAGAGAGCCCGATGCGGGACTCGATCCCAGGACCCTGAGATCATGACCTGAGCCGAAGGCAGCGGCCCAACCCACTGAGCCACCCAGGCACCCCCATTGTTTTTGTTTTTTAAAAAATTTTAAATAGCTCATGAATTCATTTATTCAGCCAGGTCTAGAAGCTGCTCCTGGGTCTCGACATACAGTGGATAAGCAAAATAGATAAAATCTATGCCCTAATGGAGTTTATGGTTTATGGAGGAAAATAGAGATTCATCATATAGTCTCACAACTAGGAGAATATAACCCCCCGCCCCCATAAAAGGAGTTACAAGAATGTAAAAGGGAGGAATGAGGTCTGGGCCACAGAATGAAAAGAGGCTTTGATACAAAAAAAAAAAAAAAAAATCACAGGTGAGCTGAGTTTAGAAGGACAAGTGGTATAGGGGCAGGGATAGGAGAATGTCCCATGGAGAGGAAGAGGTCTGTTTGAAGGGGATGAAGGTTATAGGTGAAAAGAGAGCTTTGCATGTTTCAGGGATTGAAAAAAATGTCTGAGTGGCTAGAGCTCAGAGAATGGGAGGGTTGTTATGTGAACGGTGGCTAGAGTAGGACAGGGGATGGGCAGTCATTTTCACAGCTGTCCTAAGAACAGTGCAGTGTACTGTGGGGTTTCATGCAAAGGAATGATGTGGTCAGATTTGTGTTTTGAAAATATTTCTCCAATGAGGAGACTACTGCTATCGTCTGGGAAAATAGGAGAGTGTAACCCAGACTAGGACACCAGCAATAGAGAGAGGAATTAGTGGGAAGATATGTGACTTGTCTAAGGGGTAGAATTGATGAGGTTTGGAATTAGCTTGGGTGAGGGAGGAGGGATGGCCCACTGATTCTTCCCCTCCTAGCATCTGACTTGAAGAACTGGGTGACTAGAAGGGACATTCACTGAGGTTAGGACAACCTTTCTTCACTGTTAAATAGGTTTGCTAATTTTGTAGTGAAACTTGAAATGATATTTGAAGTGTTTACTTTCCTGTGGAAATTTGAATATCTTACTCATGGGGAAAGGCTGAAGACACTGATTTTGGAAGCTTAGAGATATTTACTCTTTGTTTCCCCTTTGACTTTCAAAAGATGCCAAGTTGTTCTATCTTTAGTCTAAAAAGAAAAAAAGGCAGGGATATCAAACTTCTAAATTCCTAAATGTTACATTTAGAACCAGTCTCTCACCATCCTCCCTCCATCATATGTGTTTCTCCAACCTGTGAAACGGAATGCATCCAGCGCAGAAATCTATGTCTTTAACTTCACTTTGTGAACCTTTAGGTCTCTTCTCCCTGTAACACCAAGCAGAAGAAAACAATTCTTGGGGTTGGGAAGTTACAGCCTCATCCAGTGATTGTCCATACTCGGTCGTATTAAGACCTAGCTGCTCTGATGTTCTCTGCTTCTGGCTTGGAAGGTCTTGGACAGATAGAGTTGGGCTAGGAAAGACTTTCCCATCTCTTGGTCAAAGCTTTCCCTTAATTCTAGTGGTTCTGGAGTTGATCTGAGCAAGCCCAGGAAAAGGGCCTAGAGTTGGCTCAGGTTCCCCAGGACTGATTGGGTCCCCCTAGACCTTGGCATTATCTCAGAGAAGGCCTGAGGCAGATCAGAGTTTGAGCCTTCTGGACTTCTTTCCATTTATATGTAGCAGAAACTAGCCCACAGGAATGCCAGCAGGGATGAGAAGGCACTAGTGGTTTAGTCAGTGGGAAATGTGAAGTTGGAGGGCAGTCCCACAGTCTGATCCTATGCCTAAGTACTGGATGGAGGTAAAGAGTGTGGGCTGATGGTGGTTCCGTGTGTGTGTGTGTGTGTGTGTGTGTGTGTACCACCCTCATGGCAGGTTGTAGGTGATCTCTGTCATTCTCCCACACTGTTTCATCACTGTTTCACAAACACACATGCACACCAGTGTCCTCAGTCTGTGCCACCCTCTCTGTCAGAGCCTAGCAGCCTCCTTGGCGTAGGGGACTTGGAATAGGACTTCATGTGTTGTCTGAGTTTCCTGCAGCTACTAGACTCGGAGGCTACAGTGAAATCTGAGCATGGGAACTCTCTTGGGCTGCATTTCTCCTCCCCTCCCCTCATCCCCTGCTAACGGCCTGACTCTGCGCTGTCTTCGTTCCTGCAGCACTCCACTTCGGTGAGCATCATGGGCTTCTCCAACACATTGGAGATGGAGCTGTCATCTACCAGGCTGGCAAGGACCCTAGAGCCACAGATCCAGAGTGTGAGCAGCCTGACCGCTGCCCCTTCCCACATGGTCCCAAGCCTGCTGAGCAGCACACCCGCAACTGTGTCCGGCCTGACGAGTGGTCAAAACCAGGCTATGCCCAGCCTGACAGTCAGTCATCTGCAGACTGTACCCAGCCTTGTGCGCAGCACGCCCCAGTCTGTGCCTGGTCTGATGAATGATTCCTCCCAGGCCATCACAAGCCTAGCAAGTGATCACTCGCAGGCCAGGCCCAACCCAATGTCTGGTGCCACCCAGACTATGCCAAGTCTGGCAACTTGTCCTCTGCAGAGCATGCCTCCAGCTTCTGACATGCAACCGGAAACCGGGTCCAGCTGCAGTCCTGGCTCTGGCCAAACTGGAGGGAGCCTGTGCCCTGCAGATGGGGCTGACCCCTCCCTTGGGAATGCCCTGTGTAAGGTAAGTCCTAGGGAAAATGACATAAAACTTCCTCTGCTCATCATTCAGCAGCAGGGTGGCAAAGGCTTATCCTGACATTAGCTTAATAGCTCTATGACTACTAACAGTAAAACCATCTGATTTCTTTGATTCTTTTTGGCTTTTCACTTTTGAAAGATGGAGAGTGAGGATTCTACTCGCTTCACTGACTCTCTGGGACAAGACTCCACAACCCCAGGTCTGGAGGTTTCCAAGGGTTTGGCTATGCCTTCAGAACTGGAGGAGCCAATTAACCTCTCTGTGAAGAAACCTCCACTGGTCCCAGCAGTCAATACATCCATGGCTCTGCAGCAATACCGGAACCCAAAAGGTGAGGTGCAAGTCAATAAGCAGCCTGTCACTCGTGCAGGCCACAGGCATGAGCTCAGCACTTCTGGTCAGGAGACAGGCTCGAGGCAGGAGGGAGAAGCGTTTCTCTCTCAGGCTCATTTCACTTCCCTCCAACACGAACTTACTGGGACCTGTTCTGTTTCCCTCACTGTGGTCAGGACTTAGCCTCCTGTAACATTTCCATGCAAAAAGTTCTGGAGGCGGAGGAGAGGTGGGGGAAACAGGAAGAACTCATCCTAGAGGGGCTAGCCTTAGCAAAATATTTTAGGGAAAAGAGCATATCTGACTTTGGAGTCAGGTATATCTAACTTAGAAAACTTTTTACCTTTGTTCTTTTATTCTTTGTTCTGTTCTTTTTACCTTGGACCTTTCTGAGCTGGTTTCTTTCTCTGTAAATGGGGCTAATCATAGCTACTACATAGACTACTGGGACCAATAACTACAGTGAGATCATTTGATGACTTTCTCTGTAGTAACAAGAATTGGCCATGCTTTGCCTCACACCTGGCAGTCCTATGGATTTGTGCTGTGCCCCAGAGTAAAGGGAATTTGGACCAGTGTAGACACCCTCTGATTCTCTTCTCAGCTACCTACATACCTTCTCAATTGGAGCTTCCTTTTTTCTGTCATAAGCAAGGGCTAGCTGGGAAGTTTGAAAGCAACCACGGAGTGACTGTTTGGGACTTTTTCTCTTTAATGTATGATATGTGTTTAGTCTGTAATGATCACTCCATTTCTTATACATTTAATAAATGAAAATGAAATAATTTTTCCCCTTGTTTTTTCACACTGACTGAAAGACCAACTGAACAATGATTGGTTCTTGTTAACTGCATAATAATGGGACCCTGAATTTTAAGCAGTTAAATTTTTTGGACCCTGGTTGCCCATGGAAAGTGCCTGGTGCTGAGTGGTGCTCAGTAAATGCCAGTTTCCTTCTCCCTCCCCACACCGCCTCCTGCCCGTCCACACAGGCTCTACTGCACTACTCAGGGTAGGGCTTCAGGGAGCCTTTTGCCTATGGAGTATGAACTGGACTCTCAGGTAGTACTAAAATCCCAGCACTTGGGTGGAAAGGCAGAGGCTGGACAGAAGGACTCCTCAGAGCACGTAACACTAGTATATGGAGAACAAGAGATTTCTGAACTCACTTGGAAGGTGAGAAGCTGGCCCCTCAGCACCTGACCCAACACTCACCCCTAGACAGCCTCTGAATGTAATGTGTGGTTTTTTAAATTTATTTTTAACTTTTTAACTTTTTAATTTTTAAATATTTTTGAAGTTTTATTTAAGTAATTGCTACATCCGACATGGGACTCGAACTCACAACCCCAAGATCAAGAGTTGCATGCTCTTCTGACTGAGCCAGGCAGGCACCCCATGTCTGTTTGTCTTTTTATTTATTATTTATTTATTTATAAAGATTTTATTTATTCCCATTTGAGAGAGAGAAGGAACACAATAAGGGGTAGGGAGAGAAAGAAGCAGGCTCCCCACTGAGCATGGAGCCCAACGTGGGGCTCGATCCCAGGACCTGAAGATCATGACCTGAGCCAAAGGCAGAACCTTAACCATCTGAGCTTCCCAGGGACCCCTCTGTTTGTCTTTTTAAATATTTTATCTATTTATTAGAGAGAGAGAGAGAGAGCATGTGCACGCACATGTGGGAAGGGCAGAGGAGAGGGTAATAGTCCCAAGTAGACTCTGCACTGAGCGTGGAGCCTGATGTGGGTCTCGATCCCAGGACCCTGAGATCATGATCTGAGCCAAAACCAAGAGTTGATGCTTAACCGGCCAAGCCACCCAGATGCCCCTGTTTATCTTTTTAAAAGAAGGTGGGCTTCTTTCTCTCTGAGGAAGCAGAGCCATGGTAGGATTGCCACCATTATGAATGATTGCAGTGTGGGTAATGATTGTGTGACAGATGTGTGGCCAACGGGATGCGTAGTACATATGAGTGGAAGGTATGGGTTATAGGGCATGTTAGAAATGTACATCACAGGCATTTGTCTTTTGTCTTAGAGCATGAGAATTTTGAACAAGGAGCCGTGGAGATGGATGCAAAAGAGAATCAGAGTATCAGGTAACGGGCTTTTGGCCCAACCTCCGTCTCTCACCCTCCAACCTCATGTCCTGGGAGGTTGGCACAGGAAGCCAGCATCCTTGATGACTAACTAGAAGCAGAACTTTACCTATAACCGTCTTCTTCAACTCCCAGACCCTCGAGCAGTAGTATGTGGTTGGGAGCCTAGGATCTTGTGGGAGGATATCCTAGCTCCTGCAGCAGGAGGCATGTGCTTCCTCTTTAGGAATTCCCTTTCTTTGAGCAGAGGGCCCCCCACCCCCACCCTGGGGCAGGAAGGTGACATGTAAGCCTGCACAGGGTGGGACTGGGATCAGGGGCAGCAGCATGTGGGATCGTGGATGAGCTGACTTAGAGGCTGGGGTCAGAGGAGGCTCCTCTCAAGACCCAGGGGTGTCTCTCTTGCCACAGGCCCTTCCACAGCGAGCCTAAGATTCCCTACGTGCGGCTGGAGCGACTCAAGATCTGTGCTGCCTCCTCGGGAGAGATGCCGGTGTTCAAGTTGAAGCCCCAAAAGAATGAGCAGGATGGGAGCTTCCTGCTGATCATCGAGTGTGGCACTGAGTCCTCCAGCATGTCCATTAAGGTACCTCTCTGCTCTGTCTTGTCCTTGAACTTGGCTCACCCTGGGAGCCTCTCTTTTCTCTCTGCTTCTGTCAGAATTCTGGCTCTGTCGCTGACGCTGACCTGGTGCAGATTTACCCCTGGCTGTGAGGGGGCTGTCCCAGCATTCCTGGGGCTCAGCTGGCCTGGGGACCTGGTCAGTCCATCCTCTCCCTCCCTCCACAACTCGTTGGTGCTATGCTCTGACTGCTGACTCCCTTCTTCTCCAAGGTCAGCCAGAACAACATGCCTGATGCCATCCAGGCCCCAAGTCTTGGGGGAAGAAAGGTCACTGTCACTTCTCTGGCTGGGCAGCAGGCACCAGAGGGGGAGGGTGTATCTCCTGAGGAGCAAAGACTCATTCCTCGGACCCCTGGAGCCAAGAAGGGGCCCCCAGTACCCATGGAGAACGAGGATTTCTGCGCCGTGTGCCTCAACGGGGGGGAGTTGCTGTGCTGTGACCGCTGCCCTAAAGTGTTCCACCTCTCCTGCCACCTGCCGGCCTTGCTTGGCTTCCCGGGGTAAGCCATTCAGGTCCTAGCAGGGTGCTTTTCTGAGAGGCCTCTCTCAGGCCCACACAGCTCCCTGGGCTGGGCTTCTTCCCGGTCTAGGCCCCTGTGAACTGCAGGTCTGTGAGTTAGCAGCCCTGCTGCTGTGTCTTGTGTGCATGGACAGGCAGACGTTTGAGACTGGAGTGGTTTCCTTTCTTCCTCTGTTCCCAGCTTCCTCCTACACACACAGATTTGTCCCCATACTCCTGTTGCAGCCCCTTGCTGAGTCCTTTGTTTTTCTGGATTCACTCCATCCCGAGTTACTGAATTTCTTTCAAGCTGGTGGTTAGGAAGCCATTCCTTACAGGGAGGACTAGGTACTGAGTCTCCCAAACTATTGCACCCCCACCCCCACCCCCCACCTGCCCTGGGTATCTTGGAGCAGAGGGATAGGGGAGGTGGCTCTGGGCCATGTGCTGAGGCCTCACTGGGCCTCACCTGCCTCCGCAGGGGAGACTGGGTGTGTACCTTGTGCCGCAGCCTGACCCAGCCAGAGATGGAGTATGACTGTGAGAATGCCCGCTATTACCAACCTGGAATGCGGGCCACTCCTGGCCTGAGTGTCTATGACCAAAAGGTAGGGAGGGGTCTCTGGGAACAAGGTTCCCTGCTTGGGGCAGCCCCCCTGTGCCAGGGCCTGAGACTTTTCTGAGGGGTTGGGAGGCCTCTCTACCTACCTTTCTGTTGGGTGATGCCTGACAGCCTGGTCCGTGGGGGTTTGCTGTGAATTCCTTCCTGCCAGCTGTTTTCCTCTGGTCTGGGAGGCTGGGCTCTGCCTTCTCATGGTAGCCCGTGCCCTGTGGGACAGAACTGCCCCTGCTGGAGTTACCAGGGTCACTGTCTTCAGTCTTCTTGAGGTGGGGCCGGGGAGAAGTAACATGCTGCCCTTCTGGTTTCTGCAGAAGTGTGAAAAGCTGGTGCTGTCCTTGTGCTGCAATAGCCTCAGCCTGCCCTTCCACGAGCCCGTTAGCCCGCTGGTAAGGAAGGCTGCCTGTTTCTGCCAGCTCCCGGGGTCCTGGGCCCGTGGTGGGTCCCAGGGGTATCCAGGGCGGGCTCAGAGCATGGCCACTTGGAAGTCGAGTTAATACGTGCCCGGACTAGCGGACCCAGCGGTGGCCACCACAGCCCCCCCACCCCACGGCCACTGCACCGGACTGGACATGAGCCAGTCCTCTTTTCCCCCATCTCTTTGTCTTCTTTCTCCACTTTTCTTCTTGCTGCCCTTCTCTTTGTTGTGTTCTTTCACTCCTGTCCTACCTCATTCTCCATCTTTTCCTTCTTCTGCACCTCCACTTTTTCTCTCTTCCTGCTTGGCTTCCCCTTCTCTCCTCCCCCAAGGCCCGGCATTACTACCAGATTATCAAGAGGCCCATGGACCTGTCGATCATCCGAAGGAAGCTGCAAAAGAAGGACCCAGCTCATTATACCACCCCAGAGGAGGTGGTATCAGACGTCCGCCTCATGTTCTGGAACTGTGCGAAGTTCAATTATGTATGTCTTGCCTGTTTTCCCTCTCCACTATTTCCCGGGGATCCCAAGACTCTTGGCTGGATGGGGATATCAGGTTTGGTCCTGAGTTGCCATTAAGACTTGGGAACAGACTTTTTGGGGCCCCCATAGTGAGTATTTATAAGCTCTCTCCCACTCTTGGGCCTCAGCATGGACTCAGGAGGAAGAAGGGGGAGTGCTAGTGGTTGGCCATCTGTGGGTAACTGTCAGGGCCACTTCTGCTTTGAGAGATGACACTAAACTGATTGTCTTAAGTCTTTAGGAGAAAATGTCACCTTCTAGACCTCCAGGAAACTAGCCAGGCTTTGCACTTGCTGTAGAGCTCTTGAGGGACCACGAAGAGATGGGCTGGTGGGAATGGGCAGGAACATCATGCTGTCCTTCCCCTTCAGCCTGACTCAGAAGTCGCAGAGGCCGGTCGCTGCCTGGAAGTGTTCTTTGAGGGCTGGTTGAAGGAGATCTACCCAGAGAAACGGTTTGCCCAGCCAAGGCAGGAGGACTCAGACTCCGAGGAGGTGTCTAGCGAGAGTGGGTATTCCACTCCCCAGGGCTTCCCATGGCCCCCCTATGTGCAGGAGGGCATCCAGCCCAAGAGGCGGCGGCGGCACATGGTAAAGATTGCTGCCAGGTGGTGGGCGGACGTGGGGGGTGGTGGGGCAGGCAGGGGGCACCCAAGCAGCATGTGTAGGGCAACCTAAAGCCAGACTTCTAGGGAGGCACAGGTGAGTGGTGACCATGAACCCTCACTCCCAGCCCCTTAGTCTAAGGGGAAGGCAGCCGTGTGAGGCTCTTGAAGTTTCATTACTGCTGAGACTTGAAACTCAGAGAGGTGAATGTACATGCCCAGGTCACCCAGCAAACTAGCAGCAGAATCAGGGTAAGAAGCCAGGGCTCCTAGCTCGGGGCTGGTTTTTCTGCACTGTGATCCCTAGGATAGGAGAAACAGCTGTCTCTATCTGATCTCAGCTTGGGTTTGGGAGAAAGGAAGGTGTATTTCCAGTCCCTTGGTGTAGAGAAGGAGGAAGAGGTGTTGCTCGCAGCAAAGAGAGCTCCTCCGACCTTGTGTCTGGTCCCACATAGGCAGACTTGAGATATCACTTAATGCTGTTTCATTCCGCTGAACTGTATTGCCTGCCTGCTGGGTGCTGGGGCACGACCAGCCACCCCCCTGTTGTGTACCGTACTTGGTACACTGTAGTGTTCAGTGGCTGCAGTGAGCCTCGCTGTTGCATTCCTGGGCTAGACTAGAACACCTGTGCTCTGGGGAGTCCCAGTCTGGACACTGCACCTTTCCACATTAACAGGGGCTACACTGGGCCATGTTAATGCCACACACATATATATATATATATATTTTCCTTTCAGGAGAACGAAAAAGCAAAACGCATGTCCTTCCGCCTGGCCAGCAGCGTCTCCCAGGTGTGAGAGCTGGCAGCAGAGCAAGCAGCCTGGCAGCTGCCACGCCATCCTCTCGACCACTGTCCCCACCTTTCAGCTCATTCTCTTCAGACCGTGGATGTGAGACGAGTCTTGTCGAGCCATGGAGTGCTCTTCTTTGCCGTTTGCATCTTACAGCATTCATTTGGGAGCCATCGTGCATCCACTACAGAGAAGATTCCAGTAATAAACAGCAAAGAGGGAGGTGTTCCCGATTCCCAGACAAATCAGATGTGTAGGGTCCACTGGACAAGACCATGCCGGTCAGGCTCGGGAGGACCTAACCTCCTTGGTGACCTCCCTCTGCTGAGGAAAGCAGACTTTTCTCACCTTTCAGTGTGCAGGGCTCAGGAGCAGTGTATATATCCGAAGTCCTCCTGGGCCCTGAGGGGTGGGGGAGAGAAGGGAGAGAGGTTCTGACGTATAGCAGGCCTGTGATCGCTGGCCCAGCATAGCCAAAGACTGTCACTGTTTGCCTTTGCTTGGCCTGCTGGGACAGGATGCTGCCCTGTGCAGGGTAATGGAGGCTTCTAGAGACCAGAGGTCTCAACTGGTGCCTATTTGGGTTCTAACGGTTTTCAGGGTATTTGTTCCTCATGCCCCCTCTCCCGATGTTGACTTAGGTGGCCGCTTTGCTCTAGGTGGTATGGCCTTCTTGATGGGGCTGGGTGGCTGTGCAGGGACTGCTGATGGCTTCAGGCTCAGATTTCACTGGCAGGCTTAAGGAGATGTCAACTGCAGAGCCTGTCCTCTGTGTCACTGACTTTGGGTTCATAGCTTTTCTTCGGTGTCAGAACCTGCTTTCCTGGGAGTGATTGTCAGTGGCCATCTCTTCAGTGTCTCCACTCAGGTCCGGACCCTGAGTTTTGCCTTGGAAACCTGAGAGGCAGGGGCTGGCCAAGGAGGCGGCCCCAGAACAGCTCACCCTGCTGGGCTTCTCCTCCTTACATATCCTAGCCCTCAGCTTCTCCACTTTCACAGAGCCAAAGATCAGAAGCGAGTGCTCTGACTCGCCTGCCCCTGGGCTCCCCACAGCCCAGAAAAAGCCAAGACACTAGTGGCCACCCTTTTCTGACGGAGGCTGGAGAAGGCCAGAGGGTGAGCCAGGAGCCTGATCTAACTGCTCCTGGGGGAATGTTGTGTCTAGGATGGAGAAGGGAAAAACTTGAGAGGTGAGGAGCCAGAGTCCTTCAGTGACCTTGAAGCAACTTCAGGATGTCACTTCTCCAAGAATGCAGAGGGAAGTGTTCTGGAAGCCGCAGGCACAGGAATTCCAGACTGCATCTCAGGTGAAGAGGGATCTTCATGGCCTGTGATGGGTGTTTGGGAGGAGGAGGCATAGGCAGCTGCGGGGAATCAGGCTATTTCCCCAGCGAGGACTTGGTGGAGAAGGAGCTACTGCTGATGATGCTGGGGGAGATGAGAGTGGACGCGCCCATGGCCTGGCCTGCAGACGCAGCTGTCTCTGGTCTGGTCACGGAGTGACTAATTTCAAGGGAGTCTTAGGTTATGGCTTTATTTTTGCTAAGAGATGAAGTTTAAGGAAGTTCTTGTGTGTAGGGCCTTTGTCAATGGGAACATTCTGCCCGGAGAAAACATTTCTTCTCTCCTTGTCAGTTGGTGTTACTGCTCATTTCCTTCACCCCACAGGCTGAGAGGCCATCTTCGCTTCAGAACCAATCGCGCCCTTGGCCTGCCATTCTTTCACCAGCCCTTGCCAGGCTCTCCTCCACAATTGGGCTTCCATAGTCCTGTTTCCTAGTCGGGAGTAACTAAGTCTTTAATGCTCCAGTAGCCAGGCAATCTTTATTTAGGTCTAGCCCTCTGCTCTTTGGGGCACACATGACTCTGGCTTGGGTTTTAGCCACTTTCCTTTCAATATTTGAATCTTTTTTTCCCTGTTGAGTTGACTTGGCAAGGTTCCCTCTGTAATTACCTCACTAATTCATGCTCTTGGTCATCTTTCCTTTGTTGTGGCCCCTACCCCCACCTCCCCTGAGTGAGCATCGTGGTGCTATGTGTCAGACAGTCAGGTAAGGGCTGCAACAGGCTCAAATCTGATTGGGATCCTTCTACAGGACCAACTGGAGGCCACAAATAAGCAGAAATGCCTGGCTAACTGCTTGGCTTCCCTCCTATGACATATAGTGTGCTGGGCCAGAGATCTTAGTAATGTAGTAGAGAGTCACATATTCCTTTCCCATCGCAGAGACCCTGCCTGCTGAGAGGCCCACTTCAGCACCTGAGCAGACAGAGGGTGTCCTTCCCTGCAAGGGTGAGAGGCCCTGCCCTACCACACCACCCCTGCACTGGTTACCCCACCACACCCCTGCCTCTCCCCAGGCTTTTCCTGTGGACTTAGCACCAATGTTTTATGTTGTGGTTTGGTTTTATTTTTGCATGCAGAAAACAGAACATGGGTTTTTAGAAATTAAAAGAAAAAGCTGCTAGCCGAGTGACTGACTTCAGTGGCTCTTAACTAATGTCTGAGCTGATCCTGCTTTTGACTTACTCCCATAATGGCCCACTTTGAAGTCAGTCAGATCCTTTGGCCCTTGACTAAGTCATGAAATGGTAGTGAGTTCTGGGTCCTCCCATTATAGAACGCAAGTGTGAGAGGAGAAATGGGGCTCCTTGGATATACTGAGAAATAGGAGGGCAGAGTGGCTTCAGTGGATGCAAAGGGGATTTTAGTGCAAAAATTGGTGCAGGATGAATTGTGGAGTACTATTCCAGAACATGGGTAGGCCGGCCCTACCTGACTTCTAGCAGTTGCCAATTACACCCCCTCTAAAGGTCCCCCTCCCACAGTGTCAGCTGCCTGACCCTCTGTAGACTCTGCTCTAAGACTTGATAGGTTCTGGCTCCCTCTGGCAACAGGTCTTTGCCTTGCTTCTGAGACCTAGACCTCTCCTCATTTGTTTCCAGGCTCTGCTCTGCTCTCTCTCCCAATCCCTGATGTCATGTCACCTGTAGTCTTCTCTTCTGAACTCCCGAACTGAGACTTTGCTCCTTTGGGATCACCATCCCCCATGCTTCCTCTTCTCCCATGCCCTCCTTGCTGTTTATTGAAATTGCCTGCTCCTTTAGCCCAGTTCCCTGACCTCCTCTCTCTTTGTCTCAGCCTTTTCCCGGGCTGCTTCCTCTCCCTAGCCTGAGCCTGTGGTCCATCACATATGGACATTTTTATCAGGATCCTGAGCTTTCCTATCCCCTCTAACTCAAAACTTCCCCTGAAACTGTCAACCGTTCTCCATTTTTGGCATCAGCTTATTTTCTGCTCCCCTCTCCTGGGTTGCTAAGCATGACAGTTTCATAGTTGACACCCTCAGTTGGGCTGTCAGCATTGATGGGTGTATCTTTGACTTGTAATTACACCGCTTTCTGTCTATGTCCCTCATCTTTGCTCTCAGCAAATGACTGACCCCACTGCCTACTTCACAGAACAGAGTCCCTAAAGTGAGAAACTCCTTGCCCATTTGCTCCTCTCTCCCTCCCATCTGTGTCCACATCCCTCCTCAGATTGTTCCCTTCTGCTCCTGTTCAGTGCTCTGTTTCTTGAATCCTGCTCTGTGGCCTCCAAGACTTTGCTCTGTCCCTTATCCCACCACTCCCACTTCCTGGAACCTCAACCTCCCTCTCCAATGGCAGCTTCACAAAGCCTACAAACAAGCAGAGGTCGCCCCCAGACTAAAACAAAGCTTCTTAGAATCGGTTGCTCCTTACCCATTGTCCTTATTGACTAAGTTTCTTTGAAAAAGGATTTTTTTTCCCGTTAATTCTTCTCACTCTTCAACCCTCCACAGCTTTTCATAAGAGTCACCAGTGACCACCCAGTTGCCAAATCGAAAGAATACCTTTCAGTTCTCAACCTTCTTGACGTCTCCACAGCATTTCACACCATCTACCACTCGCTCTTTTGAGACAGCCCCATCACATGGCTTTTCTGACACCGCAGGTGTCTGGGTTATTCTCTTCCCTCTCGGCCACACAGGCTGAGACTTTAATGTCTTGACAAGCGAACACATCTGTAGCTCCTTGCAGTCTCCCCTCTTCAGGAATGGGACAGTCAGGAGTAAGCATGGCTGCTCCTGCTCCCTTCCCTCTGTGTCTGCCTGTTTTCCCTGAGTCTCTTTCTTCCCCTGGGCTCAGTTCTCCCCATGCCAGTCATGTTTATGAGCTCTCCTGGGAAGAGAGCTTCTGCAATCCTTTCTCTCTGTCCTTCCCAGTGCAGCATAGAGACAGATTTTAGCTATGTTTGCCAAGAGGTCTCATCCAACTCAGCCCAAGAATGTGGATTGAGTCTTACCAAAAAGCAGTTTGGGTAAATGGGATTCCCAGGCTGGTGGGCAGCTCATTGCCATGATCCCCATACCAGTTAGAGCTGGCCACAGTTCGTGAGATGCTAGGGATCATGGTAAAACATGTTTCCATTTCGTGGGTCGTTGTGCTTCTAGTCTGAAGGAGGATCCCTGCAGGGGTGGCTGTCTGCCACTGATAACATTCTGGTGGGGGGAAGACTGAGAAGTGCTGGGAGTCATCACTTGCTTGGGGCCCAGTTGAGGTCAGACGGGCCTCTTTTGGCCAGGTCTCTCCCATCTGTACTGATATCACCCCGTTTGCTCCAGCTATTCCTGGAGTTGGAGGCAGATGTCAGGTGTTTTCTTGGAGGTGGGGTGAGATAGTAAAAAGTTACTGATTTGAGATGCTGAACACCTAAATTTTGGTTCTGCCAGTTATGAGCTATGTGACGTTGGGTAGTTTCCCCATCTATGAAGTTGGTTGGGGGAGGGGGTTGAAAATAGTGATCTCTCCGAGGCTGTGCTACTGGAATGATGGTGCTGGTGATTCGAACTCTAAAGCTCAGGTGCCACAGGGAGCAAGGGAATATTGGGGATAGGACATAGCTGGGGAGTCTTGGCCAAGGCAGGACAAAGGGACTCACAGGCTAGACTGAGCACTTTGAGGAAAGCAGCTTTGAGCTGCTTCTTGAGCCAATATGCCCATTCCTCAAGCTGCACCTCTTTCTTGGATATCTAGGATGAGTTCCTCTTGGGCCTTTTTCAGAAGTGGCCATTGGATCCAAAGTGGTTGGGGGCAGGAAGGAGGAATATTGTGAAGGGAAATGTCACTGATCTTAAAAGGGCCTACACATTCAAGAACAAATTAAAAATAGCATTTTTCTTTACCAATAATTGTGTCCTGGAGTGTTTCTTCAGTAATGATGGCCGAACCTACTTCGTGGTCTTCTTGCCCCTGGACTCCCAGCATCATGAAGAACACAAGGTGAGGAAGAACAGACTGGGAAGTCTTCCATCTAGGGAAGAACTAAACTCTTGGCTTCTTGTTGCATGAACACAGCCCATTCCTCAAAATTCAGTCAATGAGTCTGAGGCAGAGTTAAGAGAAAGCAGTCTTATGAGTGTCCACCACTTCCAGACACTGAATACCTCAAAAATGTCCTTTATATAGGGCCATTCCCCAGTCACCTAGCCTTAGCTCTCCTCTCTGCCCACTCTACACCCGTGGTTTCTAGCCATGTGGGGGAGAATGACATTGTTTTGAATATTCATCATTCATTTCGACTGCATAGAATCTGAACCCCTTTCCTATTTGGGCGGAATTCCCCACTTCAGGAGTCTTGGGAGGCAGAGCTCACTCTTCACTACAGTAGCTAAATATATTAACATCTTGATTTATCAGCATGCCCCGTAGCTAGGATACAGGTCTAATGGTAGTCATTAAAAAAAAAAAAAAAAAAGCAGGGACCACAGAGACTTCTCTGGTGATGGTATTGGTTGCAGTGAGGCGAGGTTTCCATGGCAGCAAGAGCAGCAGAATGAGCTGAAGCCCCTGGTGCTTGATGGCAGTGCTGGTTTTCTACAGCCAGACCCATTAGCTCCTAATCCTCTCGCCTTTCCAACAATTCTGTGAACACTCTCAACAAATATTTTATAGAATCATTTTCTGCTTAAGTGAACCAGAATTGGTTTCTTTTTGTTGGAACTAAGCACCCTACTGATGCAGAAATCTTAGAGAATCTCATCAAGTCAGGGACCCACTTTCTGAGCTCCAGACACCTCCACTTCAGTGTCTTGATGTCACCTGACGCACTAGTCAGTCCCTGGCACCCTTAATGTAGTCTTACTATATAGTCTCTATCTCTGAAGCCAGGGACATGGGAAAAAAAACCAGTGGAATGTGGTGTCAGAGAAGATTGTGTTTCAAGGAAGGACGATCATCATTTTTTAAAAAGATTTTATTTGGGAGAGAACACGAGTGGGTGGGAGGGGCAGAGAGAGACCTACTGAGTGGGGAGCCAGCCAGACATGGGCTCAATCCCAGGACCCTGGGATCATGACCTGAGTGAAAGGCAGATGCTTAACCGACTGAGCCACCCAAGGGCCCCAGATGATTATCATTTTTTTAATGCTTAAGATGAGATCTGGAAGTCTTCCTCACCCCCACCCCTTCCCAGAGAGACTTACAGCAACCTCCAGGAAGCTTAGGAATACACTTTCAGTCCGGTGGGCAAATAAATCTCTGTCTTTGGTATAAGAGTATAGGCTCAACTGCTGTAATGACAAAAAAGGCCCCAAAACAAAGGGACTTTAAAAAATGGAAATATGTTTCTTTTCCAGGTAATAGTCCCAGAGGTAAGCAAACAGGTTAAGGTAGGTAACGATGGCTTTGCTCTGTGAAATTGTTGAAGAACCTAGGTTGTTTTTGTTTTTTTAAAAATTGTTATTTGAGAGAGAGAGAACAAGCAGGGGTGGGGGGCTGGCAGAGGGAGAAGCAGACTTCCTGCTGAGCAGGGAGCCCAATGCAGGACTCCATCGCAGGACCTGAGATCATGACCTCAGCCGAAGGCAGACACTTAACTGATTGAGCCACCCAGGCGCCCAGAACACGGGTCCTTTATAAGGTCTGGTTACACCATTCTCTAGGATGGCACTTTCATCTGTATGGTTGAAGTGGTTGACCAGTGGCTTGTCTGTGTTCCTGTCTGAGGAAGGGTAAAGAAAGAGGAAGCGGAGGGAGGACAAGCAATTTCATCCAAAACTGGTGTCTTGGAAGTTGTACACATCACTGCTTCTGACATGCAAATTCACGAAGCATTCCATATTTTATTTTTTTTAAATATTTAATTTATTTATTAGACAGAGATCACAAGTAGGCAGAGAGAGAGGAAGGAAAGCTCTCTGCTGTGTAGAGAGCCTGATGTGGGGCTTGTTCCCAGGACCCTGGGATCATGACCTGAGCCGAAGGCAGAGGCTTTAACCCATTGAGCCTCCCAGGAGCCCTGCATTCCATATTTTAAAGTATGAGCTTTGGATCAAGATTATCATTCTATTTCATCCACGCATGTACATGTTCCTGTAATTCTAATGGGATTGTATTACAATAGAGTTGCATGGATAAAACCTGGTTTAGAAAAGAAAAACAAAAACCTGTGTCTTGGAAAGTGTTATATACATCACTACTTCTCAAAATCACTTGGTTAGATCTTATTCATAAGGCAACATCCAGCTATAGAGGAGGTTTGGAAACATGAACACCATAACCTCAGCCATGCCCTAGCCAAAGAACTAAGGCCTGGTGCTGGTAGAAACAGTTGTCTTTCACTAGGGTTCTAGAGAAGGTTTCTGTCCATTTGTTTCAGTGAGTTGCAGGTGTGGCCCACTGACAATGTGTCACTTTATGGCAAAGGCTGTGCCAGGGCAGAGCCTCTGTGACTTTTTAAGCTTATTAATTGGCTTAATGGAGCATTTATCCTCTCCATATGAAAATGTAACCCCCCTATATGAAATCTCTGGGTAACCAAATATTTGATGAGGGGAAGTGTCTCTTTCAAAAGTATTCCAGCTAAGAATTGAAGGGTTGATAGATTGGAATATCACCATTTGCCAGCCCCTAATGAATGAATGAATCTGGGTAACAACCATGCATGGCTACCCACCATGCATGTGTACCCATATCATAGAGAGACGTCCAGACATGACATGTCTCCTGATTGAAGAACACAACATCACCTATGAGTGCTTCCAAACAAATATGTTTTGACCCTAATCAAGCCTCTGGGTCTAACTACCAATTAACAGATGTAGCTGCCAAATGACAGGAAATGCAAAGAATAAAGGAATGTCTTGAATGACATCACAAGGATACAATCAGCAAAATCCAGTCTGTGGAACCTATAAGACAGATGACCTGGTACCTTCAACAAATATATTGCACAGGGGATAAAAGTGGGATGGGCAGAAAACCTATAGATTTAGAGACTTAAAAGGCATATATACCAATTGCAAAGTATGGAACTTACTTACATCCTGCTTTAAACAAACTAAAAACATCATCAGATAATTGGGAAAAGCTGAATTTTTTTTTTTTTAAGATTTTATTTATTTATTAGAGAGAGAGAGGGAGAGCAAGCACAGGCAGACAGAGTGGCAGGCAGAGGCAGAGGGTGAAGCAGGCTCCCTGCCGAGCAAGGAGCCCGATGTGGGACTCGATCCCAGGACTCTGGGATCATGACCTGAGCTGAAGGCAGCCGCTTAACCAACTGAGCCACCCAGGCATCCCGGGAAAAGCTGAATGTTAACAGGATATTTGGTGATATTAAAAACTTATTTTTATCTGGGTGTGGTACAAAAACAATGAATACTGTTACGCTGAAAAGAAATAAAAAATTAAAAAAAAGAAAAAAACCTTATTTTTATGTTATTTGAATGTGTTATTTAAAATGCTTATTTTTTTAAGGCATGATAAAGATTTGTTAGAGTATTAGAAACAATGAAAAGCCTGTAGAAGATGGTTAAATAATTAATAGAATATAATTTTAAATGATATTTAAGGACCCTATAGGGCATAATTTAAATGAGACAAATATTCTCAAAGTCTTTCTTTGGATTAAGAACCCAACAGAGTAATGGGATGCATAAAGGGAGAAGAAAATTCCAAAGTTGTTCTGACTTGAGAAACCTCTCAAGTATTTCTGGAAGCAGAGACCTCAGTTTAAAAAATTACCAAAAGAGGAATAAATTATTAATATAAGCAAACAGATTTATAGATTAGATTACCTTTTATAGAATATCATAACACTTTCTGAAACACAAGCTTCTTAAAGACACATTAGTATGAGTAACATTTCCAAGGCTCTGAACAATCCAGCTCTGTTTTCTGTTATTAGAAACGTTCATGCAGTCTCCCCACTGGAGAAGAGGGTAACATTGTCTAGTCTTAGTGTTAGTTAGACTGGGCTGATTTTCACTATCAGTTAGAATGGCCTAAGTTTTCGAGACTGAGCACTAAAATTCTATCATTTCACTTTGAGATGAAATGTCCTGTCTAGAAGTTTTAAGTGTATAATATAGAAAAGAACAGCTGCATAAAATACCAGGTACTTAGATCGAATACTAGATACTAGATCAAAAAACAAACAAAACCAGTTGTAAAGGATATTATTGGGACAAGTGGGAAAATTTTAATATGGGACCATAGCTTGTATTAATATGAAATTTCCTGAGTGTGCTAATTTGAACTGTGGTTACAGGGGAGAATGGCCGTGTTCTCTTGTAATACATGCTCAAGTATTTAGGGATGAAGGATCATGTTGCCTGTAACCCTTGAGGGTTCAGAAAAACTCTGTGTTGTATTATTAGAGTAAAGGAAATGTGACAAAAAGTTACCAATTGGTAAGCCTAGATGAAGGTATATGGGTGTTCATTACAGTGTTCTTGGGAAGCAAAGGGCAAATTTAATAAATGAAATATGAAGCATGCATCTAGAACAGCAACATGGAAAATACTTATGAGATGATGCCAATTTAAAAAAAAGCAGAACACAGAATCATATGTAAAATAAAAGAAAAAAGGTAAATATATTAGAATGTTGCCAGTGGTTGTCTTTTCTCCAAACTTTGCACTAAAAAGTTATTTTTTTATATATATGTATATATGTTTATGTATATGTATATATACGTATATACATATGTGTATATGTATATGTGTATATATGTATATACATATGTATATATATATGTTTGTATATATGTATGTACATACATACATATATATATGCACAATATATATACTATATATACTATACATATATATGGACTTTTATCATGAGAAGTATCTAGTAACATCTTGTGTGTCTTAGCTCCAAGCCCCTTCCTCAGACGGCTTTCCCTAACCACCCAGTCTGAGGTGGACCCCCCAGCACTTTCTCTCACAATCTTGTTTTATTGTCATCCTAGCACTTACTACTGTATTATTTATCCTTTTATGCAACTTGTTTTCTTGTTATTGTCTGGATCACCTCTCGTATGACATAAACTTCCCAAGAGCAGGACCCTCACCCAGACCCTCCAACAGTGCCTATAGTTGCTCAGTGGCTACCTGTTGAACAAGTAACACAGATCTTTGTCATCCAACCTCCCATTTTACCAGGCACTCAGAAGACTTGAGAAGGGGAAGAACTTGTCCAAGGTCCCTCATGAGTTCGTGCCGATGTCAAAACTAGAATTCAGGCTTTGTGATTCAGCTCTCTATAGGCTCTTCTTTTCAAAATGAAGGTGGCAGGTGGCAGGAGTGAGGGAGGATGCGCCGTGCGTTCCCATCAGTGCAGTGTGCCGGCAGCCCCCTAGGTGGCGCCAGCAGCGCTCATGTAGCTCTAGGGAAAGGAAGAAGTGGGTAAAGGCAAACTCCAGAGGGACACCTTGATGAGAAGCAGGATATTTGACAGTCTTGTCTTTCTAGCGACTGCTTATTAGTTGTGAGAGAGGAAAAAATATACAGTAAATAGGCAGTGGAGAAATCCCCACCTTGACTATGTGATCAAAAAAAACATCACAGACGTGGAACAGATGGACCTGTTTGGAGTCCGGAAGTGATACACTGATAAGGACACAACATCACTGATACAGTATTGAAGCCCAGAATGCACAACCCGAATCTAATGAGAAAAACATCAGACAAGCTACAAATGAGAAATGTTATATTAGGGCCAGGGGATAGGGGACTGGATTTTTTAAAAATGGCACCACTGACATACAGAGTTTTAGTTGGAGAAAACAAACAAGTTCTAGAAAAGGATCATGATTTTGTTGGTTGCACGACATTGTCAGTATATAGTGCTACAGAATCATACGTTAAAAAGTGATTAAAATGGTAAATTTGATGTTACATATATTTTACTGTAATAAAAAAGTGCATTGTACTTACTGTTATCATGTTTGCTGTGTAATATTCCTCATTCAGAAAATGATTTTGAAAATTATTCGGTTATAGTATTGTTACAATAAAATATATACATGTTAAGGGAAAAAAAAAATGGCACCACTGACAACAAAGAAAAATTGTGAAAATGTCCCAGATTAAAAGAGGCTAAAGAACTGACAACAAAATGCAATCCCTGAGACTAGACTGGGTCTTGTAGTAGAAGGGGGAGATCCTATGAAAGACATCATGGGGTCAACTGACAAAATTGAAATACGAACAATAGACTACATCAGTGTATCGATGTTAAATACATTACAGCTGATAACTGTTCTGTCATTACATAATGTTATATAAGGGAATATCGTTATCTTTAGGGAATATGCACTGGAGTATTTAGGACTAAAAGGCCATAGTGTATGAGACTTGCCCTCAAGTGGTGCACACACATATATATATATATACACACACACAGATTTATATAAAATATATATTTATATGTATATTTAAATATAGAAAGTATGAATTATATATTGGGAGTATATAATTTATATATTGAAATTAGACAAAATATATATTTGTACATACAGATACAAACAAAGCAAATGGGGGTAAAATGTCAATCTGGGTAAAGATTCTTTGTTTTTTTTTAAAGATT
This sequence comes from Lontra canadensis, assembly GCF_010015895.1. Lineage (NCBI taxonomy): Eukaryota > Metazoa > Chordata > Mammalia > Carnivora > Mustelidae > Lontra > Lontra canadensis. The sequence continues at coordinate 31,957,782 of NW_022631001.1, read as the reverse complement.
TTATTTATTTATTTGACAGAGATCACAAGTAGGCAGAGAGGCAGGTAGAGAGAGGGGGGGGAAGCAGGTTCCCCGCTGAGCGGAGAGCCAGATGCGGGGCTCGATCCCAGGACCCTGGGATCATGATCTGAGCTGAAGGCAGAGGCTTTAACCCACTGATCCACCCAGGCACCCCTAAAGATTCTTTTTTTATTATTTTTACATTTTAACTATTCTTTTTAACTATTGGATATACTTTTTACTATTTTTATCATTGCCACTTTTCTGTTACTTTGAAATTATTTCCAGATAAGCATGTAAGAAGTAAAACCAAAGTAAAGCATGGTGGTTGCTGGTACGTCCTCTGCCTGCCCTTGTTTCTGTTGTACGATTCAGAGCTAGGGTCCTGCCTCACTCGTGCATGTCTTCTGCTGTCCCTTGCCTCATTCGTTCTCTCCTGAAAAGGACTGAGTTTGGCTTCCAGTCTCTGAGGCTGAGGCCAAAGCTGGAAGGGATGGAATTACCTTGTCCATGGCTGGGAAATGCTGGTGAGGCCTCTGTAAGGAGATGTGGAGAAGCAGTGGAAGGATCTGAGTCTTGTTTTCACCCCCACTCCAGACTCTGGGGCCTGAAGATATCTGTGGGGTCAGCTCGTTGTAAGCCATTGGGCTCAGGCTGTGTTTCCCCAGCCATTCTGAAGAGGCCTTTGGTACCTGGGGGTGCTCAACCAGGCTGGGTGTGGAAAGAGCCTTGGCAGTATTGAGATGGGAGGGCCTCACTATCCTTTCCTTCTGCTTATAGTTTCTTAGAAGTGACACAATCCATTTTTTCTCCTGAGTCTGGCATGCTGGGCACCGCTGACTCTTCAGGAGTCCTTCCAATCTTCCAATGATCTCCTTTGCATTAAATCAGCAAAATGGGATGTCTGGTAATAGGGAGGTAGGACATTGGCTCTAAGTCTTACCTGACACTTCTTCCTGGGATGACTTCTGATGGTGTTTTCCTGGGCTCCATATATTTTAAATGTGTGTAAGAGGGACTTCATCCCTCCATCCCCATGGTGGGACGTGACTGGGCGTGCCTCTCACCCAGACCTCGTAGGAGAGAGAGGTCGATCTCTACATTTTCATCACCCTAATAAGAACCTCATACCTATTAGCAGTCTCTTCCCATTCCCCATCTCTTCACAATCCCTGGCAACCATGTAATCTACTTTCCCTAGACATAGATTTGCCTATTATGGACATTTCACATAAGTGGATCATACAATACATGAACCTTTGCATCTGCTTTCTTCCACTGAGCATAATATTTTGAAGATGCATCCATGTTGTTCCACGTATCAGTACTTCATTCCATTCTAAAGCCAAATAAAATTCCATTGTATGGATATGCCAGTATATATGACATGATGCACAGGTCCAAAACCACTCCTTTTCATGTAGATATCCAGTTTGCTCAGCATCATTTGTTGAAAAGACTATCTCCCCCCCGCCCCGCCATTGAATTATCTTGGCACTCTTGTCAGTTGGCCAATGACGCATGGGTTTATTTCTGGACTCTCAATTCTATCCATTGTTCTATTTGTTTATCCTTGTGCTGGTCTGGCAGTCCTTTTTTTTTTTTTTTTTTAAAGATTTTATTTATTTATTTGAGACACAGAGAGAGAGAGAGAGAGCACAAGCTGGGAGAAGGATCAGCGGGAGAGGCAGAGGCTGACTCCCTGCTGAGCAGGGAGGTGATTTTGGGGCTCCATTCCAGGATGTTGAGATCATGACCTGAGCCGAAGGCAGACGTCCATCTGACTAAGCCACCCAGATGCCCCTAGTCTGGCAGTCTTAATTATTGTAACTTTATGGTAAGTTTGAAATCAGAAATTGTGCCCCCCCAGCCCCGCCCAACTTTGTTCTTCTTTTTCAGATTGTTTCTTGCATCTCTCTATGAATTTCAGGATCAGATTGTCAATTTCTACAAAAAAGGCATCTGAAATTTTGGTAAGGAACACAGATAAATTTGGGGAGGATTGTCACCTTAACAATATCAAGTCTTCCAGTCCATAAACATTAATTTAGTTTTGGTGTGCACTAACCTGACCTTTAATTATTTGAAAAGGAGGCTGGGTCAAACATCCTCAGTTGAGTTAGTTGTCAAATGTTTCATTTTGAACCATGGGGAAAAGTCACACTTCTACTTTTGTGAAGGTAGAAGAAGACAAAAAAAAAGAAAGACTTGCATAAATTGGTAGAGCCTACCGGTAACTAAAGATAGATCTCATTAAGAAAAAGTTACATTCTGCATTATATATTTTTAAGGACATGTCCCCATTCAAGAAATCTTAAAATAACACATGGTGACCTAAACATCTCTGAATTTATCTTATAGAACAGAAAAATTATGGGATGGTTTTTATGAGGTTGGGTGTCTCAGAAATCTTTTGAATAACAGATATACATATTAATTAATGCATAAAAGAACTCTTCTTAACTTAAGAAAACTGAAGTCCATTCCTTCCCCCAAACTTTGGAATTTTTACTGACAGGGCCAGCAAACCCTGGAACAAACTGTACTAATTGCTTCTTATGTTTTGTTATAGTGACAAACTTCAATTCTGATCCCTCTTCCTTAAATGACAAGCAACTTGATATTGTACTTTAACAATGACGTTACCACATGGAGTGTTTAAGCAAGCAGCGTATAATGCTTGTTGCCAGCAGTGACATTAATAATTACTGGAAGAGACTGAGAGAAGATTGTTGTATAGTAATGACCCCTGCAATAGCTTGGGTTCCCTTGGCAATATAGAGAGTTTGTCATGTTGGTGGTCATGGTGTTGCAATCCATTACCTCACTGAGAACTGATGACTTCAGCTATGGTAACTGGCCATAATATTTAGTGTAGCTGCCTTGAGACACTTGAAAACTTCGAAAAAAAAATTTTCTCTGAGGCACTTACATCAAGTGTTCCCAGGAAAACCCAGTACCTCTAGGTACACATTTTAGGGAGTTGTGTTTTACTTCCTTGTGTAGTTTCTCTGATTCCTCTCTCTAAACGTTAGTGATATTTACACACTAGAAATGAATATTTGTCTATTTGTCAGTCTACTTATCTACCTATTTATTCATCTATTTTACCATGTTCTACAAAGTCTTCCTTCCCTTCCATTCCTTTCCTTCCTTCCTTCTTTCCTTCTTCCCTCCTTCCCTCCCTCTCTACCTACCTACCTTTCTTCCTTCCTTCCTTCCTACCATTTACTAAAGCCATGATATTTTGTTAAATAGCTACTAAGTGCCAGAGACTGTCCCAGGGATTGGGAATGAGCAATAAGCAAAAAGGCTGGAGCTTAGCTTCTGGTGAGGAAGGAAAGAAAATAAATAAGGTTGTTTTAGGTGGTGTTAAGTGCTCTAAGACAATATAGGGTAATGTGATAGACTGTGGGATGGGACTACTTTAGATATAAGGATGAGGGAAGGATTCCCTGAAGAGGTGGTTAGTGAGCTGAAATCTAAATGATGAAAAAAAAAACCAGCCTTGGGGAAGTATGGGGGCAGAAGCTTGTAGGTAGAGGAAATAATACATGTACATTATTCGAAGCAGCTTAAAATAATACAATCAGTACAATGAAAAAATACAAAAAGACAAAGGTAGAAATGAGGAAAAATGGAAGAGAGAGAACACGGGAAAGTCATAATGTTGGTATGCAAGCCATTGTGTTTAGCAAAATTATTAAAGTTGAGTTGCAGCTTTGGTTCCCATCTTCCTGGAAGCCAAGGCGAGATGGGAAGTATGACTGATTTCATGGTATGTTTTCTTCTTAAGGAAAAATGGCGGTGTCAGTGTTTCAAGAGGAAAAAAGATTTTTCTTTTCTGGCACTCAGGATGGAAGTACAGTTCTTGTGTGGGCTTTTCTATGAGGAACACAGAGTGATTGTATTAGTGATTGTATGATAATTTGTTACAACAGCCGTATAAGACTAGTATATAGATCCATCTTGGATGTAATAACAGACACTGAGCCACTTGAACTAGCTTAAGCAAAAGAGGGCACTTTGTTATAAAGATTTGAAATAGTCCATGGAATTCCAGGAATGCCACTCATTTCAGGAAATACTAGGATCAGGGATAGAAAGCTGTCAGAACTCTTCTGGTCTCTTTTCCTTTCTCTTTGTGGATCTTTTTCATCCTTCCTATTCTTTTCACATTTCTCCTGCAGCCTGGTCTTCTATTTTTACAGGCCGTGTGATGGGAAGCATGTCTGCGACAACAACTGATTTTCTCTGTTTCCATGTTAGCTACCAAGAGAAAAACTGAAATCCCTCAGTCTTAATTCCAAATTCCTGGGAGACAGAGATGATTGGCTCAGCTTGAGTCAGGTACCTACTTGGAGCAATCGACTGTAGCCTGGTGGCCTAGTTACCTTGTCTGAGGATCCAAGGCTAGTTTCCAGAAAAAGATACCTATTCTGCTGTTTTTAAAATACACTCATGTAGGAGGGTCAAGAAACTGTTTAACGGGTTTAAACCAACATGAAAAAGAAATAAAAATCTCAGGGTGTATAGCATGTGGTATGGATATTTTATAAAACTTGTTTCAGTTATTAAAGGTATAGGTAAATATGTATTGCATGATAACATAAAATGTATTTCTTAGGGTGGATTATGGTCTAAAAAGCTTGAGAAACTCTGGGATGTGCAGTCTGGTAGAATTCTTTTATAGAGCTATAAAATAATGTCATGATTATTTTTTTAACAGCATTTCTTAATATAGGCAGATGGCATAAGGATAAAGTATGACTCGGTACAGGCAATGTTGCAAGGGTGATAATAAAGTGGTCTTTGTCTCGCTTAAGTCAGGCTAAAATATAGTCCAGTGGTTTCCAATCTGGCTTTATATCACGCTCATTTGAAGACCTCTTGAAAATGATTTCATAGGATCTATTGAATCAGATTTCCTGTAAGTGTAACCTGTGAACCTGAATTTAAATACAAGATAAAGAAAAGCAAAAGAGCTGCCCAGATGTCTCTGATATGTAGTCAGGTTTGGGACTCACTAAATCCAGAGAGGACATAGAGGAGGGGTCATCTGCATACCTTTCAAATAATTCTCCCTAACTGCAGTTTCTCTCAACCAGATTTTCATAGCCATTAGGAAGTAAACATTACAAATTTATTTCTTGGTAAGGATATGGAATGCAAGGCTTCACTGCTGCTGATTAAAGAGAAGTAAATCTGTACACTTCACAGTTCAATGAAACAGATGGTCAAGTTCATTTCCGTTTGTTGGTCTTTGTGCCACTACTCAAGCAGGGATGGGGCAGTGCTGAGGGGGAGGGGGAAAAGAGAAAATTCTTGCAGGCTATTCCAGACCCTTGTTAAACGATAGTTTTGTATTTCTCTAAAACAAGGCCCCAGAGTTCTACAGTTCAGGATATGGTGGGGATTATTTGTGCTTGCTAAATTTGCAGAACTGAAGTTACAGTTACCCACCCTGGCCTCGTTGAGTTTTCTAAGAGCCTGACAGCTTGAACCCGTTGCCAAAGGCAAGCCCCACCTCTAAGCAATAAAATGAATGGACCTGCTGTACCAAGTTATTGGCTATTAATCAAATAAATTTTACAGGATATCTGCCTGAAATAATTAGGCCAGTAGTAAGAGAGTTACATTTCTTCTCCTCCACGGCTAGAGAGCAGGACCCAAGCCCTCAGGAGCCATTCCCAATGCAGGTCAAGAAGAACTTTAGCGTATAGCGGGAGCCCGTACTTCTAGCCACCAATGCAGGGGTCCTGCATTCAGACGGTTCTGCCGAGGTTTGTGGCTGAAACTTATTTCTGGGAATTGTCCTCGGGTCAGTGAGGAGAGCTTCCGCCCTTGCCCCTGGCCTCCGCGCAGCCCTGACAGCGGGGTCATCTCCCCATCTTTCTCGGCTAGCTCCGCCTGGGCATAGCCGCTGGGCCTCACCTCGGTACTGGGATGGCCCTGTTAGCAAGCTGTCATTTCGTGTGACATGCGGCCGCTTCTCTGTCCCCGAGCCAGGGTTCCCTGGCCGGTCCCTTAGAGGACCGCTCACAGGGCTCGCAGGCGCCTCCCCTACACCGCCCAGCCCGGCCGCCGTGCGGAGGGGCTTCGCCGCAGCCGCCGCTCTCTGTCCCCGCGCGGCCGCGGTCCACTTCCCCGCCGCCGCCCCGCCCGCAGTAAAGTTTCTCCAAGGGCGGAATTCCGCGCTCGGCGACCAACCCCCGCCCGGGCCCTCCGGCTCCCCGCCCCCCTGGCCCTAGCGCCGAGTGTGGGCGCAGCTCTGCGGCCCGCCTGCCCGCGGGCCCGGTGAGTGGCCCCCCGCGTCGCCGCGCCGCTAGGTCCGGGCCGTTACCTTGGCAACGCGCCGGCAAACCAGCCGCAGGGCCTCCCGCTGCGGGCGGGCCCGCCTCCCCTCCCAGTGTCTCCCCGGGCCCAGCCGTTGGGACCCCATTTCTCCCGGGGTCCGGGGTCCGAGGTTTGGGGTGGTCCCAGTCGGCCCCGTTCAGCTCCACCTTCTCACCTCACCCATCCTGGGACCTGACCCTTTTTGGAAGTTTAAAGCGAACTGACTGTAGGGTAAGTGTGATTTGGGAAAAGGAACACGTCCTTACAAGTGTCTCTCTATTTTAACGTCCTAGCGCCTGGCTCCTAGTAGGGCCTCACTACATGGTACTTCTTACAGCATTTGGTCTGGTCCCTTGCACAGAGTGGATGCAATCCGAGGAGCTAGTATGGCCCAAGAGCAGCCCCTTAATGTCTACGTGGACAGGTAACTTCAGCGCTCTTCTCTCTTTCCTCATCCGGCAATGCAGATGGTCATTTCTGACGAAGTTGTGGGCTTGATGGAGCCTGTGTGTCAAACTGCTTTGTGAACTGTGAATGTAAAGCGCTTGAGAGTGGAGAGTCGTAGGGATATTTGCATGCTACGAGTGGTTTCATCCTCGTCCCACAGCACTAGCTAAGACAGACCTTCTTTTTTGTTTGACCACCAAACAGCTCCAGTATCCAACCGGAAAACAGGGTGGTCATACATCAGGTGAGGTCTCTGTGAATGGAAAGAAACACCAACGGGTTTAGAGCCTAAACTTCTCCCTTGCTTTATGCACTCCCCCAGGCCCGTGGCTCCAAGTTACAACTGGTAGGCAGCTGTTTCACCTTTACATTTTTAGCCCCTGAAAATCTCTAGAGTTTTTTTGTTTGTTTTGTTTTTTCATTTAACAACATTTATTTAGGGTCTATTACATGCTTGGCACTGAGGTTACAGTTGGCAATGAGGTTACAAAAAAAGTTGGTCCTTTTAAAAAAATTTTATTTACATTCAATTAATTAACATACTGTGTAAGGGCCTATTTAGCCAGAGTGACTCCATCTTGGTTAAAAGCCATTTTATTGTTTGTGCAGTAAAACTTAAACTGACCCCCCACCCCCCGAAACTTACTAGAAGCAAGTCTGGGAAGCCAGGAAAATATGGTCAGCCAGTTCCTAATAACAGAGCCCAGAATACAAGGATGAGTTGGGCCAGGTGGAGACATCCAATCAGTAAAAAACACACATACTTTTTCTCTAACCACCAAAGAATGTAAACCCTGCCGTCTGGGCGCCAACCTTGAGCACCAATTCTGACCAGAGTAATAGGTTAGGTCAAACAGCTACTATAGGGTAAATTGGAATTCAACTGGCCACCTGCACGTGGCCTAACATGACTATACAGTGTTACAGTCTCATTGGCTACCTATACATGGCCAGGTTTTTGCTCTATAAAAATTAGTCTGTAAGGCTGGGAAGGGTTGCTCTCCTCGGAGCGGCCCTGGCCGGTCAGTCTGATTTCTAATGCTTGGCATAGTTTAAAGCTTTGCATAACTTCAACCTTGTTTACTTCTAATGCTTAGCATAGAATAAAGCTTTAAATAACTTTTGCTTGTCTCAGTCTCGTTTCGTTTAATAACGGACCTAACATACAGTGAGTATATTATTAGTTTCAGAGGTAGATTTCAGAGATTCATCAATCTTACATTATACCCTGTGCTCATGACATCAGGTGCCCTCCTTAATGCCCATCACCCAGTTACCCCATCCCCCACCTCCCCTCTCCTCCAGCAACCCTCAGTTTATTTCCTGTGGTTAAGAGTCTCTTGTGGTTTGTTTCCTTCTCTGATTTCATCTTGTTTTATTTTTTCCTCCATTCTTCTATGCTCCTCTGTTTTGTTTCTTAAATTTCACCTATGTGTGAAATCATATGATAATTGTCTTTCTCCGATTGACTTATTTTCTGTAGCGTAATACCTTACATTTCCATCCACATCATTGCAAATGGCAGCATTTCATTTTTTTTTGATAGCTAAATAGTATTCCATTGTGATATATACCACATCTTTCTTATTCATTCATCTGTGGGTGGACGTCTGGGCTCTTTCCATAGTCTGGCTACTGTGGACATCGCTTCTATAAACATTGGGGTGCAAGTGCCCCTACAGATCACTGCATTTGTATCTTTTGGGTAAATACCCAGTAGTGCAATTGCTGGATCATAGGGTAGTTCTAGTTTTAACTTTTTTGAGGAACCTCCATACTGTTTTCCAGAGTGGCTGCACTAGCTTGCATTCGCACCAGCATTGCAGGAGGGTTCCCCTTTCTCTGCATCCTCAACACCTGTCATTTCCTGACTTGTTAATTTTAGCCATTCTGACACATGTGAGGGAGTATCTCATTGTGATTTTGATTTGTTTTTCCCTGATGCTGAGTGATGTTGAGCATTTTTTTCATGTGTCTGTTGGCAATTTGTATGTCTTCTTTCAAGAAATGTCTGTTCACGTCTTTTGCCAATTTCCTGACTGGATTATTCTTTGGGTGTTGAGTTTGATAAGTTCTTTATAGATTTTAGATACTGACCCTTTAACAAATAATCCTAAAACTTGTATGGAACCAGAAAAGACTGAATAGCCAAAGGAAAGTTGAAAAGAAAACTAAAGCTGGTGGCATCACAATTCTGGACTTCAAGCTCTATTACAAGGCTGTCATCATCAAGACAGCATGGTACTGGCACAAAAACAGACACATAGACCAATGGAACAGAATAGAGAGCCCAGAAATGGACCCTTAACTTAATGGTCAACTAATCTTCGACAAAGCAGGAAAGAATGTCCAGTGGAAAAAAGACAGTTTCTTAAACAAATAGTATTGGGAAAATTGATAGCCACATGCAGAAGAACGAAACTAGACCACTTTCTTACACCATACACAAAAATAGACTCAAAATGGATGAAAGATTTCTAGTGTTTGTTTCTTTTTAAAAAGATTTTATTTACTTGACAGCACAGGTAGAGGGAGCAGCAGGCCAAGGGAGAGGGAGAAGCAGGCTCCTCTCTGAGCTGGGAGCCCGTTGTGGGGCTCCATCCCACGACCCTGGCATCACGACCTGAGCCGAAGGCAGATGCTTAACCGACTGAACCACCCAGGCATCCTGATCTCTAGTGTTTCTATCTCAGTGAATCACACTATCCTCCATCTAGTTTGCAAGCCAGAAATCTTGGACTCATCCTTCACACCTGCCATTCCCTCTCCTTCCATCTCTAATTCATCATCAAAGCCTATTCTTTTTTTCTTCAAAACTATCTTAAATCCATCCACTTATTTCTATCCCTACAACTGTCACCCTAGACCCAGCTACAATTATCTCTTGCCAGGTCTCCTGTAGTAGCCTCCTAACTGGCCCGAAGATATTCCTCCTATCCTGTTAATATGCACTGCAGCCAGAGTCATCTTTTAAAAATTAAAATTTGATTATGCTGTCTCTCTTCTCCCCCACTGCCCCCTGCTTAAAATCCATCATGACTTCTCATTGCTCTTAGGATAAAGATACAGTTCCTTAATGTGGCCTACAAATTGTGTGACTGGATACTTCAATGTCCCGCCCAAGATACTTTTGAGAGTGAAGGACAGTGTTGCTGTTTACATGGGGACTGTGACTCACTGTTCTGGGGCAAATTGTTAGTTACCCTCCCTATAAGGCCCTGTAGTACCTTCCTCTTCTCCAGCCCCTGGTTCTCTGGTTCAAATTACATTGGCTCTTTTTCAGTCTTTTGTCATCATTTTCCCTCCTACCAAGGGCATTTTCACGTATTCTTCTCCCTGCCAGGAATGCTCTTCCCTCTTCTCTCTAGTCTAGTTAATTCCTGCTCATCCTTCACATCTTAGATCAAAACAGGAAAACTGCCTCTGACCACTCTGGCCAGACCCCCTTAGCGTATAGTCTCTTCTGACACCAGTTCTCTTCCCTTGTGCTTGTCACAATTGCAGTTTTGTCTGTGTGACTGGTACATGGTATGTAGTTAATAAATACTTGAATGTTTGAATTCTAGACATTTCCCATGTCATTAGTTTCTGGAAATAGCATGTAGTGGTTAGGGGCCCAGACTGCAGAACTAGGCAGATGGATGCTTAGATTTGAATTTCTGCTCCCCCACATTTCCCTTATCTGAAACCCATGGGACTAGTTTTCTTTTAAAGTTCAGAGTGTTTCTGATTATAGAAAGATAACATGGCATATATACTGTATCCCTTCTGAGCAGGGTCTGGGGCAGCACCATGAAATCAAACACACTGATTTTTCTTTAGTGAGATGATGTCTCTTTAAGTGGGATAAAGGCTCTACAGAGTTTTGCATCGCTTCATGTCAAGTTTTGTCAACAAACGAGTTTGCGACAAATTGATGTGAACACTTTTTGGATTTTAAGATTTTGGATACGGGAATGTGAGTCTGTCTCAGCGTAAGCTTGGGGCAATCACTTACCCTCCCTGTGCCTCAGATTCCTCAACTGTGACATGGAGAGGGTCATAGCACCTACTACCTCATAAATTCCATTTGTGTTGTTATGAAGTAACTGTGTTAATATAGGTTGACCCTTGAACAATGTGGGGTTTAGGGGTACTGATCCCCCACACAGTAGAAAATCCATGTACAGCTTTTGACTCCCCTAAACTTAACTACTAATAGCCTACAGTTGACCAGGAGTCTGACGGTAACATAAGAAATCGATTCATTGATGTATGATATAGTGTATTCTTACAAGAAAGCAATCTGGGGAAAAGAAAATGTTATCAATAGAATCATAAGGAGAGAAAATACATTTACAGTACTCTACCGTATTTATTGGAAAAAATCCACATGTAAGTGGACCCGTGCAGTTCACACCTGTGTTGTCCAAAGGTCGACTGTACTTGTTAACTGCTTAGAACAGTGAATAGTCGTTAGTCAATGCTATATAGCAGGGTCAACTCTTTTTTTCTTTTTTTTAAATTTTAAAAAAGATTTTATTTATTTATTTGACAGAGAGATAGCACAAGTAGGCATAGCGGCAGGCAGAGGGAGAGGGAGAAGCAGGCTCTCCGGTGAGCAGGGAGCCTGATATGGGGGGCTTGATCCTGGATACTGGGTTCATAACCTGAGCCAAAAGCAGACACTTAACTGTGAGGACTGAGCCACCCAGGCACCCCACAGAGTCAACTCTTATTATATAATTTTTATTGTTTTCATCATAAGCCACGTTGTGCATGAACCATTATTTATTTACTTATGACAATTATTGTTGGATATTTATATTTCAAGTACAAAAATGAAAAGAAAAAGTCTTTATATTTAAACCTTTTGATGAGATTTTTGATGACTGAAGCTCAGTTCCTAAAAATACAATTAGGGTCCAAGTGCAAGATCACTGTGGCTGCTCTTGAAACATATGTCCACTTTCAGAAAGTTTGTCACTCTGCCATCAGATTTGTGACACTTGCATTAGCATTATTATTTTAAAAAATCTTTGCTAATTACACGGAAAAAACAAGCTCCTTCTTGTTTTAACTCATATCTTTCATTATTGATGTTTTTAAGCATTAAAAAAATGTTGTTGCCTCTCAGATATTTCTTTTCTGTGAATGACCTGCATAAACTCTATGATGGCTTTTATCTGGGCGTCTCAGGTTTTTTAAATCGGTTGTTTGTTTCACTTCTGTTCCTCCAACACAAACATCCCCACCTGCCCCCCAGCCCAGGCAGGAATCAGTATGCAGGGCTTTGGCTGGAATTCGTTGGTAAGTATCCCTGGAGCCTGGGGCGAGTTGTTACTTGCCTACAAGGTACAGAGCAATGTGGAAAGCCGTGTCTCAGAGGCTAGGTCCCCAGGGAAATTCTGAAATGAGAACCAGGCCGACTGTGTGTTTATCTGACTTCTTCATTTTAACAGGACTTGGAAGAAAAAGGGCAGGAGGTAAGAGGCAAATGGCTAAGGCAGAAGAAGGAGGCAGAGTGATTCTGAAAGCCTGCAGGGAGAAGCTGTGACCTCCTTTTCGTAGGGACCACGCAATTTCTTGTGAGGCTGAGGAGGGGAAGGCTGGGGGTACTCTCTTGGCCAGACACTGATTTGTGTGGACTCTTGATAGAGTAAGGATATTAACCCTTGCTTGTCCTATGGGGGCATGCCCCTCCGTAATCGCCATTTCATTTAACTGATGGCGGTTTTTTATTTCTGGAAACTAAAACAATTTTATGTTGTCTACCTATTCATCTTTTCCTTTTCGTTTCATTGCTTGTATGCTTAGAAAGCCCTTTCCATGCGGAGACCAAGGAACTATCTGTATTGTCTTAAAAAATGCTAGTTTGTGATATTAGCATATCAAGGAAGAGTTGATGGAAGTAAGTGAGTTGAGTAGTGTGATTTCCAACCCAAACACGAAAGATGCTGATACAAAGGGAGATACTCATGCCATCTTAATGTGTCCTTGAGAAAGAGACTACACTGCTCCAGGTGAGCCAAGGAAGACTTTTTCTGATGGGGTCCGTCACACAGGGTGAACCTGTAGGATCATATCCTTAGATACTTTTAGAATTGTTCTGAAAAGACAAAATGTGAGCTCTGAAGTTTCTTTCCACTTCTTTTGTTCTGTATATGATCCTATATAGTATTTCCAGTACTCACAGTTGTAGATACTGATCAATGAAATAATTTCTCTGTTTTTAGAAGAGACTGTAGAAAAAATAAAATGTAATGTAAAACTAATTGCTGACCCTCTTGATGCTGGTAAATTAGTATGTTTTAAGATGTATTTCAGAAAGAATTTTCTTTTCTGCTGAGCTTCGATATGGGTTAGTGAGGCAATTGTGTTTTGCTCAGATCTGTCTTAGGGTTCCAGAATGTGAAGAATAGACAAATTATTGTTAAACCCCACTGATATATCTTTCCTTAGTTTATTAACTAAAATAAATCATAAAATAAGAGAAACTCATCATCTCACAAACTCCTGCAGTTTTTCCCACCTGAAGTTCTTTTATTTCAGGAAAGTTTATAGTTGAGGGGCAGTGACTTTTATAATTAATCAGAATACCTTTTCTACTTACAGTGGACTAATTATCTTTGTTAATAGCCTTTGATGTGTCAGTTTGAGTATCAGTGGGAATGTGGTATTACATGACTAAGATAAAGCAAAAAGAAACAGCTTTCTGTTGATGAAGATAAGTTAATTTAGAAATACTGTTACCATTTGCCTTAGTTTTTGATCTAAATTATTTGCTAAACATTACTATTATAAACATTCATTCAAATATGTATTGGGTGTGTGTGATGTTCCAGGCACAGTTCTAGAATATTATACTGTATTTTTACTTTTATATAGTGTGTGTACAAAGCTTGCTTGTGATTCAATATTCCTAACATGAGCTGTGCTTATTTGGAAAAATGGGTCATTTGGACTCACACATATTCATTTAAGGAATCTAGGAAAAGCCTTAGAGAAAATGTTCATCCAGTCTCTGAGGTGGAGATGCTGGTAATTGAAAGCGCTTCTCTGTTACGTTGTCGTTACCACTGTGGAATGTTCATCTGCAGCAACAGCTTGTTGGGAGAGAATCCGTTTACCACTTACCAAAGACAGTGCATCCAAGGCTCAGGATCTTAGATCTGAATTCTTTCAAGCCTGTTTGCTGTTGGCAGATCTAACATAGTGGCTCGTCTATCTGCTTTAGGGAGCTCAGCTTGCAACCAACTGAGATACTGGAAGAGAGCAAATATTTATCGTTGGATGTTTTTCATGGAAATCAAATTAATTTTTCCTCCCAACCTTCTTTATGTTGGTGTTCAGTTTATGGCAATAAAATTAAATGTTTTTCATATTTGTTACTATGAAAGTAAACACCAACCTGCAGCAGTGATTTTCAGGTTAACTTAATTGCTTTTCGGTCATATCTCTTTGACAGTACATATGTTATAATGTGTACACTTAGCTCATTTTTATAGTTGTGACTTTTTTATTGAGATATAATTAACATGTTATAAAATTCACCCATTTTAAATGTGTACAATCAAATGTTTAACATATCACTAGGGTTTGCAGTCATCACCACTGTCTAATTCCAGAACGTTTCATCATCTTAAAAGAGAAATCCCACATCTATTAGCGGTCACCCCCCGTTCTCCTCTCCCCTAGCACCTGGGAAACCCTAACCTATTTTCTCTCTCTATGGTTTGCCTGTTGCATATGTGAAATCATACAATATGAGGCCTTTTGCACTTGGCTTCTTTCACTTAACATAGTGGTTTTCAGAATCATTTCTGTTGTAGTATGAGTCAGTACCTCATTCCTTTTTTTTTTTTTTTAAAGATTTTATTTATTTATTTGACAGAGAGAGAGAGATCACAAGCAGGCAGGGAGGCAGGCAGAGAGAGGAGGAAGCAGGCTCTCCGCAGAGCAGAGAGCCCGATACGGGGCTCGATCCCAGGACACTGGGATCATGACCTGAGCCAAAGACAGAGGCTTTAACCCACTGAGCCACTCAGGTGCCCCCCCCTTTTTTTTTTTTTAATGAGAGAGCACGCATGAGTGAGTGGAGGGAGGGGCAGAGGAAGAAAGAGAATCCCAAGCAGCCTCCATGCTCCATGTAGAGCATGACATGGACCAGATCCCATGACCCTGAGATCATAACCTGAGCCAATATTACGAGTAGAACACTTAAACTCCTGAGCTACCCAGGCACCCTTTCATTCCTTTTTTATGACTGAGTACAATTCCATCATATAGATATACTACATTTTATTTATACCTTCATCAGTAGATGGCCATTTAGGTTGTTTCTTTTTTTGGCTATCATGAGTAAAGCTGCTGTGAGTTTTTGTATGAACATAGTTTTCATTTCTCCTTAGTATATACCTGAAAGTGAAATTGCTCATCATATAGTAACTCTATGTTTAACTTTTTGAGGAGGACCAAGGTGTTTGCTGAAGTGGTTGCACCATTTTGCATTCCCACCCACATAAGGGTTCTCAAGTCTCCATAACATCACCAGTGCTTGTTTGTCTGTCTTTTTGACTATAGTCATCCAGGAGGTGTGGAGAAGTACCTCATAGTTTTGATTTGCATTTTCCTCATGACTAATGACATTGAACATCTTTCCATGTGTTTGTTGCCATTTATGTATCATTTGTGGAGAAATATTTATTTAAATCCTTTGCTTATTTTTTATTTAGATTGTTGAGTTCTAAGAGTTTTTATATGTTCTGGATACTAGACCCTTATCAGACAGATGTTTTACAAATATCACATTATGTAGATTGTCTTTTTACTTTCTCGGTAGTGGCCTTTGAGGCACAAAGTTTTTAATTTTATGAAGTCTGGTATATCTATTTTTGATTTGGTTGCTTGACTTTCGATGTCATATCTAAAAAGCTATTGCCTAGCCCAATGTCACAAAGATTTACCTGTATGTTTTCTTTTAAGAGTTTTGTAATTTTAGCTCTTACATTTAGGTCTTTCATCCATTTTGAGTTAATTTTTGTATATGTGTGAGGTAGGTGTTCAGATCCATTCTTTTGTGTGTGAATGTCCAGTTGTCCCAACACTGTTTGTTGTACACCTGACAAGTCAACTTGTGAGTCATGTTTTGGGGAACCATTTATCTTAATTACCTAATTTATCTTAATTAGATGCCACCATTCTACACATTGGACATTTGAGGAAAAGGAACATCTGTATTCCTAGCTAGGAACAAGGACTTTAGTTCCACATTTGTAGGTTGTAACTTGGTGAATTGGCTTGTTAGAGTTGGAAGCTTCAGACCTGCTTCCCTCTCTAATCTACCTTAAGGCCTCTAAGTGAATTAAGTGGACCTATGTGGCAGCCTCCTTGCCATCTTTTCTCTGAATCATAACCTGAGTCCCATCTGACCTTCTGGGGAAAGGAGAAGAGTCAAGGAGAAGTTGCTTCCTCCCTTCTTTAGAAGGACCCTAAAATTTTCCTTCCAACTCCATGGGAGGAACAGAAAAGACATGTGAACCTTTCCACAAGGAAAAGGGGGTGGTCCTCAAGGGAAGACTAGAGTTTTTCACTTCTCTATGCCTCCCTGTGACGGCTCCTTTCTCTGGAATTAGGACCTAATTGAGCCTTGTCTGATTTCGGAACTCCTTTTCCTTGAAATAGAATGATATGGAAGATAGCTTTGTGTTCCCCCCAGAGATTCAAGTGGTATTGTGGAAAAAGCTTAGGATTGGGGTCAGGCTCACCTGAGATCAAATTTTGGTTCTACATCTCGAACTTGGGTTTCTTTATCTATAAAATGGGGTTTATAATCCCAGTTTCTCAGGATGATTATGAAAAACAAATAAAATATCATATGTAAAGTACCTAACAAATTTGTAGTCCTAAGTAAATGATAGTTTTCCTTCTCCCTTTTCTAAATATTCTGGGAAATTTGTATAAATCTGTACAAATACAGTTTTTAAAAAACTCCATAGGATCTTAGAGTTGGACCTTTAGGACTATAACACTTTGTTGAATCTGTCAGAGTTCCTTTTTAGTTTGTTTGTGTTTGATTTATTCAGTGAGTGTCGATCACTTACTGTATTTCAGATAGTGTTTTCTCTGTGTCTGTCAGAAGTCAGTGGAGGAGAGATGACAGACATACAGGACACAAGCTTTATGCTTCACTCATCCTCACTTCTTTCATTTGATTCACCACTTAGGAAATGATGAGCCAGACATCACCATAGATTCTTGGAATGCAGAGATGCTGTCTTTTTTGAGAGCTCATGGTCTCTCATGGAGGGAAGTATACCAAGAAATGATCATATCCTGTGGGAGTTGCTATTAGAGGCACATGGACAGGGGCTGTGGGAGTGGGAGGAGAGCACACCTCAGTCGGCCTGGGGTTGGGAGTAGGTGGTCAGGGAAGGCTGAGCAAAAGGGGAAAAGAGTCTGAGGCAGGAAGATAGCAGGCCCAAGGGCCTGGACATGGGAGAGAGTATTCTTTAAGGCAGCTGACACCCAGGGAAATAATCAGAGACAGGAATTATATAGGATAGTAGGACCCAGCTTAGAAAGAGCCTGTTAAGCTGGGCTGAGATTTGAAGTCCGTTTTGTTGGAGAAAACTGAAGAACAATTGGTAGTTAAGAATTAACATCTATCCTGACTTTGTTCTTACTCTAAGCCTACCTTTAAAAAAATCTTTTCTTTGTCTTTTGTCTTTGGCATTTCCCCCAAGCATCTGCTGTTTTAGGCTTTTGCCTTGGTGATTCTCTTCGTATAGCATTGGACCACTTTGATATCGTCCTGGGTTACGAGCTTATCGACTTTGGGGTTATAGCTCATGGGGAGCTCCCTCTGTGTCAGTTTGCTTTCTCTGGAAGAGGCTATCTCCTATTTGCCCCAGGACTCAGTAACGGGAGAGACCACACCATTGGCTGAGACCTGGTAGACAGAGGGGTGTCTGAGGAGGGCCAGCTACATGGGGAAGGCCCCTGAACTGGAGTTCCTGTCAGATGGCACTTCTGATGTTGCCAGAGCTGCAGCTTCCCTCCTGCTTGTCTCCCATAGTCACTCACCGGCTGACTCTGCTCCAGGGCTGTGGCTCTCGGGCCTCTCTTGCTTTTGCTTTATCCCGAGTAACTGAGGGATTGAGGAGTGGCCTCAAAGCTCAGGAATCTCAGCCTTGTTAGTGGCAGCCATCCTCCTCATGTCCAGTACTTATCCCCTCAAGACACAGTCTCAGCTGGCTTTTCTGACATGAGAGAACATGTCTGAATTTCCAGAGGTCACTTATGTAGGGCCTCCCTACAGTGTAAATTGTTGAAGAAACTGGCCTTGTGAAGATTGGGTAGGGGTGGGCAGGGAGCAGGGAGGGGAAGACGGCTATCTTCAAATATCTGAAGGGCTATGTAAGTATAGTGGACAAGGTATCAGGTTTTGGTCTGGAATTCTGGCCCTACCTCTTACTAGCTTTTTTTTTTAATCTAAATTCTTTTAAGCCTAAAATAATTCTGTGATTTAATAAATGTAGCAGGCAGTGCCTCTGCTGATTAGATCTGGATTCTTTGGGCAGATCGAGTGGCAGCATTTTAGCATTTCGAGCTCCGCCACTCGTGAATTGAAGTTGTAATAGCTGTATTTATTATACCCAGAATTGAATGAGTTATTAATAAGCCATTCCTTAGCCCCGTATTATCTCTGTTTTACAGACTAATTTTTTTCAATAGGATTTCCTTAATTGTGTCAAATGTTTCATTCCTAGAACGCTTAATACGTCTGATTGGTATAATCTCCAGGGAAACTAGACGGTCTTAATTACATCTAGTGTTTTGATTTCATTTGATTCTTTAGATGAGATTAAAAGTAATTTATTTTAAAGGCTATGACTACTCTCTGTATACCTATGCATATTGCGAATTTAGAAAGTATTGGCCATATTACATTAACATTACCAGTGTATCAGATAATTTAGATTGTGGACTTGTATATAGGGTAGTTAAGTTCTTTCAGAACAAAAAGCTTGATAACAGTATTTTTTTCACTACCCTTCCCCCACTTTTCTCATCACTATCTTTGGAGGGTGTTGATTTTTATTTTCTGTTCTAGCCATTTCCATAGTATATGTCAAGACTTGCTCCCGAGAATTTAGAGGGTTCTTGGGGTTGATTCTTCCCAAAATGTGTTTCCTAGTGAGTAAATGTTAATAATAATTTGTTGAGTATGGTTTTTAGTTCTAGATGCCATTTTTCACCCAGTGGAAGGTGAAGGGTCTGGGATGGTGAAGTGTCTTTACATGATATGAAGGGTGGCTGAGGATATTGGAGATATGAAAAAGATGGTTTGCCTCTAGGAAACATGGTCAAGGGGACACATACTCTTTTTCTTCATATCTAGAAGACTGAGATTTTTAAAAAGAGACAAGGCATTTGACAAGGAAGGACAGACCAGGCATGACTTGTAGGAATATGTAGAGGGAAACCATTTTGGCTCAATATGAAGAGAAATGTTTCATCATGGGTGTCCAGTGAAATGAGCTTTTGGGGAAAGTAAAAAATGGGTTCCCTATTGTTGGAAAACTTTTAACAGTGTCTATGTCAGTATACATCAGCTCTTCCATGAAAAAAAAAAAAATCCCATGTACTAGATGTCTTTTGGTGTTCTTTCCAATTCCTGGTTTCTGTGGTTGCCTCCCCACTCCTGATACTATAATGTGGCTACTTCTCCATTCTAGGTTTTGCTTTAGTGAGTTACAAGTGACTGGGTTAATATTCCTGAGCAACCATAGCCCAGAAGGCTATGATGTGGTGGATGAAAACTGCCTGACATGAAATCTTTTTGTAGATAATTCACAAAGTGGATATATACTATGTGCACATATATACTTACACATATATATCTGTTTTGTATAATGGAGGGTTATTATACTTTCATGGTTTTGTCCTCTGTTCTTATTATAAAATATCATGTGTTTTAAAGACCTGTGAATCTCATAAGAAGACTTTTTTAAAATTTTGACATTTATTTATCAAATTGATTTTAAAGAAAATAGCTCTGTTAGATTTTCAAAATAGAGCCAGTGAAGAGCCTTTGTGAGAGTAGGAATTAAAAACTGGTGGTTTTATTGTGAGATT
This sequence comes from Lontra canadensis, assembly GCF_010015895.1. Lineage (NCBI taxonomy): Eukaryota > Metazoa > Chordata > Mammalia > Carnivora > Mustelidae > Lontra > Lontra canadensis. The sequence goes on along the minus strand of NW_022631001.1, from coordinate 31,937,880 downwards.
ATTTGAGAAAGATCTATAAATAAAATGTATAGACATTTAATTAGTGTCCTAGAAAGTTAAGAATAGGAAGTGAGAATACTATAGTCATTTTGGAAAATTGTGTTTTTAGACTCACTTATTAATTGGATTGTTGAGTGCAGTATTAGTGGCTTCAAAGGGCATCACAATTCATTACAATTCTGACCTGGGGTAATAGATAAAGAGGTAAAATGAAATCCATTTTCCTTAAGAACTACTGGTTTTATGAAATGATTAAATCTGATTTTAAAATAAAGCATTAAGTGCAAACCACTAAGAGTTCAAAAAACACTTACGGGTCCCATGAAAGAAGATTTAGTGCATTTAGCTTTCAAACAGTTTGCTCATTGTAGATGAAATGCCCTTAAAGTGATGCAAGTTATCATGCCAATAAATTAATAAACTAAGAGAAGATACAGATCTTCTCTTTGGAATGGGCTGATTCTCCAGGGACAGATGGTTCTCTTTCAGACTCGACTTTCTTCTGAAGTGGTAAGACATTAGAGAAGTCTGTTTTCTGCGTGAACTTAAGCTCAGTGTGGGTGCTATTAAAGCTTTTGATTCGGTATTGTGAAAAAGGAAGTCACCATAATGGGAGAATTTCCCCACTGAGAAAGATTTACAATTTATAGGACTTTTAGAATTCTTTAATACTTTTCATTTAAAGAGCCCAGAGCATATGATTATGTACAAATACCTCTCTCTTCCATGAACTCCTATGCATCCCAGGCCATTGGTTTTAGAGAATATGGGGACATACCCTTCAGTTCACTGGCGAACAAGGTAAAGCCTCAGCAGTCTTAGAGAATGAACAGATCTTCTGACTCTGCTAATCTAAATCTTCTAGAGGGTAGCCTCTTCTCCTAACTTCAGCCTGAATGCTGCACAATGTAAATAGTGATATTTAATGTCAAAATCATGATTTTTCAAATACTTGGGTATCTGTTACAAATAGTGAGCAAATGAATTTATCCCTTTATGTTTGAACATTTTAGAGTCACATTGCTAAGTGAAAATGTAATGAATTTCTGTTGAAAATATCCAACTTTTTTTTTTCTCCTTAATAGCAAAATATCCTCATGCGTCTTTCTCAAAGTATTATTGATAATATTGGCCACGGACAACCGTTTTTGAAGTATTCGAATCACTGTGACCTTTAGACATGAAGCTGGGGCGTAGAGCAGCTTTATTCTTTTCTCCTTCCCTTTTTGGCCTGCCCCCCCTTTTTTATCGCCGCTACTACACAGGATGTATAAAGAATGGCTTGGGTCCTGATCTCAGCGTCCTGGGATAGAACCCTGCCTCAGGCTCCCTGCTAGGCCGGGAGTCTGCATTTCCTTCTTCCTCTGCCCCTCCGCCTGCTTGTCCTCTCTCCCTGTCTCAAATAAATAAAATCTTAAAAAAAAAGAAAAGAAAAGAACTCTCTATTGAGGTCCTTACTTCATAAACTTATTTGTCGTGTGCCAGTGGGACGAGATGGAGTCATTGTTGCTGTTATTAGTCCCTATTAATAACTTTTAAAAAGTGCGCCAAATTGTCTGAATGCTAATGCTCAGCAATTTTGCCTCCTTCAGTCCTCTTTTCCTTACGTTTGTGGGGCTTCTCCTCCACTTTCACCGCTACCTTTTGGCTTACTTGTGTGAGTAGATTGCTCTTTACCTTTCTTTCCCTTCCTCCCTCTTTCTCTCTCTTTCCCAAACACCGGATACCTATTAAGTGTACTATGAGAGCCTGCAGGCTACAGTGATGAATTAATGATAGGACCACTGTCTTCAAGAGCGGTCTGGTGGTGGAGACGTGGGTAAGTAATATGATGGAGTGTGACCAAAATAGTACACAATGAGAACCAAGGATACAGTGCTGCAGGGTATGGAGGACAGAGAGGCTTAAGCTTTGTGTATGGGGCGGGGAGAATAAGAGAAATGAACATTGACTGGTAAGGTAGGAGTATGATTGAATATTTATTAATTTTTTGTTTAATCAGTGTTGTTTAATCTGCATTAATTTTAGGCATGATTTGAGACATTTTCAGCTCAGTGTGGTGGAACTTACAGTTGGCCAGAAGATTGAAGCATGTATTTTATTTTATGTCCTTAAAACATCTTCTATAATAGATTTTTCTTTTTTCTTTTTTCTTTTTTTTTTTTGTTTCCAGAGGCTTAGAAGGATAAATATTATTGCTCATGACTTACTTCTATATTACTGGAAACTTTTTCTACCTCTTATTCAGAGAAGTCCTTTTTGTGATTTCTTAAGGATCCTGACCAGGTTACTGGACAGTCATCATGATTAGATTCTGTGCCATATTGAGTATCTTCTTAAGACTCTTAACTTCTATACTTATTATTAATTACTTAATTTACTTTGTTTTTAAAAAATACTTACACTTAATGTTTGCAAAATATTCTGAAATCTTATGAAGACCTATTGGTGACATTAAGTAATTTATTTAACAGATATTTGATAAAACCCTACTCTGTGGCAGACATTGGGGTGAGCACTGGGATAAGAGAAGAGATGGGCTCTGTTCCTTCGTTTACAGCCTGATGGGGGAATACAGGCAGGTAGGGGGACAGCTGGAAAGGTGCTATGAAGTACACGGGGCTGATTCATACAAAAGGCACCTAATCCAGACTTAGGGGCCTGGAGATGTGTTTTTGAATGAAGTGGCATCTACATTAAGACTTAAGGATGGGTAGAGGGGCGCCTAGGTGGCTCAGTGGGTTAAAGCCTCTGCCTTCAGCTCAGGTCATGATTCCAGAGTCCTGGGATCGAGCCCCACATCAGGCTCTCTACTCAGCAGGGAGCCTGCTTCTTCCTCTCTCTCTCTCTGCCTGCCTCTCTGCCTACTTCTGATCTCTGTCTGTCAAATAAATAAATAAAACCTTAAAAAAAAAAAAGACTTAAGGATGGGTAGAAACCATCCAGGCGAAAGGTAGAGTGATAGGGTACAGTGTTTTGAGAGAGGAAATGACATGTGAGAGTCTGGGTGGACCTGAGAGCTAGAGGGGTTGCAAGAACGCTGACAGGAGTCTAGAGCACAAGGTGAGGGGAGAGGGAGTGGAGAAGAATGAGGCTAGAGACCATATCAGACCTACCATGCTGGGTTTGGTGAGCCACATTAAGGAACTGACTTTAATTCAAGGTAGGGGGGAGTGATAGACGGGGTTTGAGTAGGGAGATGGCCTAACTTGATATGTGTTTTAGATAAATCATTTTCGTTGCAGTTTGGTGAATATACTGGAGAGAGCTTGAGATGAAGAGATCAGTGAATTGGAGGCGTAGATAGTAATTCAAGTAGGAGATATTGGAGTGGCAGAGGCGAAATGGCACAGGAATTACATGACCAAGACTTTAAGGGAGATGGAGGCTCGGCTTAATTGGACACCAGACTGTGCTTTGATTTTCTGTCTTGATGAAAAACTTCTGGATTTCTTAAATGTATCTTTTCAAGTTTTTATTTAAATTCCAGTTGTTAACATGTTATATTAGTTTCAGGTGTACAATATAGTGACTTAGCACTTCCACAGGACACCCACTGATCATCACAAGTGCCCACCTCCATCCCCATCATCTGTTTCTCCCGTGCCCCCCTCCCCACTCCATTCTAGTAACCATGGTTTGTTCTGTGTATTTAAGAGTCTGTTTCTTGGCTTACCTCTCTTATTTTTTTTCCCTTTGCTTGTTTGGAAAAACTTCTGGATTTTAAACTGTTTTAGAACAAATATTTTATGACATTTAAAAAATGATGTTACTGTTAAAAATAGTAGCACATATTATAAAGTGTACCAGACATTATTTTAAGTACTTTACATTATTAATTGATTTCTACTTTACAGCAATTCTATAAGATAGCTATTAGTTTTATCTCATTTAGACAGATGATAAAAGTGAGATGTAATATGAAGTAATATACCTAACGTCAGAGAGCTAGTGGCTAAGCTTGGATTTGAACGCTGCCAGTTTGGGTCTAGGGTCAGTTCTCTTAATCACTGTTCTCCATTCCTGAAATTTTGGGGGACAAGACATGAAACCCTCCTCTCCAACTCTGCTATTCTATATCTATTCTGAAGAGAAGCAGATTAATTCCAAAGAAAGTTGGAGGTAGAAACAAGATTTTTGGATTTAGAGAGAGGGAGGAGAGTAGAATGACTCTTAGAATTTGTGGTTTGGCTTCTTGGGTGACCTTGGGACCACTCACAGAAATAGGAAGTTGCCGAAGTGGAAGAGCAAGTCCAGGCATGGGTGGAAGGTGGAGGAGGAGCAAGGTGAGGTGATTTTGCTGTTATTATAAACAGGTTGGATTTGAGGTGCTTGTGGGTCATCCTTGTAGATATGCTCAGGGGACAGTTGTACGTGTCTGGTTGTTTGCTCTTACAGTAGCTGGGATTCAGAGAGAGAGAGAGAGAGAGAGCAAGCGAGCGAGCTATGGCTACCAGATCCGGAACTGCTTCTGTGAACCAGGAGCCTTCTGGGTGAGGGAAGCACAGTATACTTGATGACCTCCTGGTAACAGTGGACACTTCCTGGTAAGAATGTGGGTGAAATGAGAAGATCTGAATTCTAGGCTCCTCTTTGGCTTTCATTTCATTTATTTATTTGATTATTTTAAAATCATTTAAATTCATATTAGCAGGCTGCCCTTCAATAGAAAATGTTCATCTACAGAAGAATAAACATGTCTGGGGTGCCTGAATGGCTCAGTGGGTTAAGCCTCTGCCTTCGGCTCACATCATGATCTCAGGGTCCTGGGATCGAGCCCTGCATCAGGCTCTCTGCTCAGCAGGGAGCCTGTTTCCCCCTCTCTCTCTGCTTGCCTCTCTGCCTACTATGATCTCTCTCTCTGTCAAATAAATAAATAAAATCTTAAGGAAAAAAAAAAGAATAAACATGTCTGCTCTGCTGGTCCTCATAGTTGTTGAAAATTAGAATGTCCTTGAATGGACCTTCTGTTCCTGAGATTCTAATTTCAGGAATTGAACTCAAGTGTTTGAACATACTTTATAAATGTTAAAGTAAGAGTACAAACTTGAATTAGTGGCACTTGGTATTTTGTAGAGATTATGTACATAAGGCTATAGATAGTGGCAAATGTGCAATGGCTCCTTATTGTCTTCCTCATGAAATTCAAACTCTAGCTGATTCTTTGGGGTTTGGGCCTATCTCTGGTGACTATAAAGTGAACCAAAATGATTGAATGTCATACTTTTTTGAAAGAGGAGCTATCAAAATTTGCCCACTGAAAATAAGAAAGAGAAAGATTGGTAATGACTATAACTTTGGTCCACAGTACTATTTGAAAGAGAGCATTACTTAATAATAATTTCCAGGAGCTGTGCTAAGTGATTTATATACTTGATTTAATTCTCACGGTTAACTATCAGTGCTCCCATTTTATAGATGAGCAAACTGGGGCTTAGAGAACTTGCCTAAGGTCACACACTGGTAAATGGCAGCTTGGACACAAGCCCAACTCTTCCTATCCACAGAGTCTCTGCACGTAACTATCACAGTATATATTCTTTGGTTTAAAGTTCAATTATTTTTTGACTAGATTATACTTATACATGGTATAATTTAAAAATAGAAGAGTATACAGTGAAAAAGTTTTCTTTTTGACCCTGTTCTCCTGAAATTCATTTCCCTAAAATGAGAGTCCTTTCAAAGATGTTCTGTATGTATGTGTAACTATAAATTAAATATATAAAAATATGCATATATAATATCCATGCAGTACATTACATACAAATAAAATTTCACCCATTTTACACAAGCAGTAGTATACTACAGGCCTGCTCCTTAATTTTTTTTTTCTTTTCGCCTAACAATATCTAGGAGATTATTTCAGTTAAAAAAAGTTTCTTCATTTTTAAATTGCTTATAATATTCCACTGTATGCATATGCCACTAATCCCCTATTGAAGAACATTTGAGTGTTGGCCAGTATTTCACTATTACAAACAATGTCTAATAAAGAACTTCAAACTGGAGTCACTTTGGGCACGTGCGAGTCCACTGCACATGCTAAACAAGAGCCTCGGGGGTTGCTCGGAGTATGGTCAAGTTCACTATAGGAAGGGTTATATTTCCTTACTAAGGCGGAAGGTGTTTGTTATTCCAAGCATACAGGTGTGTGATAATCAATAACTACATAAATGCTTTTCTGTAATCATATATATGTAAGGGCTTGTAGACTTCAAAAATGAGCAAAAAGAAGGTTATGGCATAGTTGACTGACTCGGGGTGAGAGATGCTTGCATATGAGCAGACATTTACTCAACAGAGTGAAAATTCATTCCTAAAGAAAAATGGTTCATTACTGCACGGAAGAACTTCCCTGGAGATGCGCTGATGCATTTGACCCTGAGTGGGATTACCGTACAATTCTTGTTTAAGAATGTTGCCATATAAAAATGGCTGTAATGGTTCTGTTGCCATTGAGTATATCCAGGAAATGGGCAAAGGGAATTTTTAAGATCTATATATAAAGTGAAGAAAACCAAATTAAAATTGTACAGAAAGAACCGCAGAGCTCTAAGATGGAGTGGAATCAAGTGGTTTAAACACTTATATCTTCAGAGCTTCTGCATCAGTAGAATATACGATGAAATGGAGATAAACATTAATAAATTGCATGGTACTTTATATTTTTCTGAGTTATTGAGTGGGCAATTACTCTTTCCAGGAGTGGTTCTAGATATTCTGAGGTGAACATGAAGAGTATAGAAAAAAATAATTCATTTATATGTCTAGATAAACAAACTTAAGGAGGGTGATATGGCAGAATCAAGAAACATATTTAAGATTATTCTGCTTAAAGCACGTTACATAAATAGTAAATAATAAATGAAGTTTGTGAAAAGCCATGTAGGCTTTTGAAATTTGGGTCACTGCTGAGTTTGATTTGCTGTCCTAATATTCTAATTTATTAATTATGTATTCTTCGAGGATCTTTGTTGGTTTTTCTTTCTGGCTACTTTCTGTTTCATAGTTATTAGCTGTAGAATCTATAGTTATTGGACTCTAGAATGCAGACCAAAGTCACTTTAGTTAATAAAAATGTGAAATCTCTTACCCAGAAATATAGATAGCTTCTTAGTTTATTTGTATTACGTTTGGAATATAATCATTACATGTAAAAGAGTGATACTACCATATTTCAGTCATTGTATCATATTAGCTACTAAGTACTAATCCTTGTTAACTCTGAACTGGAGTTTTGAAGCTCCTGTCCTGCACTTTCCTCAAAATGGATCTATCCATCTCACAACCTCTGTTCTGACACATCTGAGCTCCTGCCATTGCTGGCTTGAGGCCCTCCCTCAAAGTCTGATTACACCAAGGTTGGCTAATTGATATGTAGGCTTTTCAGCAATTTATGACCCATATTGCTTGACTTGTTCTCATGTGCATAACCCTTGACTGTCAGTGTCCAAGAGCTCTTGTTTCCCGTAGATTTTCCCAGTTTGCTGATATTGATTTTGAGGTTACGTGTGCATCTTTCTGGTTCAGCTGGGCCCAGAGTGGCTATGTCCTTTTTTGGTCCCACCTCATTTGTCTGCCTCTTCACTTCTCACTTTGTTCTGCTTTCTCTCCGCTGGAGAAGGAAGAAACAAAATAGAAATAAACACATTTTTAGGATGCGATCCTACATGTAGCTCATTATTATTTCATTCTTTTATGGGATGTGATGTTTTTACGGAATGCTTATGTGTACAGGTAGTTTGCTACCACAAATTAATCCATTTATAAAAGCACCATGAAACAAACTATTTTTACAAAGTTACCATGTCTCTGAGTCAGGCATTCACTTTTAAATGTTCTAGTGAAGTATGCGATGGTGTTCATCAGAGTTCTGATAGTGTTCACCCATGGGTTTGGAGGTAAAATGGAAAGCAGTAAGAATTTGGGGTTCACTTTGGTACTCTGGGGAGTTTTCCTTGAGCAAGAACTGCTGGAATTGATGGGGTGGTGGGAGCTTAGATACAGCATCTTACATAAAATCTTCCACACCCTTATGTACTAGTTGGCAGGTGTCATGATTCTTACGTTATGGCTCAGAAGATCAAGGTGCGGAGATTCAATAGCTTGCACGGGAACACTGAATGTACGGTAGCCCTGCCGGAGAGGGATCTGCGTATCATTCCACCCAAGGGCTCATACTTCTCTGAGTCTCTCTGATTAAGTAGTTTCAGATAATGCTGGGGCAGTCCGTTCTTTGTTCACGGCCATTGATTGTTAATCAAGGAGGGGGAAGGGATCATAATGATGTTTAAAAATAGTTGATCATTTAAAAGTCATACCTGTACATTCTGCTTTGGTCGTTTCTCATAAATTTTTCAAAATGATATGGTAAAATTCTTTTAAAAACGGGAGATTCTAGGCTAATTTAATTTCTGTTCTTTCCCCCAATATTTTTTTTATACTTTAAAAGAATGTAGAGTGATAGCTTATACATTCTGAAGCTCAGGAAACATTTCTATTTTAAAATTAAATTAACATCTTTGATTTCTGGTTTCAAAATGTATTTTTCCCCAAAAAACACATTATTAACATTGTTTTATTACAAAATACAGAAAAACTGAAATTCTTATTGCTTATATTTACTTAGTATATGTGACTTGCTTCCTTTTAATACTATACATTTATTTCCTATGTCCTAGTTAGAAAATGGTGAATGTCAAAGTACATTTACAGTTAGGTCACAGTTTGAGATTACAGATGCCTTTTCTATGAAAAATGCATATTTTCTAATTTTTTGGTTTATAAGCCTCAAAGTCTATTTTACTCTTTGAGGAGGACTAGTTCTTACATTAAACCAGTGGATTAGTGCATGAAATTTGTTGAAAGCTCTTTCTTTTTTCTTTTTTTTTTTTTTAAATATTTTACTTATTTATTTGAGAGAGAGGCAGTGAGAGAGAGCATGAACGAGGAGAAGGTCAGAGGGAGAAGCGGACTCCCCATGGAGCTGGGAGCCCGATGCGGAACTCGATCCCAGGACTCCGGGATCATGACCTGAGCCGAAGGCAGTCGTCCAACCAACTGAGCCACCCAGGAGTCCCTGAAAGCTCTTTCTTTGCAATATTCTGAAGCTTCCTAAATAAACATCTGGTGTTCACCCTACATTTTTAAAATAACTTTTTATTTTGAGATAATTGCAGAGTCACACACAGTCATAAGAAATAATAGAGAGAGATCCTGTTGGATTCTTCACCCAGTTTCCCCCAGTGGTAGCATTTTACCTAACTACAGTTCAGTATCACAACCAGGAATTGACAGAAACATAATCTGCATACCTTATGCAGATTTCACCAATTTTTACATATGTGTGTGTGTAGGATCCCTCATGCCACAACCAGCTCCCTCTCTCCTCACCTAACCCCTGGGTACCACTGGTCTCATCTCCATGTCTGTATAGTGTTATCAGTTCAAGAATGTTATATACATGCATCTTCCTTTCCCCCTCCATAATGCATAGTATCTGAAAATAAGAACAACTACAAGAAAAAGGGCAAAGGATTCTTAATATTTGAGCCTTATTATTAGGTGTTCTAAGATTTTCTTTGAAAGAAAGGCAAAGCGATATTCCTTAATTCACTAGGTGAATTATTTTCCCTAGGCATAAATTACAGTTTTCATATACTAAAATACTGAGTATAAATCTGTATAGTTGACATATTCAAAAATGCTTGTAATTCAGCCTTCCACTTAAATATCACCTTTTCAGAGAGACTATTTTGAAGATTCAAACTACAGCAGTTTCCAAGTAATTCTCAGTCTCCTTGTCCTCTATTTTCATGAGAGCACTTGGACATTTTATGATTTGTTTCTCTCTCTCTCCCTCTTTACCCTTTTACCCTTTTAAGCTCCATGAGAGTAGGGAGAGTATTAGTACTTTTCATTTTATATTTCCAGTGCCTCTACATAAAATGTTGTTATTGCACGACGGGCATTTCATAGGTCTGAAAACATACCCATATTTTTTTGTTTACTTTGATGATACATTTTAATTTCTAATGGTGCCCTGACTGTGCCTGAGTTTTGATGTATAGTGCTGAAGTGTTTGAATCATTTTACTATAATTTAGTCAGCCAGTGACTTGTTTGGGAACATTAAATCCCCAGGAGGCATTCCCTAGTCAGGTCTGTTTGAAGGCATCCAGTAGTCTTCTATGAGTTGACAGAAGCCTAGATCATTGATTACTTGCCTCCTTTCATAGACTTACTCCTAAGAGTTTGATCCGATAGTAGATTTCCTGGGTTTGAAACCTTTCTCTATCATTCATTAGCTGTGTGGCCTTCTGCAAATTAGCTAACCTCTCTGTATCTTGGTTTCATAATCTGTTAGATAAGGACATTAATAAGACCTATTTAATAGAGTTGTTATAAGAATTAAGTGAGACAGTGTCCTAAAAGTACTTAGACCACTTCCTGGCACATAAGAGATGTTTAATAATAATGCCAGCAATTATTATTCAGTGGGAGAAAGTTAGTATATCTGTTTTATTCACACATCAAGCAGTTGAAATAACACAATTTATGGCATACATCTAATCAGATAGTAATGTATCATAAGAATTTTATCTATAATCAGAAAATGGATTTCAGGTTTATTTATTTCCTCTTATTACATTAGGTGGTTTTGTGAACATCAAATAGTTTGGAAAGTGCTGAAAGGAAATGAAATCTGAGAGGCCTGGGAACATATTCTCTTGATTGTTGCTTGTAATTCTTGCTCTGAATGAGAGAGGTCACCTTGGAACATAGACTGGTCTTATGTTGTCCATGCAAATTATGATCACTACCATGAGTTTCCCAGACATTGGTTAAATGCTGATGGTGAGAGACAGTCATGAAGAGGATTAGGAAGTTACTGCTGTTTGGTTTTAGCTTCTGTTACTCTTCTTAGAGCTCTCTCTTCTTTCTATCTCAGCTGCCCGGATTCTCTGCTCCCTGCCCTCTGCACACCACCTTATAAACATTTTCTATACCACCTACGAATGTGAGTTTGCTACTGATTGACTAACTCCTTAGACTGAGCTAGTCCCTGTGATATCTCCCTCCCCTGTAGCAAGAAGTTTACAAGAAGTTGCAAAGAAATGTTCGGGAGGTTCCATCTACATTTTACCCATCCTCCCCTAAAATTAACATCTTGAGTAACTGTAGTATAATGGCAATACCAGAAAATTAACATTGGTACAACCCACAGGGCTTATTCTATACATTTATGTGTGTGTGTGTGTGTGTGTGTGTGTGTGTGTCTGGTTTGTGGATTTTTTTTAATCATGTGTAGTTTTGTGTACCATCACTACCTGTAACCATCCAAATGCTGAATTGTACCATTGCCATAAGGCTCCCTGTGCTACTCCTTGATGGCCACACCCAACCCTCCCCCTCTCTGTGATCCCTGACAGTTTGTTCTCCTCTTTATAATTTTGTTATTCCAAGAATATCATGTAAATCAAATCATATAGTATGTTACTTTTTGAGATTGGCTTTTCCACTCAGCTTAATTCCCTTGAGGTTCGTCTGTCAAAAAGTTTGTTGTGTATATTAATAGCTTGTTTCCTTTTTATTGCTGAGTCATATTCCTTGGTCTGGCTGCCTCACAGTTTGTTAAACTATTCACTGTTGGAGGATGTTTGGGGCGTTTCCAGTTTTTGACTGGTACTAACAAAGCTGCTGTGAACATTAATCTACAGATTTCTGTGTGATCATAGATTATCATTTTGGGGGAATAAATGCCCAGAAGTACAATTCCTCGGTTATATGGTAAGACCATTTTTTAGTTTTCATTTATTTATTTATTTTTCGTTTTTTAGAAGAAGCTGTCAAGCTGTTTACCGGAATGGCTATATCATTTTGCATTTCCGCCAACACTGTATAAGTGATCTAATTCTCTATACCCAACATGGGGCTAGAACTCACAACACTGAGATCAAGAGTCCCACGTTCTTCCTCCCGAGCCAACCAGTATCCCCATGAGTAGTCTCATTTCTCACATCCTCACAATTATTTGGTAGTGTCACTGATTTTTTTTTTTTATTTTAGCCATTATGATGGTGATCGATCATTGTGATTTTAATTCACATTTCCCTAATGGCCAGTGATATTGATCATCTTTTCATGTGCTTATTTGTCATTTATGTATCTTTGGTGTAATGTCTGCTCATGTGTTTTGCCCATTTTCTAACTGGATTTTTTAATTTTTTATGTTTAATGTTTAATTTTTAAATGTTTGTTTCTAGCTATAACGTGTCATCAGATGTGTGATTTACAAATATTTTCTCTCAGTCTGTGTTTTGCCTTTTTAATACCTAATGAGGTCTTTCACAGGAGAAAAATTTTAATTTTGATGAGGTTAACCTATCAGTTTTTCCTTCTTACCTATTTTGTTTTGAAAAAAACTGGCGTGCAGTTTGGAGTTTGTTGAAATTCTTGGAGCTGTGGGCTTATAGTTGTCATCATGTTTATAAAAATTCCAGCCATTATTTCTTTATTTTTTTTCTCTTTTCCTTTTGATACCATTCTAGATGCTTGATATTGTCCTATAGGTTACTGTAGCCCTGTTTATTTTTACTCACTCCCCCCCGTTCTCTGTGCTTCATTTTGGGTAGTTCTTATTGCTCTGCCTTCAACTGAACTGATCTTTCCTTTGGAAGTGTCTAAGATGCTAATATGTATCTACTCCACTTTTCATTTCAGGAATTGTAATTTTCATCTGTGGAGATTCCATTTAGATTGTTAAAAAAAATTCTTCCATTTCCCTTCTAATCATGTTCATGTATTCCTCTCTTCTTCTAAAAATGTAGGGCGTATGTATAATAGTTGTTTTAACATTCTTGACTGCTGGATCTATCATCTCTGTCATTTGGGAGCCATATGCCTGCCAGCTTTTAACTGGATGCCAGTAATTACGACTTTCATGTTGTTGGTTGATGGGTTAAATTGGCTTTCTTTACATAGTGTTGGATTTTGTTCTGGTAAGCAGTTAAGTTGCTTGAAGACCTTTGAAACCTTTTCAGTCTTGCTTTTAAGTTTAGTTAGGGCAGTTGTTTGCACAGTAGTTGTTGAAAAGACTTTTATAATTCATTGAATTACTTTGCTACCTTTGTTGGCAATCAGTTGACCTCTGTTCTGTTCTATTGATTTGCTCCTTGCCCCAGTACCACAGTGTCTTGATTATTGTACATTGAGTCTTGAAACCAGGTAGTGTGACTCCTCCAACTTTTTTCTTTTTTGAGATTGTTTTGTCTTTTCTGGGACCTTTGCCTTTATGAATACTCTCTAGAATCAGTTTGCCAATTTCTGTAAAATATGCAGCAAAGTTGAGAATCGCTGGACAGACCTTGGTAAAAATCCATGCTTTCTGATAGTTCTTAGAAGTTGTTTTGTGGGCCTTCTCTAGAAAACACTCCTTAGGAAGACTGGGCTTCATTCTACTTGAACTTCCATATTTTAATTTCTAAAAAATTGCTGTAATATGTATACTATCATATATTATTATATATACACTAATAAATACTTTTCTTTAGGTCTTTGGGTATATTTGTTGCCTTGTCTCTTTTAGTGTCTTTGGTAGTACTGAATTATTATTGTTACAACACTGAGAATATAAGTGTTGATTTAGTAGGAAAAAAACAGGAAAGTAACGTAGCACATCATTGATTAAATCTGTCAACAAAGGACGTATAAGAGAATTAAGCTTTTTCCTCTGTAGTATCAGAATTGATCTTCCTTCTGCTATGTTACAGTTTCTTGACAGGTATTAGGGAAATATTCAGGGACACAGTTTTTATGACACTGTAATGAATGAAATATCAATACTATAATGAAGTGGCATTCTTGCTTTTATATTTCCAAATGAGCTTGAGTTTTCAAAAACTTCAAATAGGCTACTTTTTTTTTTTGCTGCTATCTTGAAATATTTGCTTTAATAATGTTACATTTCTTGGTTACTTTAAATGATTTTTTTTCTAGAATTTACCTAACCAAATTGCAGTATTCATTTTTACAATTATTTCTGAGTTGTGGTTTTACATATATAAAACATTACCCACAATTTATGACTCCAGTTAAGTAAATTGGTCCTTTTAGTCTCTTGTTGTAAATACATGTAGATGTTATGAATAAGATCTTACAGGAACTTTTATGTCATTTTAATGGGTTCATGTTTGTATTGAATAATGCAATTGCAACTTAATTTCAATTTGGTGTGTTCACAGAATAAAATATTTGAATTAGCAAATGAATTAGGGCACCTCAGGACAGTGATGGAAAGAACTAAGAACTATATTCATTTTATTAGAGTGATCATATTGTTTTATGAGAAAACAAGCCATTTTGCTCTGGATGGCAATTATTTGCGGTAAAGAAGTACCTTGGAATTATAGATCATTTTTCAGTTTTATGGGCATTTCTGTCAGCTGAAAATAATTGCTGATTTGGGCTTTCCTTGGAGCAAGAAGTGGAAATTATTTTATTAACTTTGTATGCAGGCATCTTTTAGTCGTTAATTAGATATATTATTCTGGAAGCAGTGGAATATTGTTTTTTTAGAAGTTTAGAATTCTGTAATAGAAGCACAATAAAAGAATAAGTCAGCTGGAGAAAAGTGCCACATATGTGGTTCAGAGAATCTGAGGCTGATGATGATTGAGAGGGCAGCTAAGCGCTAATTGTATGTGTTACAGACATTGAGTCAAAGGAGTTCAAAGCCTGAAAGATCCTGGTGAGCTTGGTTTTTGTTTTAAAAGATAGTGTGTGATGTACTTATCATGCCCATATTGGGACCACAAAAAGGCTTTCCAGTCCTTCCCGCAAAATGATCATCAGCTAGAGTTCCCTTGCGTCGGATCCCCCACCCCATTCTGTTATATATAAGCATAGCTCTTGTGTTTCTGAAATTGGGAGGACTAGCTGAACTGGTCGTATATTGGTTTGTTATAGCCTTATTCTGAAATGCGCTCCTGCCAGGACTCTTTGTTTTCTTCATATCTCCTGAAATTAGGCTATGCCTTCAACCTTACGTTGTTCCAGCTACAAATCATAATAAGCAATCATTTTATGTCACTGAACTAGGTACCACACAGTGTTCTAGATATTTTCCATGTATTGACTTATTTGATCTCACGTCAATTCTGTGAGATAGGGTAATATAATCTTTTCCATTTTATAGATGGAAACTGAGAAAAACATTGTCAGGCAGGAAGTGACTGAAGTGAGCTATGAATCAGATTCTTTGCTCTTAATCCTATTCTTTTCTTTCTAACTTGAATTGGTTAAGAAACTCCAAGTAAATTTGTATTATCAGTGTTTCTTTAATATTATTAACAATGTCCTGAGTTTGACAGCTCCAACTGTGTTATTAGAGACCCTCTAAAAAGCTTATTTGGTAATTTCTTTAATTTCCACTAGAGGTCAGTCTGTCACCTGGCAATGTCAGTATTGTCTGCTTCCTGGTCTTGGAAGTGCAAAATTTCAAGTATACTAAGTTAAAGAAGTATGCTGTGAAAGAGACTTGGGTAGCAGAATAATTTTTGAATTAGAAACATAATCAAAGAGTCATCTTTATAGTAATAAAGGCATATATGACTATTAAAGGACCCAATATTGGCTGAATAGATTGTATTTGCAGAATTTAATCAAGACATCCTGGGACCAAAAAAAAAAAAAAAAAAAAAGATATCCTGTGAGATGATAACTGGTGTAGAAAAGGCTAATGACCTTGACCTTTCTTTATTGCCTCTAAACTAACCACACATTAAATATTAAACCAATTTTGGGTTGCTACTCTCCCAATCCCATTTAATTCATTCAAGGACGTAGAATATACTCTGAGAGTAATGAAATAGTGAAATTACTTAGTGTTCACTAATAGATACTCTCTGGTAATTTTAACACAATATAGGTCTGAGGATTTTTTTTAAGTGGCCCAGAGACTTTTATTTCTCAGCTTTCCTGTTTTAGAAATAACAAGGTATTGAATTACAATGCAGAAACCAGGAGTCTTCATTTAGAAGCAACATTTTCAGGCAACCTCTGTGGTTGGAAAAGAGGAGAGTCATATTTTGGAGGAATCTGGGTAATTATTTGCAGAGTCCAGCACTGTCCTGAGAAGAGAGTAGTTTAACCAGGAATGTTAGTCCTGTGTAAAAAATGGTTCTGGCTCTTATAGGTTAAATAAAGTCTTTTAGGCAGCCTTCAAATGGACGGAAACAATCTGACTGGACTTCAGATGTGTCACATGGGAAATGAATGGTGACACGCAGAAGAGGCCAGGCTAGGGAGGAAAGTTATACAGCTAGGTGGGTCAGCAGAGTTTGTAGGTCTGGATACCGAAGACGTTAAATTCAGGGGACTGCTGGAAGAGAGAAGAACAAGAGAGTCTTCCACACAGACAGAGAGAGAGAGAGAGAGAGAGAGAGAGAGAGAAGCAGACAGGATATTGGGTTTCCAGGGAGACAAGTCACACCTAAGACCTGAGACCACCGAGCATGAAGGGAAGAACTGGTGATTCCTAAAAGTCCCTTTCCCATGCTGTGCATTTAACACACGCCAGATACTGTGCTAGGAGACTTCGTATATATTATCTCATTTCCCTTTTATCTTATAAGGCAGATTTGAATCCCCTTTTACAGACAAGAAGACTGAGGCACAAAGAGTTTCAGTAACTTGCCCGGGGTAGTATAGCTTGTGCTTGGCTGGACTGAGATTTGAACTCAGGGCTTTGTGACTCCTGCTGGGAAGCTGTGCTTCCTGATGCAGAAGGCATTTCTTTTCTGCCTCAGTTTTATGCTGCCTGCAGGGTAGGGATAGTCATAGGCTTACATCCAATAGGAAATTAACCCCATAGGTAAACCCCAATTACAGCAAAAGTAGAGGGTTATAACTTCCAGGGAGGTGGGAGTAGGGATATTTTTGTTAAAAATGTGAAGTTTCTTCACCTCTGCCTATATTCACAGTAAAGATCTATATTCTCCATGTAGCAGTGATTAGGTGGTGGTGAATCTATCCCTTGTACTTCTCACTACTTTGTTGTTTTTTTTTCCTCTCCTAAAATCCACTAATTATCTTACTAGGTGTTCTCTCTGTTGGCTTGGTTTTTCATAAATGGCACTACTGGAGGTGCCCTCTCAAGGACTTTCTAGAGTCTTAATAGGAAGAGTAGTGGGCCAAGCTAAAAGGAAGTTTAGGGATCACTAATTTGGTCTGTCAGTATACTTTTGTCACTTTATTTTTACACCTGCAGGCAGCAGTGCTTCTGAGATCTTTTGGTCCTTTAAAGATAGCTTTGATCCTGGATCTCTTTCTGCTTGGGATATGTTTTTGAAGGGCTGAGGACAGAATGTCAGCTTTCTTCTCCCAAAGGCACCCGTTGCTGAATTTCCCCTATAATCTGGGGCTTTCATCATTTCCTCCATGTTGATGGTGGCACCAGACCTGGGGAATAGCGTTTATCTTTTGTTTTTTGACCTAAGTGACTGGTTAATGGTGAAAGGGCCATCAGCTAAGAATGCTTTTAATAAGGCCCTCTTTTTTTGTGGTCTAGCCAGGGTCTATCTATGGTCAACTGCAAAAAGTATTCCCCAAGTTCTCTCACTTTTTTCATCTGAAGTTGCTTGAACGTGATTCTTAGGAAGAGTACATCCACATACTGTACAAGGGCAAGCAAAAGCTTTATCTCTTTATATAGCTTTTAATCTCTTGGTTGAAACTTTGATTTATTTTGACAAAATAATATAGAATTCTTAACCTAGCAGTATTATGTGACACTGGATCCACAAGTGCCAGAATTCCCTTCTAAGTCTGTAGTGGAATTCTTTAAGGCCAAAGTGCCTACTTTCTTCCAAGAGGCTTTTGGGATTGAATTTACTCCTCTATTTTCAATCCATAGATGTCCAAAGTGAGTTCTCGCTCCCATTTGCTATTTTATAGAGAAAGAAGACATTTGATGGGAATTTCCCTACCAACCAAATCTACAAACCTGCTTGTACCCAACCATTCTTCCTCAAATAGCTTCCCAATCCACTTTGCTACTGGTTTCTACCCTTGATTCTCCTATATCCTGCAAATAAAGTCATATTTTACAAAGACAGATCAGATCATGTCATAGAGCTTACATATTACTTTATATTGCTCTTAGGATAAAGGCTGAAATCTTTAATGTAGACTACCAGCCTCTTTACGAGACGGTCCCTGGCCTCCCTCATCATCTTTGACTGACAACAGCATAGCCCTTCTTCACAGTCCAACCATCCTGGTCTCCTTTCGTTTCCTCAGGTCTGCCGTGTTCCTGCCTGGATCCTCCTTTTGGAACACATTCTTTGCTTCCCCTAGTTAACTGCTCATGGTCCTTCAGATCTCTGCTCAAGTGTCATTCTTCAAGAGAAATCCCAATGTAGTCATATCTCTTTTAATATCAACTTAATTCCATTTTTTCTACATGTTTTCATTGTCAGAAAGTTCAGTTTCTCCCTGATGAGGACTCTCCCTTCACTTTATATATTGTCTGAGAACCTGAAGTTTCCAAATGAGTGTTAGTTTTGGGTGCCAGGTAGAGAGGGACTGGAAATCTGGAAAGTACAATACAGCTGTATAAAGATTTGCTGTTGAAGACTGATCCTGCATAGCCCCAAAGGGCAAATGATCTCTGACATTGTGATGACCTGCCCAAATTACAGAATGTGTCAGTATTTGACACTCATACACTAAGTCATCATTCCTCAACACATAATCTTGTGTTATGGCGGTTATAGGCTAGGCTAGAGCCATTCATCACTCCTCGTCCATGAGCACTTGGGTTGAGTTGAGCTTGAGTTACCAACTAAGACAGCTCCTGCCTAGCAAGTACTCTTTCAGTGACATTTGCTTCCCTTTTTTGCCAGAAGACTTCAGTCATGGTCATGTCACGTTTACCCCAACAGGTTTCCTTAACTTTGAATCTCAAAGAATACTCTCAGAAGGCCTATGGGCTTTGCATTCCAAGAAGAAAGGTAGTTGTTTTAGGTTCTACAGCTAAAGAAAAGTTCTATTACCTCCAGATATAGGCTACTTACTCATCGTGCAGTCTGTCACTAAGGGAGGCAAACCCAAGCGACACTTTACAAAATAAAATTAGACTCAAGGACCCTTTTGCCTCTCCCCATACTGAGAAGCACCACAGAAATTTCTAGCTAAAATAATTTAATCCATACCTCGTGGGCACTCTATTTAATCTCTGCTTTAGCAACCATCCCTTTACTCACTTATTGATCTATTATCCTTGTGATTATTTGTTTAAAACCTGGCTTCCTCACTATAATGTAGTGTAGACAATGACTTCTAAAGATTCAGGAGATATTTAAAAAGTAAAGGCATATTAACCATATTCCCCATCATGGAACTAATTAAAACTCAACAAGCATAATGAAACACAAAGAAAAATTCTGCATAACTAGGAAATGGCTCAGTTCTAGGCGTGGACTGATATCTAAGAAGTATAGTGAAATATGGATCAAATCTAGGAGGATGCTAAAAGCTGATATGTACTTCTCTGGTCTGTAAATATAGTGTGAATTTCACTAAAAGGAAGTGGAAGGCTTTGAGTGTCCATCCTATGAGGTTTAGGAGTTGGAGCAGGCCATGTGAAAAATATGGAGCTAGTTCCATATCTCAGAATAGTGGGAAAGTAAGGATAAGGGAACAGTATATATATATATTTTAATATTTGGCTTCTAACCTGTATTGAAGTGAGAGGGGAGAAAGGAAGAAGTGAGCTTTGCAGAAGTTGACCAGAATCAAATGAATAGAAATGAAGAAGAAATAAATTAGCAAACCAAAGTTGGCCAAATTGCTTTACTCTAATTATACAGATGAAGTGCATTTCATGTTAAGAATTATTTCAGGGGAAAAAAAATTATTTCGGGAAATAGAAATTCCAGAAAAATGCGTCTCTGTTCACTCAAATAATATGAAGGGAACATAGAGTTTTTAAAAATTGGAATTAAGGAAAAGAAGGCAATTCCCTTCTAGTGATGAGAATCATGGGCTGTGAGGCTTTGGAGATGTTGCAGCCACATTCCCTGCCTCATGAAGGAAGCTGGTCTGTCTGTGATAGTAAGAGCAAGTCAATGTGTAGAAGCAGAATAAAAGACAAAACCAAAACAGAAAAACCATCCTGGTTGAGACAAAAAGGCATGGTGATAGTGACATGCAAGTGTTATCAATAAGGTCTTGATGCTTTTTATGCATTTCTTAAAGATAGATGAGGTACTCCAGTATCCTTCTAATACATTGCTTTTCTTTGAGCTAGTTCACATTAGGCTTCTACCATATGCTTGCAACTAAGAGTTTTGTAAAATATAATTTAGATATAAAGGCAGGCAGAGAAGATCCAACATATGCATCATTGGTGTGCCTGATAAAGAGAGCAGAACCGGTGGACTGAAAAAATTTATATAGGTAATAAAAAAAAATCTTTAGAAATTAAGGAAATTCATAGTAGGTAGAATCAAAAAGGCACATGTGCCTTCTAGGAAAAACTGAAACAGGATGATCAACAGCAAGTAAACACAAGGTAGTAAAGTTAGTGTGCTTCAAGTTTAAGAATCTTATAGGCATCTGGGCAGAAAAAGTGAGTCACTCAAAAGGTGGAAAATCAGAGTGGCCTCAACTATGGTGATAGTCAAAGCTAGGAGGCAGTGGATAAGTGTTTCTAGAGCTTTGGTGGGGTATGTGTGGGAAGACCCAATACGTTGTCAAGCTATGGTTTATGTTTATATTTAAACAATATTCTCAAATATTCAAGAAACTTGTTCCTGAAAAACTGCCTCATGAGTCAAATTAGTTATTTATGTGACAAATAAGGGAAAAGAACTTAGGAATGGAGAAGCAGATACTTTTTGAAAGGATTGGCGGGACATGTGGAATCCACTTAAATACCGAACTAAGTCAAATCTAAATAACTGCATTTTATGAAAACAGAAGAAAATGTAAGGACTATACAATTAGTAGCAAGGGAGGATTTATAACATAAGGTGGAGGAAGATAGAAGAGGTAAAGTTATATATAAATAGGAGAAATCATTTTTCTTAATGGAGAGAGAGTCAGTAGATCCAACCTAACGTTGATGAATTTGCTGGTCTGAGGTGAATCTTGGCACTGCCACATACCAGCTGTGTAACTTTAGATAAGTTTAAACCTCATCTGTAGTCACAGAATCTTCATCTGTGTCATGGAGATAATGACACTACCAACCTACCAAGATTGTTGTGAGGATTAAATGCAGTAATGTATGTGAAGTGCTCCAACCTGTGCCCAACCTGGAGTGAGCAGTCAATAAAATTGACTCTTATATATTATTATTATTATTTTAAGGAAAAAATATGGGCAGATAGTTTTATGAAATTAGGATGTGGGGGTCTTTCTAAGCATAACTCTAAGCCCAGAGACCATAAAGGAAAAGATTAATAACTTGACCTCAGAAAAAGTAGAAGCTTTTGCGTGGCAAAACCACCATGATAAGAATCAATGAACAAATACTCAAGTAGGGAAGAATAACTGCCATCTATTTGACAGAAGAAGGGTTGATATTATTAACATTCAGGGAACACGGATAGGTAAGCTAATGAGAATATATAAAGAACCTTGTGTAAAAACAGATAATCTAAGTGAATATTTTATAGAAAAATAGCAATGATAAAAATTTGAAAAAATAGTCTCACTTATAATTAAAGAGGTAGAAATTTAAAATGAGATGCCATTTTTCACTTATCAAATTGATAAAGATGAGAAAGTTTGAAAATATTTAATGATAGGGTATGGCAAAATAGGCATTATTGGACCTTTTTTGGGGGGCCAGTTGGCATTTTCAAAATTAGAAATGTTCATACCTTTTATCTCTGCAATACTCCTTTTAAGAATATATTCTACAAATATATTGAGAGTACAACGATATATGTAAAAGGGTATTGTTTTATAGCATTGCTTAAAGGAGAAGGGATTTGGAAACAATTTACTTGACTACTGATAAGAGTTTGTTAAGTAACTTAAGGTTCTTATGTACCTTGGAATATTATATAGCCATTAAAACAAAAGATATATAAATTTATGTACTGATAATGGGAAAGTGGCCAGGCTATAGTATTTAGAGAAAAAAGTAAGTTATATGAGACTAGATACAGTATTATCTTATTTACTAAAAATGATACATAATTTATTCATATAAATGCATAGAAGAATTCTAGAATATTACATAAGAACCATTAAAATTAGTTGTCTCTGAGGTGGAAAATGGAGATGTTATGAACTTTTGTTTTCAGTTTACACCTTCTGGACTCTTCCAAATTTTATTGCAGGAGTCATCTTTTAATTTTATAGTAACCAAAACAAAGAAAAGTAATCTTCCATTGATGGTGACTGGTGACTATGTTGGTTTTGAAAATTGAATTTAATATTTTGGGAATAAAATTATGTGGGATAAATAGCAAAATGAATCAAGCAAGGTCAACTATTCAACAGAGATTATAAGTCCTAACTTTGCATGAAGCACTGAATGGACTTTTCCTGATGCTTGCAGTCCTGGGGAACAGATAATGCCTGATAAATGCTATAAAGAGAGATTCAGACATTTCTCCTAGAAGTTGTGTTTTCCTAATTAAAACCAGATGAAAGGAGATCTGTTTGCAAACACTGTTTTCACTACACGACCATTGTGGCAATACAACCCAGAAACTACCATCAAGGACAAAAGCAGTGCTTTTGTTAAGTTTTGTGAATTCAGTTATGCCAGTTTTGTTGCCTTTGGTTTCAGTTATCATAAATAATGGCTGCTGATGGGGGAGAGAAATGTGAGCAGGTATGCTCATGATGATACTGATGGTGATAGGAAAAGGAGATGCAGTATTCCTGAGCAAAAACTAGGTTTGATCAAATCCTCTATCAGTGATGCTTAACTTTTATGTCACTACATACTTATTGCTGTAAAGGCAATGATTTTATGAAGAAGATTGTACTTTCATGGAACCAAGCAGATCCCAGCATTTCCTGGAGGATGGCCATATAATTTAAACAAATCTATTTAGAAATTGTGACTTTTTTCTATTAGAGACCCTGTGATTTCTCAAAATCTTGTGATTCCATTAAGCTCAAGACATTTGAACAATAGGAAATGGTTGCACTATCCCACTGGTATTGGCTGTTTGATCCTAAATATCCACATAGTTCTGCTATTTTTAAAAATTTTATTTATATTCATTTAATTAACATATAACGTAATGTTGGTTTCAGAGGTAGAGTTCAGTGATTCATCAGTTGCATGTAAACCCAGTGCTCATTACATCATGTGCCTTCCTTAATGCCCATCACCCAGTTAACCCTTCTCCCTACACTTCCCTCCAGTATACTACCCTCTCCTCCCCTCCAGCAAACTCAGTTTGTTTCCTAGAGTTGAGTCTCTTATGATTTGTCTCCCTCTCTGATTTCATCTTACTTTATTTTTTCCTCCCTTCCCCTGTGCTCCTCTGTTTTGTTTCTTAAATTCCACATATGAGTGAAATCCATAGTTCTGCTATGAACGCTTGTTTTGAAAACCTGAATTTGCTGCAGAGTAGCTGATATATTAGGAAACAATTTGAGCATAAATGAGCTTTGTATTTGCTTATGCACAATTTTGTCAGCAAGAAATACCAGGTGAACCACAGAATACTGCACCTAGTTGAACTGAGCAGTGCAGGAGTGTACAAAACGGCACCTCTACACGCCTGGGATGTCTCCCAGCTACCTCATTTGGCGTGTTATGAGCCACACCCACCTGTGGCTACTGCCACACCCCTTCCCTCTGATTCCCTCTGATTTCCTAGAGCCTTCTTTCCGCGCCTTAGCAGTTTAGCTTGTGAACTCCGGCCTTCCAAACACTCACATTCACAAGCAAACTTCAGGTCTTTTTCAAAATAAGGTAATATACTTATGTATTTCTCAACCATTTAACATATATAAAGCTGGGCTACCATTTTTCTTAGGTTCCTATCTTTTGTGTGTGTATCACAAAGTTTTTGAGTATTGTGTCCCGAACTGCATTTCCCTCGTAAGTCCTGTGTTTTCAGTGTGTGATTTTTATAGTGTAGTGATTTTTAGGGACGTAGATGTCTCTTTATACCAAAAATAACGACCTCTTTGAGCAAATCTTTGCTGATCCTTTTTCCTTTTCATTTTAAGTTTATATAGCGCATCTGATTTGCAAAATTTCTTGAACACACACCCCCTGACCGATGATGGAAATCTCCTTTTTCCTTTTGTTGCAGGTATTCCAATGCACCAAGTTAGCCCAGCATTTCCAGGGGTAAGCTGACTTCTCTAGTTCTTTACTGACAATTGGTTAGGCCTTTATAGTTCACATATACTAATGAATTAAGTGATTTTTCAATATTAAAATTTTGCAAAGAACTTCATCTTGGAAAAAGACCTCAAATGCTACATGTTGAACTCCTCTGGACTTCTCTAGACCTCTGTGACTTAAGTTTCATTATACTGCTGACTTTCCATACATTTATTGTTATATGAAGAAAATACCATACCAAGTTTGTTATGTGAAATACAAAGGTCAAGTAGCATGGGATTGAAAGCCATATATTTATTATTTGGAAATGAATTATTTGGGAAGAAGTTAGCCATCTTTCTTTGAGGGTTTTGTCTACTACAGTGATGATTTAGGTTTACATAAAATCTTTCATGTTGCATGTTGAAGTTCTTTTTGAGGTTCTAACATGATATGCATAGATCCAAGGAGTCACAAGTGTATAGTCACCTTCTTAACATCTGACTTAGAACGCTTACCCTGTTCTCAGATTCTGTTCCCTGTTGTATTTCGCTCAGTAGTTGCCTTGTGAATTATTTCTGTAAAATATGAGGAGTAGGAATGTGTATTTTGGCTTGAATACTTGGTTTAAGATTTACTTTATGTTAAAGTATAGACTTAAAAAAAATTATTTATTTATTTATTTGAGAGACAGAGATAGCAAGAGGGTGCATGAGTGGGGAGGAGAGAGAGAGGCAGGTTCCCTGCTGAGCAGGGAGCCTGATGTGGGGTTCAATCCCAGAACCCTGGGATCATGGTCTGAGTCGAAGGCAGATGCTTAACCAACTGAGCCACCCAGGCACCCCTGAAGTATAGACTTTTACTCTAACTTTAGAAGATGGGAACGTGGTCTTAAGTTGACATTTAAGAATTCTTTAAATTTTCTCTTTGAAAGAACGTATCTTTGCCAGTTTAGCAGAGGGACATTACAGCCATGACCTTAAAATCTCCTCTTCTTCACTCATTCTTCAGAGAATACATACTTGTTAAGTGCCTACTCTGTGTTGTACTATTTTATATCTGGATAATATGATGATGAGTAAAAACAGTACTGTCCTTCCTCTCTAATCTAGTGGGGAAGATAGACATTCATCAATTACTAACCAAAATATGTAATTATAAATTGTGTTAAGTGCAATGAAGAAAAAAGCACAAGTTCCTTTGGAGGAGAAAAAACCAGG
This sequence comes from Lontra canadensis, assembly GCF_010015895.1. NCBI lineage: Eukaryota > Metazoa > Chordata > Mammalia > Carnivora > Mustelidae > Lontra > Lontra canadensis. The sequence goes on along the minus strand of NW_022631001.1, from coordinate 31,912,348 downwards.
GAGACCTAATTTGGATAAGTGATTAAAAAAGGCCTTTCTGAGGAAGTGACATTTAAACTGAGACCTACAGGATAAGGAGTTTACCGGAAGGGAAAGGGGGTGGAAGGATTTCCAGGCAGAGGCAAGAGGTTTTGTGATATCATTTTATAGTACTTATGACCTTTTTAGATGCTTATATAATTAGGTACTAGTCTATGAGCAAGACAGTTTATAGAGCTGTGTTACTGAAAAGATGCATATAAATTACATTTTTATAAATGAATTCCTGAATTCCTGCAGGCTTACATTATATTCACTGTGCTATATCATCTGCATTTGATTGATGTTCAGTTACTTCAATTACTGCTAGATTGATCTTTCTAAAGCACAACTTTGATGATGCTTTTTCCTGCTCAGAAATCTTTACCAGCTCCCCAATTACCCAATAAAGTCCAGACTTCTCAGCCTTATGGTCAAGCTATTCCAAATTGGTCCTAGTTTCAATGTCCTCCTTCATCTTTAATTACTCCTCTTTGGGCAGTACTCTGTGTTAGCCAACAGAATTTCTAGATGAGTATGGATGCTTTCCTATATGTCTGCCTTCACTTGTGTTAGCTTCTCTTTCCTTGCAATGTGTCTACCTTCTTCCAAGCTGATCATGCATATTTCCAGGCCCATCTCAAATGTTCCCATCTAATCTCAGCATCTTTCTCTGATCTCTCAAGCTGTATGTCACTTCTTTCTCTTCTCACTTCTTATGACATTTTATTTTTACTGCTCTTGAGGCACTTCTCCCTTCTTACTTTGTTTTGCAGCTATTTCTAGGCATGTCTTATCTTCCCAGCTAGACTTATAAGCTTCTTGAGGCCAAAGCCTGTGATGGGTAAGTCTTTGCTTCTCTCGCTGTGCCTGACACAGTCCCTTGCAAATGTAGCCTCCAAAGAAAAATTTTGGAAGGAATTTGTAAGTTAATTTTTGGTTGCTTGATTGCTCTTCAAAAGTAGTTAATGATTTCTAAACAGATGTATCCAGGGATTGAAATATAAATATATATAAGAATCTTTTGTAATGTTAGTCTTCCTAAATTCAGATTTTCTTACAAAGGGATGCTACTTGTTTGGGATGTTTATATGTCTTTTTGCCCATTTCAGTGACATTGATTCACAGAGATTATTTTAGATTCATAAGTGGTGCTGTCATTTCCATTTTTGCCTCCCTTTTGAAGGTTTGCATGCTCATTTAGCCGTAAAAAAGAATGAAAAGAACAAATCAGCACCCTCTCTGGTTGTTGATACCCAGCGGGGAGAAATAGATTTGAAAGCATGTCTAGGTAATGTATTTATTTTGATTGTTTTGGGTTTTCCAAGTGAATGTGACTTTAAATGAGTTTGGAATAGTTCCATATAGAATTTCGTTATTCATTGGTTCATTTGGACCTATACTTTTGGTAAACAACTTCTTATTTATAACTTTTTATTAAAACCTATTTCCCTTTGAGAAGTTGTGCCCTTCACTTCTATTTGAATAAACATTTGAACAGCTTTTAGATAGCTCTTCAACATATGACTGTAAGACCCATGTCATGGCTTTAGTTGATATAATTCTGAGGGTTTTTTTTTTTAACTGAAATAACATTATCTCAGGTGATGTTTAAATATACAAGTGGTGATATATTTCTTATAGAAATATGTATCTCCAAGGACAATTAAAACAAAGTATGTGTAAATATTTATAATTGATTTAGTATTTGTAATTAACTTTATTGTTTTGGCTAGAAGCACTTCTTTATAAGTCTCAGTTATATTCATTGTTTCCTCCTTTTATAAGTGGTAGTTTTTTAAATGAGAAATCATTTAGGAATTCCACATCTTTACGATTAGCTCTGTTGTTCTTAAAATTTAGCCCTGGGATAGAATATGATTCTGTACCAGTTAATGAGTGTATATGAATTATCAGAGGGTTTTTTCCTTAAATATATTCTTTACTTTTCATATAAAATTATAAAAAAACAAAAATATTAAAAAAGTTATAAGGAAAAAATGAAATGTGTCCTTCATTCAGAATTCTTCAGAAACAACTTTCTTCAGAAACAACCATCACACTAGCTGTTTGTTAATAAAGATCAATCTCTGGCTACATAATAATTATGACCACATATAAATCTGGGTTAAAAAAAATCTGACTTCCTCTCTGGAGGCAGTTTTCATATTGGATTAAGTTGGGGACCCTAGATTTTTCAAAATTCCTTTAAGATTATTTTGACATGATAATTGTGGATTACTATTTAGGAAGATCATGTGACGGGAGACTATTAAATTTTTCTAGTTACATTGTTCACATGATGAGTATTTCTAAAGACTGTGTGTTTTACTTTTCTAGTCTTATAAATTTGAAATACCTTGTTTTATCAACAAATGTGGCCGAGAAAAGTAGTAGTGCTGTAATTCCCATAGTTAAAAACTATGTATTTTTGAGCCGTTAATCACTGAAGGCATTTGAAAATGTTTTCATCTGCTAATTTGAGTGATGATTCAATTGTCAATGTAGTGTTCCTCTCTTTGATTCCTTGGATCCACGTCGTAGGACAAGATCCTTTATGTAATTTTCATTTGGTCATATGCGACAGCATGTAGGGATCCAATAAATGACTAGAAAAAGACCTTGAGAACAGGTATAGAGTCTGTATTAAGCAGTATCAAATTGAAGGAGGTAATAAGAAGCTCTAAAAGGTGGAAATGAATTCATTTTGTTTATTAAGGTTCTTTCATTCATTCAGAAGTTTTATTTCATTGAATTATGTACCTGATATTGTTCTGGAGTTTTTCAGCCCTTTAACTACTGATAGTTTGGACTGGACAATTCTTTTTGAGGGGTCGTCCTATGCATTGTAGATGTTCAGCGGCATCTCTGGCTTCTATCCTCAGATGCCACTAGTGCGATCCCAGTTGTGACAATTAAATATGTCCCCAGACATTGCCAGATATCCTCCAGGGGACAAAATTATCTCTGGTTGAGAATCACTGTTTTAGATGAACACTGTAAAAGCAAATTTTTTGAAATGCATTTTGCATTTTTTCCCTATTTCAAATGTTGTACGTATTCCATGTGATTTGATCTTTCAGTATTTTCCAGGTAGTGCCCTACCTGAAAAAAATGGCTCAGGTGCTATAATGGAATATGGAACTAGCCATATTAGCTATAGAACTGCTGAAAAACCTTACATTTGAAAATTAACAGGTGATTTAATCATGATTCTATAGCATTTGTAACATCCTGGATCAAAGAATCTACCTCTTTCTTGATCTTTTGATAAATACTTTGGAGCCTAAGAAAAAATTTTTACAAAGAAACCTTCTAATGCCTGTTATTTTTCCTCCTCTAAGTATGATCCTATTCATCTTTTGTTTTAAAGGCTCTGTAACTTATTGGTACTGCATAAAAATTCCATTATTATAGAGACTCTTCTCTTCTCTGCTGCATCCTTTTCTGAAGTTATGAGAGATGTGAAACATATTCTGAAAATTCATTCAAAACTTTAAAACTTATTATATCCAGGAGAGACAGATTTAAGATTGCTGAGGTTTCTGGTTGGGGTACTTCAAGTAGAAATCCATACTCCATTAGGCTCTATAACATTGTGACCTTAATTTTCCAGATATTTTGCCCTTTAAATTGAAAGCAGTATTTTAATACTATTTAAGTCTTCTGGAGGGGCTTGTAATATCACAGACTTAAGTTGTGAAACATTTGAAACAAATGAAAAGTAAAATAGCAAGTGATTTAAGCCTGTAGAATTTTATATATTTTTTATTCTAAACTATACAATGATAGAAAGATATGCATGGAATGTGCTTAATGCACTGAAGTTGGTGGGGGGAAAAAAAGCTATTTAGTAAGGAATTGTTCATACTGTACTTGAGCAGAATTTCTTTCATGGGTTTTTTTTCTTGACATTGCCTAAAGAGTTTCTCATTAGGAATAGTTAAGTTCTCTGAAGTTAGGAAATTTACTTTGTATAAAACTATGGTCTGGGTGAAATGAAAATCTACTTGGACAATAGCTACCGAGTTATCTTGCTTCAGCAGATAAAGCAGAAAATGTAAAACTGTATTATACCACAGAGTCAAGAAACCGAGAACTATTTAAAAAAAAAACCACACAAAAACCTCTATGGAAAAGGAGAGATGAAAAGCCTCTTGTTCTTTCATTCATAAATTAGGTCAGTTTTAAAATAATACACTCATTGAAAAATGTACACATTTCTCAAGTAATTGATATAATTTAATTCAATTCCTATCTTAAGGTATAAAACTGAATTCTTTAGGGGCTCTTAATTGCTTTATCTATTTTCCATTGTAAAATGTTGTTTAGAACCTAAATTGATCATATAATTTTTTCTCGTGGCTCACTGAAGGATGATACATCAAATATTCTTTTTTAATCTATAGAAGCTTAAAATTTATTTTAGTCTCTGTTTGTGTATTATTTTAGTTATGAGTTAGCTATTAAGGGGATAGGATAACCTCCCTGAGTTCTTTTTACACATATTCTTGTTAGTTAAGTGCCAAGTAAATTACATGATTATGTTAATGTCAAGTAATTATTCCATGAGTTACTAGGGGGCTTTCTTTAACATAAAGAAGCAATTGCAGGTAGATTCTCCAAATCTCTTGCTGTCCTGTTGCAGTCCAAAATTAGAGCAGTTTATCTTTATTGGTATTGATGTTTTATGGGTGCTCCATTACTTAAGGCTAAAGGTGAAAAGATTCTTGCCTGTTTGTAGGATGTATAGCTCGTTTTTCTTTTTCCTCTGTACTTTACATTTATTTCATTTTTAAAACATTTTTTATAAACATATAATGTATTAGCCCCAGGGGTACAGGTCTGTGAATCACCAGGTTTACACACTTCACAGCACTCACCATAGCACATACCCTCCCCAATGTCCATAACTCCAGCCCTCCTCTCCCAACCTCCCTACCCCCAGCAACCCTCAGTTTGTTTTGTGAGATTAAGAGTCTCTTATGGTTTGTCTCCCTCCTGGTCCCATCTTGTTTCATTTATTCTTTTCCTACCCCCCAAACCCCCCACATTGCATCTCCACTTCCTCATATCAGGGAGATCATATGATAGTTGTCTTTCTCCGATTGACTTATTTCGCTAAGCATAATACCCTCTAGTTCCATCCACGTCGTCGCAAATGACAAGATTTCATTTCTTTTGATGGCTGCATAGTATTTTATATATATATATATATATATATCACATCATCTTTATCCATTCATCTGTTGATGGAAATCTAGGTTCTTTACATAGTTTGGCTATTCTGGACATTGCTGCTATAAACATTCAGGTGCACGTGCCCCTTCAGATCACTACGTTTGTATCTTTAGGGTAAATACCCAGTAATATAGCCTGTTTTTTGCGGAAAGTTTGGTTCACCGAGTCTCCAGGTCCATGTTTAGTCTCCGTCTTACTCCTTTACCTTATTCAGATACACTATCTCCCAAATGATTACTCACGGCCTCATCAGACCAGGGCAAGAGAGATCAGTCCCGCTGAGAGGACAACTTTAAAGATGCAGGGCAGGGACGCCTGGTTGGCTCAGTTGGTTAAGCAGCTGCCTTCGGCTCAGGTCATGATCCCAGCGTCCTAGGATCCAGTCCCGCATCAGGCTCCTTGCTCTGCAGGGAGCCTGCTTCTCCCTCTGCCTCTGCCTGCCATTCTGTCTGCCTGTGCTCGCTCTCTCTCCCTCTCTCTCTGACAAATAAATAAAATCTTAAAAAAAAAAAAAAGATGCAGGGCAGTGTTCCAAGATGGCTCTCAAACACCACCCCTTCCCCCAACAAGATTGGTCTTGATATCGATACATGAATGTCTTTTCTAGGGGCACCTGGGTGGCTTGGTCAGTTAAGCATACAACTCTTGGTTTCAGCTCAGGTCACGATCTCAGGATTGTGAGATTGAGCTCTGAGTGGAACCCTGAGCGTGGAGCCTGCTTAGGATTCTCTCTCTCACTCTTCCTCTGCCCCCTCCCTACTTCCTGCCAATTGTGCGCCTGCTCTCTCTCTTTCTCACTCACTCTTGGTGTCTCTCAAAAATAAAAAAAGTCTTTTCTATAAATTTTGCAAATCATTCAGTCGTAAAATCCTTCTGGCTAGATCTGACATTTCTTGGATGGGCTGAACACCAAAGGGAGAACAGATTCTGGGTGACTCTTCAACTTACTCATTCCAGTTTATATCATCAGTATATTTAGAAACATTCCTTTTAGTTTTCATGTACTGTCCTCCAACCAGAGTGGTGAACTGGCCAGACAGCAGTGGTTCATTGTTCCCTAATCATCACCTGAAACATTTCCCAGTCCCAGACTTTTAGGGATTCTTTTTTTAGGGGATTGTAACCCTAGATCCTTCCCCTCTTTAGCACCTTTTGAAAGTAGTAGACGCTCTGCTCCTTGTTCAAAGCTTGTAGGGATGTGCATATACACATGTGTTCATTCGTTCATTTGTTCATTCATTCATTCATTCGGCTTTTGTTGAACACCAGATACTAGTGCAGGACATATCTTGTCTGTTTGGTCACTCAGCAAAATTCATGGGAAATTTCCTATGTCCCCAAGCAATTCATTTTTCCAGAAAAATTCCTGCTATTGGCTTTTTTCTTTAGTTAGTAGCAACAAAGAAATCTATAAAATTATACTTAAGATTGCTAAAATGACATGATTCACCCTGAACATTTCCCTTAATAGAACACCTCAGCATAGGAATAGAGGACATAAAGAAAAACAAATGAAATTTTAACGTCCTGAAAAATATAACAATTGAAAAAAAATCACTTGTATTTCGATTTAGGCTTAATTAAATTCTAGTTCAACAGTTAAATAATAATACTTGACAGGAGGTGCTGTATATTTCCTATTGTATCACATAATGAGCATCACACCACATCATCAGATACAGGGTCTGGTTGTCCCGCTTTTGGTGAGGATTTTGGTGAGGCTGATACTGATCAGTGAGCTCAGGTGTCACCCTGACTCCCTCCCCACCCACCCCATTGTGCAGTTCCTTACCAACCTTTCTTTTCTGTAATCTTTGTGTTCTGAAATTTTATGATTACTGATGTGGATCATTTTTCATTAATTTTGCTGTGAACTCTGTGGACTCTTCCAATTTGGAAATTCATGTTCTTTACTCCTGAGAAGTTTATTTGTATTATTTCTTTGATCATTTCTTCTCTTTCAATTTCTTTATCTTTTTTCACTTGAACTCATTATTCATGTGTTGGACCTCCTGGACATATCATTTAATTTTTCTCATCCATTCACTCTCATTTTCCATCTTTTTGTCATTGGGGTCTATTTTCTAAGACATTTCTCAAATTTACCTTCTAACTCTTTTAATTTTTTTAAAGGATTTTAAGAACTCCCTCTGGTTTCTGAATGTTCTTTTGTTGTAGCTTTTTATGTTATGGATATGATATCTTTTAACTTTGGGGAATGTTATAATATGGCATAATTCTGCTCCTGCCTTCCCTCTGTTTTCTTTGAGTTCCTTTCCCCCCATTTGTTTTTGTTTTCTTTCACTTTTGTGTCTTGCATAAAATGTCCAGCTGTACTTGCCTGTGTTTTCCCATTTAAGAATGAGGTATCAAGATTGTATGACAAGCTGTGTGTCGGCTAGTCAAGGCGACCTGGTGAAGATCTAAGTCTTTTTTTCTGGGGGCTGCAGGAAAGGAATCCTTATATGTCAGTATCTGTGCATCTGGTGTGTGTGTGTGTGTGTGTGTGTGTGTGTGTGTGTGTGTGGCAGCTTCTCTAGTGAGACAGATCTGGTCTCTGTGTGCTCGCTATAAGCCTGGCTCCCAGCACTCTGGGACGAAGCAGGGGATGATGACTGCGGAAACTCAGTATGGTGCTTCACTTTTGATTTCAGATATACTTGCATCCCAAGCCAGAGAAGGTTACCTGCCTGAGAGGGTAACTTCTGGTCTTTTGTGGGTTGGGGAGAAATAGTGGTCTGGCTGTGTAGAATGTAGGGTTACTTTTGAAAATTTTGCATTGATTGGGACAACTCAAATCTGTAAAGTGTTTTAGTAACATTTTAGATAATAAGCCAAATTCGGTGTCTGGACCATTTAAGTTTCTTGTATTGAGGCCCCGAAGAGAGTAGCGAACAGTACCAGACACTGGTAACTGGGACTAAAGTGAAACCCTCACACCCAGGTGGGCATGGCAAATTTACCATATTTTTCTGTCTCATTTGTGTAAAAGAAATAATATTTTTTCTAAACCTCATTGCTGTACCAGGTTTAGGGGTGAGTTTCCACATGCTTTCCTTCCTGAATATCTTTCTAAGGTGCTTAGAGAATTCTATCCTCCCAGGAAATAGTTGTCCTCTTCTCTTCCTTAATGTTTTATTCAGTATTTTACATTTTCTCTGAGATGCCCAGTGTGCAGGGTCCTTTCAAAGGCAACTTCTTCATAGTTGTTGGTCTTAAGATCAATAGGACCTTACAAAGACGTACTTTGACTTCTGAGTATTGCAGATTGCAGTTCTTTAATAATAGCAATTTCATTTTGGTGGATCAGGTGTCACTCAGAACAGTAGAATGCCCACTGGAACCACAGATCACCTAATTGTTTTCAATGGATGATGATTTAATATGTTACAAAATTGTATAAAGCCATTTCTCATGCCTTAGAGCAGTGGCTTTCAAACATTTTTAACCCTGACCTCAGGATGAAAAAATTTACCTTGCTGTACACACACAGACACACATACATTTGAAGAAATACTTTATAATAACACTTTATGACAAGTGTTAGACTCTCATATTTTTCTATTCTACTTAATTTTAGAATGTTGTGCCCCACAAATGACTTACAATTCAAAATCCCTGTACTTGTGGTTCTTAATATTTGAGGGCATGATGGCAGATTATGGACCATCTTGGCATTCTAATGAAAGTATCGGTATTTCCTCTCAGAAAAATGGACATACACACATTTTTGCATACATTTTCAGGAGACTCACAGTCTTTAGGCATAAACATGGACTCCTTAGTTCTAGAAGCTTCTATTCTAGATAAAATTTGGAATTATCTTGCTTTCCTGATAGATTTTCCCCAGCATGCCCAGACAAATATCAACTGTAAAGCAGATATTCTCATCTTCCTCCCTTCCTCTTTCTAAATATTAACATAGGCTTGTAGACCAGAGAAATAATGTGAACAGCAAATATCTTGTGTATCAAGGTTAAAAGTTTTAGAGGAATGCAAGTTGGTGCAGCCACTTTGGAAAACAGTGTGAAGATTCCTTAAAAAATTAAAAATAGAGCTACGGGGGCCCCTGGCTGGCTCAGTGTGTTAAGCTTTGCCTTCCGCTCAGGTCATGATCCCAGGGTCCTGGGATCGAGCCCTGCATCAGGCTCTCCGCTCAGCAGGGAGCCTGCTTCCCCTTCTCTCTCTGCCTGCTTCTCTGCCTACTTGTGATCTCTGTCTGTCAAATAAATAAATAAAATCTTAAAAAAAAATAGAGCTCCCTTATGACCCTGCAATTGCACTACTGGGTATTTACCCCAAAGATACAGATGTAGTGAGAAGAAGGGCCATCTGTACCCCAATGTTTATAGCAGCAGTGGCCACAGCCGCCAAACTGTGGAAGGAACCAAGATGCCCTTCAGTGGATGAATGGATAAAGAAGATATGGTCCATATATACAATGGAATATTATGCCTCCATCAGAAAGGATGAATACCCAACTTTTGTATCAACATGGACGGGACTGGAGGAGATTATGCTGAGTGAAATAAGTCAAGCAGGGAGAGTCAATTATCATATGGTTTCACTTACTTATGGAGCGTAAGGAATAACACAGAGGACATTGAGAGATGGAGAGGAGAAGTGAGTTGGGGGAAATCAGAGGGGGAGACGAAGCATGAGAGACTGTGGACTCTGAGAAACAAACTGAGGTTTTTGGAGGGGAGGTGGGTGGGGTGTTGGGTGAGCCTGGTGGTGGGTATTAAGGAGGGCACATATTGCATGGAGCACTGGGTGTGGTGCATGAACAATGAATTCTGGGACACTGAAAAAAATTTTTTTTTAAAAATTAAAAAAAGTTTCAGAGGAGCCTTATTCTTCCTGGGCATAGAGTTGTCTCTGTAGTATTTAGAGTCAGGGCCAAGGACACATGCTGGTATCTGACATGTCAGGAGCCATTTTGTCCTTTGCAGAGCTGTTCCTTTGCTAGGAACTTCACATATCAGTCCCCTAGCAATTGAACACTGACTTCTGGCCGTCTTCGTTTCTGGTGGAGAAACTTATTTATTACCAGTCACGTTCCACAACTGTTCTTTATAGCCACCATCTGGTAGTGAGAATGGAGCCGTGGCTTTGTTGTGTGAACTTCTGCCTTCTCTCCCTTTCATCTTTCCTGCTTTCTGTCCTTCCTTCCACAAATATTTGTTGAGTTCTTTCTATGTGCCAAGCTTTGTTAATGTGAGAAAATCTCCATGTCTGGGTGTGCCCAGCGGACCTTGCCTCATTCTTCTGTGGTTCATTCTCTTGTGCCACCATTCTTGGACTCCATGGTGGCCTTGCTCCTTACTTCCTGCCTCACTGGGATTTGGCATTTAACTGTTTCCTGCCCACACTGGAAATTTTCATCTGCAATTTTTCTTCTGACTATAACAGCAAATGCATATATTTTCTTTTGTCTAGTACCACAAATGCATTTTTCTCTTTTAAATAATAATGCAAACAGGCAAATCTTAAAATGTTTCTGTTGTTAATATGTCCTGGGTCACTACTTTGGAACTAACATCATGGGAATATGGTGTTAAAGTGCAAAAATCACCCCCCGGGTTGAGAGTTAGGATCTTTGAAAGATGTCTTAATAATGGGGGCATTTTCAACTGATAAAATATAGGCTCGTAGCATTTGAAACATTATTAGTATTCTTTCAGGAGCAGACATCAATCTCAGAAATCTTGTGTACAAACATGACAAAATTGGTCTGTATTACACTCTGATAAAATCACAAAATGATTTTATTTTCTTCACTTGTTTATGAATGTGAAATATTTGCATATTATTACAATAACTTCCACAGCAGTCGGAATGAAATCTGATACATTGTTAATGGTGTAGTTAAAAATGTGTGCATTACATCCATATTTTGTGGCAGTTTTCCAGCAGTTGTTTGGAAAGATTCATAAGCCTTGTGTGTTTTATAATCAGGGTGGGCAAATAGACACCACGCATGCCTCAGGTTACTTCTTTCAGGGCCCTTGATAGATCACAACATCTTGTCTCGCTGAACTTGGACAGTCTTACATCCCCTTTAACTTAGTGATCCAGGCTGTTGTTAACTAAGTGCAAATAGTGAGATGAAAGAAAGCTATGTGTTACATCAGTTTTGCACCCTAACCATCAGAATTAGCAGAGGATACCAAATTGTCTGCCGAAGACAAAGGTTGGCCAGTTTGGGGCGCAAAGGGCCAGAACAGTAAGTATGTTAGGCTTTGTGGGTCAGATGGTCTCTGTTGTGCCACTGTAATGCCCAAGCAGCCTTAGGCGGTATGGAAATGAATTCGTATGGCTGTATTCTGGTAAAACTTTACTTATAGGAATGGGCGGCAGGCCACATCTGGCCCACAAGCCAGAGCTTGCTAGCCTCTGGTTTAAATCACTGCTACTCGAAGTGGACTCTGTGGACAAGAGGTATCAAGGTCATCTATATGCTTGTTAGAAATGCAGATCCTCGTTCTGCACCCTAGACCCATTGGATCGGAATCTCTGGGGATGGGGCCCAGGAATCTGCACGTTTACTGGCTAGCAAGGTGATTCTGGTGCCCACTAACGTTTGGGAGCCCCTAGTTTAAATAACATGGCACTTCTCTTCTTGAAAAGCTTCGTGGAAGTCAGCCAAGAAACCACCTCATGCATTGAGATCTTTAACCACTTTTCTTGTCTCTTCTATGGAATTTGATCTATTCAAGCTTTCCACTTCTTGGGTCATTTTTGGTAATTCACATTTTGCTAGCCAATGGTCTGTTTCCTCTTAGACTTCAAATTTGTTGCTGGTGGTGATTTTAAAACATTTCTGTGAAACTTTTAACATTCCTATTAAGACATGGACTTCTGTTCATTCCCCTTGTATCTAGGCAGTCTTATGACCACTTCAACCAACAGTTTTGGCTGAAGTGATGCCATGTACCTTCCAAGCCTGGTTCAGAAAAGGCCATACAGCTTTTACCTAGTTCTCAGAGGTACTCACTGTGGGGGAAGTCTACAGCCATGTAAGAAGTCTGATGACTCCAGCTCTACTCTGTAAGCTCCCAGCTCTCAGCTAGTACAGTGGAGGGAGCCATCCTGGACAGACAGTCTAAACTGAACCCTTGGTTGACTGCAACTCTGCTGGCATCTCAGTGAAATGACATGAAGTACATTCCTCCAGATGAGCCCTTTCTCACTTCTGGACTGATACAGTCTGTGAGCACAGTACCTGTGGTTTTAAGCCACTAAGTTTGAGGGGGTAGGTTGTTACTGTTAGGGTCCGTGATCAAAGGAATGAGACTGATACAAAGCGAAGGTCAAGCAAAGCTTTACTTCGCGCCAAGCATCAAGAATCAAACTGACCGGTCAGGGCTGTCTCTTACGAAAAGGTGACGACGATGACCCCAAGTCTGCTCCCAACGTGGCTGCTCTGGATGAGGCTGCTCCACAGATGAGGCCACTCTGGACGAGGCCACTCCCAGGATGAGGCCGCTGCTTGGTCGTAGCCGCTCCCAAGAAGAGGCCATTCTGGATGAGGCCACTCCCAGGACAAGGCCGCTGCTGATGAGGTCGCTCCCTGGACAGGGCTGCTCCCCGGACAGGGGCTGCTCCGGCGAGGCTGCTCCCCGGACAAGGCTGCTCCCAAAAAGAGGCCACTCTGGAGGAAGCCGCTCCTAGGACGAGGCTGCTCCTGACGACGAAGAGGCGGCGACGATGACCCTGGCAAGACCTCTCCCAACATGGCTGCTCTGGACGAGGCCTCTTCCCAGACGATGCTGCTCCACAGGGCTGCTCACCGAGGAGGCCTCTTCCCAGAATGACGCAGCTCTGGCGAGGCTCCTCGTGGTAGGGCTGCGGCTCAGTGGTGACGAGGCTGCTGGCGTCGAGGTTGTGGGCCGTTCCCCACAGCGCCACTGCTGAGGGCCGGGGTTCCAGGTGGCGGGGTCGCTGGCGTCGGGGACGCTGGCATCTCTTATAGCTCTGACAAGAGCTGTTACAGCTCCTACAGCTCTTACAAGAGCTGTTACAGCTCTTGTTCTTCTGCTCCCGCCGACTCTCTTTCTTCTGCTCCCGCCGACTCTCCTTCTGCTCCCACTGACTCTCCTTCTTCTGCTTCTGCCGACTCTTTTTCTTCTTCCTTCTTCCTCCGACAGCTCTCCTTCTTCTGCTCTCAACAGCCTCGCAGACCAACCTTTATGGGAGTGGTTAAGCCCCGCCCACACACAGGTGACCAATTGAATTTCAACTCACCCTAGTGGATATACGCGTGCCCCACCAATTGGACGTCTCCACCCGGCCTGCCCCGCCCCCTACATCCGGGGTCCACAAGCAAGTTCCTCTGGGAGGGGAAGGCCCCCACATTCCCCCCTTTTCTTTGGAAATTAGTCAAATCCTTGACTTTTCAGCTAGTTCTATGTTATATTGAGCATGTAAGACTAACATTTTATCGCTCTAATTTTCATTGGTACAAATGACATTAGTGCACAGTCGGCTCATTTTTCCCAATTCCGTTCATCTAATTTCCTACCTATACTTTACATAAGCAGGTAATAATAGGAGCAACAATAAACTTACAGTTTTTTTAGTCTTAGTTTTAGTCCATGGCCAGCGGGGTCTGTTGGCTGCAGCTTCCATCTCTGGGGGGCGTCCCTACTCTCGGGACATGACCCTCATGAACCCAGGCCCTAATGCGTTCTACTTTTACTGCCGTGGGGGTGGTTAGGATAACAGTAAATGGTCCCTTCCAGCGAGGCTACAAATTCCCCACTTGATAGTGACGTATCCAAACCAAGTCCCTGGGTTGGTAAGGATGTGTTTCCACCACCGTCTCCGTCCCAGTATGGGCAGTTCGGATCCCTGTGTAGGCTTTTTTTAAGACAGACTGTAATGCCTGCAGTGACTGGAGTACAGACTGATCAGTCATTTCTGCTAGGGCAACCTCCTGTAGCCGAGGACAGAGTATGGGGGGGTGTCTCCCAAACATTATTTCAAATGGGGTCACCTTGTTTAAATCGGGCCCTGAGGAGGGCGAAAGGAAGGAGATCCACCCATCCACTGCCAGTCTTCAGAATTAGTTTTGCCAAGGTCACTCTTGGTTTCTTGAGGAGGAGGGCCTGATACCCTGTCACTCGGGTGTTCATCATCCATCAGTCGGGTGGAGTCCGGAGAAGGCCCTCAATAGTGTGTGTGGTGGTTATGATAAGTCAGTTTACTCGCATCCTTGACCAGGAGGGCCATTGCAGCAATTATGCAGAGGCAAGGGGGGAACCCAGCTGCTACTGGATCTAGTTTCTTGATAAGATAGGCCACTGGCCTTCGCCAAGGCCCCAGAGTCTGAGTCAAAACTCCTTGGGCCACCCCTGCTTTTTCATCCACATACAATTGGAAGGGCTTGGTAACATCTGGGATGGCCAATGCTGGGGCGCTCAGTAAGGCTGTTTGTAATTCCCGAAATTCTCCTTCTGCCTCAGCTGTCCACTCTATCATAGTGAGCCCTCCTTTTGTCAGTTCGTAGAGAGGTCGGGCAATCTCCGCAAACCACGGTATCCACAGCCTACAGTAGCCTACCATCCCGAGAAACTCCCTCACTTGTCAGGATGTGGTGGGGCAGGGGTATCGGGTGATCACCTGTTTCCTGGACTCAGACAGTGAACGCACTCCCTCGTGGAGATCAAAGCCTAGATAAGTGGCGTGGCTCTGACAGAGCTGTGCTTTCTTCGCTGACACCCGATACCCTTTTTCCTGCAGAGTCTGTAAGAGAGCTCTCGTCCCCCACAAACATGACTCATAGTCCTCAGCGGCTACTAGCAAGTCATCAACGTACTGTAATAGAGTGACTCCCAGGTTGGAGGTTCTGTACTCACACAAATCCTCGTGTAGGGCCTCGTCAAAAATGGTGGGTGAATTCTTGAATCCTTGGGGAAATCTTGTCCAGGTGAGCTGGCCTTGAAACCCTTCCTGTGGGTCAGACCACTCAAAAGCAAAAAGGGGCTGAGATTCCCTTGCTAAAGGTATACAGAAAAATGCATCCTTGAGATATAAGACAGTATATACAGTTCTTTTGGGGCCCAGGAGGGAGAGTAGGGTATAGGGGTTAGGCACTGTCGGGTGGATATCTTCAACCCATTTGTTAACTTCCTGCAAGTCCTGGACGGGTCGGTACTCCCCAGTCTCAGCCTTTTTGATGGGCAGCAAAGGTGTGTTCCATGGAGATTTGCAAGGAACTAGGATCCCGTCTCCTCAGAGGGTTCCTGATCCCTTCCTTTGCTTCCTGGGGAAGGGGGTACTGCCAAACGGGAATAGCTGTAGCTGTCGCCTTTAATTGTACCACCACTGGAGGTTGTTCTTCGGCCAAGCCAGGGGACTTCCCTTCTGCCCAGACCTGGGGAAACTTGTCCTGTAGGATTTGGAGAAGGCCCCCCACCCCTTTGTCTCCTCTGGTTTTGAGACTGGCTCGTAAAGGAGGTATTCATCTGCTGCTGCCATAAGCACTTGTACAGTGGGTTGTCTCAAGGTTATAGTCATGTCTTCTTCCGAGAACTGAATGCCAGCTCTTAACTTGTGGAGAAGATCTCTTCCCATCAAGTTATATGGGGCATTAGGGAGGACCAAAAATCGATGTTTAACTACTCCTGAGGCCAAATTTAAAGTCCTTTCTGTTGTCCATTTATGTCTCTCTGTGCCATTTGCTCCTTGTACCCAAACTTCCTCTCCAGATAGTTTTCCCATAGGTTTAAGTAATGATGAAAATTGGGCTCCCGTGTCCACCAAAAAATCAACTGATTTCCCCTCCACTTCAATTTTTACCTGAGGTTTGGGGAGGGGCTCCGAACCATGGCCCCTTCAGTCTCTGGTGGCAAGCATTGCTGTCTTTCTTTTGGGGCACTCCCTGGCCCAATGTCCTTTTCCCTTACAGTAAGCGCACTGATCTGAATCTAAGTCTTCCCACCTGTCTTCTCTGTGCTTAGGCTTTTCCTTCCATTTACTATCCCCTACCCATCTCCTTCCCACCTCATGTAATGCCAAAACCTTAACCAGTTTTTTTGTCTGTTTTTCATCCTCTTGCTCATCCCTGTTGTTAAACACCTTTTCTGCTATTCCCATAACTCAGTCAGATTCTTCCCTTCAAATCCTTCAATTTTCTGAAGTTTCCTATATCTGGGGCTGACTGACTGGCAAAGCAAGATTCATTGCCCTCTGATTTTTGGGTGCCTCAGGATTGATCGGGCTATACATTTTATAGGCTTCAATTAGCCTTTCTAGGAAAGCTCCTGGAGACTCATTCTTACCTTGAGTCACCGTACTAATTCTGGTTTAGTCCGAGAGCAACTTTTACTCCTGGAAATTCAGTTCCAGGATTTCAACATATCAAAGACCTGTATTTGTTCTGAAATTCTCCCATATGAATTTCCTTTAAGGTGGAATTCATTTTACGAGAGAATTAAAACAATTACAAATGACAAAAAAAAAAAACCCTCAGAATAGATATGGTTAAATATCAAACGATGACCCTTATCAAAACATTAAAACTTTAGGAAATGTATAGAACCTCTGGAGTAGTTACAGCATTTACCCAAATGTAACCCAAGGTTTATCATTGATTTAGCAGTACTTCCTAAGTAACTTTGCATATCAGGGAAAAGCCTTATGAGTCAAAGAGATCTCATTTACAATTCTGGGTGGACAAAGAAAACCATTTACATTTTCTTAGAAACATCTCAATCTCTAGTGAAGACTAAATATTAACCAGTTGTGAACTGTTGCAACAGCAGTTATGCACAAAACATGTTTACCAACAGATGTCAAAAGCACAAACCTAGTTCCAGCAACCAGTGCCCTAGTACTTCATCCCATTTGTCATCCAAGCAAAACTTCAAAGCTTCAGGTTACCAAAGACTCTGAAAGCTACTTTAACAATTACCCATTAAAACCCTGAGACAGACAGTTAACCATCAGCCCAGCCATCCCTCCACCAACAGACCTCATGTTCCACCTGGGCCCATTCCACTTCAGATGCCATGCTTTCCCTGCCAGCAAGGGGGAGGGGCTAGGCAGTCCACGTCGGGCCAGAGAAGGCAAGGAATTCCCCAAAACAAGAGAAGTTTCGGCAGCTGCTTGGGAATATTCCTTAAAGTCTCTGTCTCGAGGTCAGTTCATCCCACAGTGTCAGTTCTGCTTACCAAAAATGGCCCACTAGGCACTCATATTCCATGCCCAGCTCCAATGAGCATCAGCATTGGACACCTTAACCCGGCATTAGACTAACCCCAGTTGGCTTGTTATAGCCCTTAACACATGAAATGAGTGAGGGAGAAGCCCCACATCTATTATGAGGAACGGAGAGATGAAAGCCAGCTCTTAAATTGTGGAGAAGATCTCTTCCCATCAAGTTATATGGGGCATATAAGTGTCCCCTTACTCTCTGTTTGTCCCATTTTTCCAAATACAACAAACAGCACAACAGTCATCAAAAAAAAACAAGGCAAAGACAACTGCAGACCCAGCGATCCTCATCCAGAGCCTGCTGCTGGTGGGGATTTTCTTGGTCCCCTGCAAACACAACAAACCACACAATAGACAACAAAGAACCAGGCAAAGACAACTGCAGATCCAGTGATTCTTACCCAGAACCTGCCACTGGTGGGGGCTTTCTTTATCCCCCAACCGCCTAGGGGGACTCGAACCCCTCAACTGTCTAGGGGGAGGTGGGGGACTCATATCCCCCGACCGTCTAGGAGGACTCAAACCCCCCGACCGCCCAGGGGGACTCAAACCCCCTGACCACCCAGGGGGACTCGACCCCCCCAACCACGTAGGGGGACTCGAACCCCTGTCGATCTATCAGCAGAGAGATGGGGTGTCCCCACATCCACTCCAGCCCTGGGGAGCATGGCTGCATCCAGCTTCTCCCCGGTGGGCTATACCTTGGAGCTCCAACCAGACAGACAGATAGGATCCCAATACCCAAGATCCCAATATCTCCGGAGGCTTTTCCTAAAAATTCCGATGCTGGCTCAGTTCTTGTCATTTGATCCCGGACGAGCCCCCAATGTTAGGGTCCGTGATCAAAGGAACGAGACTGATACAAAGCGAAGGTCAAGCAAAGCTTTATTTCACGCCAAGCATCAAGAATCAACTGACCGGTCAGGGCTGTCTCTTACAAAAAGGTGATGACGATGACCCCAGCAAGTCCACTGTCAACGTGGCTGCTCTGGACGAGGCTGCTCTGCAGATGCGGCCACTCTGGACGAGGCCACTCCCAGGATGAGGCCGCTGCTTGGTCGTAGCCGCTCCCAAGAAGAGGCCACTTTGGATGAGGCCACTCCCAGGACGAGGCTGCTGCCGATGAGGTCGCTCCCCAGACAGGGCCGCTCCCCAGACAGGGGCTGCTCTGGCGAGGCTGCTCCCCGGACAAGGCTGCTCCCAAAAAGAGGCCACTCTGGAGGAAGCCACTCCCAGGACGAGGCTGCTCCTGACGATGAAGAGGCAGTGATGATGACCCCGGCAAGACCTCTCCCAACATGGCTGCTCTGGACGAGGCCTCTTCCCAGATGATGCTGCTCCCGCAGGGCCGCTCACCAAGGAGGCCTCTTCCCAGATTGACGCAGCTCTGGCAAGGCTCCTCGCTGCGGGGCTGCGGCTCAGTGGTGACGAGGCTGCTGGCATCGAGGTTGTAGGCTGTTCCCCATGGCGCCGCTGTCAAGGGCCGCCATTCCAGGTGGCCGGGCCACTGGCGTTGGGGCCGCTGGCATCTCTTATAGCTCTGACAAGAGCTGTTACAGCTCCTACAGCTCTTACAAGAGCTGTTACAGCTCTTGTTCTTCTGCTCCCGCCGACTCCTTCTGCTCCCGCTGACTCTTCTTCTTCTTTCTTCTTCCTCCGAAAGCTCTCCTTCTTCTGCTCTTGACAGCCTCACAGACCAACCTTTGTGGAGGTGGTTGAGCCCCGTCCACACACAGGTGACCAATTGAATTTCAATTCACCCTAGTGGATATATGCATGCCCCACCAATTGGATGTCTCCACCCGGCCTGCCCTGCCCCTACATCTGGGGTCCACAAGCAAGTTCCTCTGCGAGGGGCAGGCCCTACAGTTACATGGCAATTGTACATGAGAAAGTACCCTAGAATTCCAGTATTAATGATCGTCTTGTCCTTCTTATCTGTGCTTGTGATTTCTTTCATACTCTAAATCATATATATTTTGCTCTCAGTTTTCTTTAATTAGAGTTGAAGGGTTTTTTTTTTATTTTATTTTATTAATCATGCCAAAGAATCAGTTTGTAGATTTGTTATTCTACCACTTAAGATATTTCTGTTTCATTAATAGAAGTTTTCCTTTATTCATTTCTTTGTTCTTACTTTCTGCTTATTTAATTGTTCTTTTCTTAGTTGCTAAAGGTGAGTATGAGGTTAATTTCCTTTTTCATTTTTCTTCTTTCATAGGAAGTACATTAAAAACTATAAGATTTTTTTTCTGAGTACAGCTTTCACCTGTGTCCCATAAGTTTGGTAGGAAATATTTTCCTCCTCATATTTTTCTGGTGAGTTTGTAATTTCAATTTTGATTTTCTTTTTATCTAAGCATCTTGGAAAGTGTTTCAAAATTTCTAAGTAGTTAAATTTTTCTTGTTTCTGGGGTACAGGGAAGATTTTCCATTTTTTCCAACATCTGTAATAAGGCCCTATTGCTCTACTACAAGAAAACAAAATTCCAACTATTGTCCCCAGCAGGAACTTCTTTTTTTCCCTTACCAGTAAGTTTGCTTAATGCTTCAGAATGCTTTTACTTCCTAACTCCCCATATGAGTTCCTTAAATGCTTTTGCTTCTGCTGTCTCCTTGTGCTTGACTTCACAAACCTAAGCTGTTTTTCCCCCCAATAGTTTAGTAATATTTGTTTCAGACTGTGATTAGGTTCTTATTCATTATTTAGCTCTGATATTATACGATCGTTCTCATTCCCTTTCAAGATACTGAGTGATGCTCCCCCATTCTTCACTCCATAGATGCAAAGGTTTTCTTAGAACCTAAGAAACAGGCAGGTCTTGACACACCTTTTCAATCCCCCACTCCCACCAGCCTAAAGACCTACTGGAAAATGCTTAATAAATAATATGCTTATTTTAGTTCTACTCCTGATTAATTTGGGTGTGTTTTCATAATCCAAATGTTTTATTTAGCATGTTGATTTCATTGAAAACTTTGGAAAGAAATATTGCTATATACAAAGTTACAAAATGGAAATCAATTAAAGTTATATGGAAGGTTTTCATTAAAAATATCTCTTCCTAGATATTTCAAAAAGATAAAGATTTAATAACTCAACCCTTATCCTTTAAATGAGAAGTATACTTGAGGTAGATTGGATTTTACCATTTAATATTTTAATATGTTGTAGTAAGTGGCATATAGATTTGTTTGGGATCTTGATGACCATTCATTTAAGCTCCTATTTAGGGAAAAATCCATTCTCCACATTTCCCAACTCCTCTGTAGTGACTTCTGCCTTTTATGGAGTCAAGTGGATTTTTTTTCCTGCTTCCTTGGGCTAACATGCTTTCCTATGTCTTATAATATTTTATCTTTAACCTGCTGAGACATTTTCTTTTCCAATTTCAAAGATATATCAACTAGATTTTTAATTAAACATGATCTAAACTTTGGTAAACTAAAAATTGGGATTAATAGCATTTTCTCTTACCTAAGTTGGAAAAGTTTGTTCTTTTTATCTTGTACTTTATACCTTTGTTTTTTCTGCCTTGCCCTAAAATTACTTGTATTGATTCTACATTATTTCCTTTTGTATAAGGGGTTAAGGACCTTACTACTTGTTTCTTTCATAGGGCCCATAATTCCTTACACGTAGTGGGATCTTGACCAATATTATTAAATAAGTGACTGAATAAATACTTGTAACTGCCATTGTGATGAGAGTAAAATGATTTCAATAATGTTCCTACAATTTTGCCATGGTAACTTTTTTTCTATTATATGGAATATCCTGTTACAGCAAAATTATTTTCTGTATATAATCAAAATATAGTACATAGTACATATACACAGAAGGCAAAATTCTAAGAAACCTATTCATATATGGATCTCAAAGTCTTTAGACACTTGTTGGTGCTTCCACTATCTGGATATGGCAAGATCAATGAGGTAAGTAGTAATTTAGCTATTCAGTACAGATGAAGCACGCATATGTGATAGAATACTACTTCTTTTACCTCTCCAAAGCATCTGGAATAGACTTTGACCAAGTTTTGATAATTCCTACCAATGCCATATAGTGTTGGGAAGTGGGGAAATTATATGACAGGGCAAAACTGGGGACTGAAAAGCCCTTGGTACCTTGGAAATCTGAACAGAGGCAGAGGCAGTTACCTTGGACAATAAATGAATTTAGTCACTAGGCACTGGGGATTCCATGGGATCAACTGTTCATCCCAGAGGAGGCCAGCAAAGACAAAAAAAAAAAAATAGCATTTAAGCAACGAACCAGATAGCTTTCAAATTTATGTCTTGGCTTTGCTGTTAGTTGGTGTATCAAATATTTTAGCAGCTTGTCTTCCACCCAGACTGGGGAAATAGTAGTAAAATGGAAACCCATTATGACAAGTTCTTTTTTTTTTTTTTTAATAGTTTTATTAGCAAAAAATACTATGTGCACATAAGCTGTCTTTTCATTTTCTTTGCTGTGCAGCCTGGCTTTGGGTATTGGTGACTCTGCTGGCCAGCTGGGTTGTTCTTTCCACAGTGGCTTTGTGGTTCTTAGAGGAAAAATTTTTTCAGTGTAGTTGTCTCTTTACTTCCTTCCTTCCTTCCTTCCTTCCTTCCTTCCTCTTTCTAAGGGGGGATTGGCGGAGGGAAAGGGAGAGAGAGAATTTTAAGCAGGCTCCACGTCCAGTGTGGAGCCAACTGGTTTGGATCTCACAATGCCAAGATCATGAACTGAGCCAAAATCAAGAGTCAGATGCTTAACTAGCTGAGCCACCCAGGTGCTCCTAGTTATCTCTTTTCAATTTCAAGTTTTGATGCTTTGTGGACTGAGTTTGGGATTGGTAGCCAGATGCTTTGCCATTTAAGACAAAGCCATATTTAGTCTGCCCCTTCCAATTTACTTAGTTGGCAAATTTTCAGCGACAACTTAATTTTTAAAAATTTAGATATAATTTGCATAATATGGAAGTTACTACTTTGAAGTGTATACCTCCAAGGTTGTACAACCATCACTACCTTCTAATTTAAGAACATTTTCCTCCCCACAAAAGAAACATTGTAAATTAGTAGTGATTTCCTTTCCTCCCCTTCCTTCCAGGCTCAGTTATATACAAATTAACTTTCTGTATTTATGGATTTGCCTATTCAGGATAATTTTTATCAATAGAATCATAGAATATGTGGCCTTCAATCTGGTTTCTTTTACTTAGCATGATCTTTTCAAGGTTAATTCACATTGTACATATATCAGTGGCCGAATGGTATTCCAATATATATGTCACATTTTGTTTATTTATCAGTTCATGAACATTTGGATTGTTTCCAACTTTTGGCTACTATGAATAATGCTTCCATGTTCATTCATGTATAAGTTTTTGTGTGAATATATGTTTTCAATTCTCTTGACAATGCTGGGTCGTATGGTAACTTTATGTTTGACTTTTTGAGGATCTGCCAAATTGTTTTCCAAAGCAGTTACACTATTTTATATTCCCACCAAAAATATGTGGGGGTTTCAAGTTCCAATTACCCCACAACCTCTCCAACACTTGTTATTTTTATTTCTGTTTGTTTTACTACAGGAAGTGTGATGTGGTATCTCATTATGGTTTTGATTTACATTACTATAATGACTAAAGGAATTGTGCCTATGTTCATTTGCTTATTGGCATTTGTATATCTTCTTTGGGGAAATTTCTATGCAAATCCTTTGTCCTCTTTTTTTAAAAAGATTTTTATTTATTTATTATATATAGAGAGAAAGTTGGGGGGAGTTTGAGGGGAGAGGATCTGAGGGAGAGGGACAAGGAGACTGTGCTGAGCATGGAGCTGAATGTGGGGCTCCATCCCAGGGCCCCGAGATCATGACCTGAACTGAAATCAAAAGTCAGACACTTAACTGACTGAACCACCAGGTGCTTCTGTTCACTTTCTAACTAGGTTGTCTTTTTATTCTCAAATTTTATGAGTTCTTCATATATTCTGGATACTAGATTCTCATTAGCTACATGATTTGCAAATATTTCCTCCAATTCTGTGGGTTATTTTTCTACTTTCTAGATAATGTCTTTTGAATCACTAGTGTTTTTAATTTTGATGAAATCCAATGATCTATTTTTATTTTGGTTGCTTGTGCTTTAGGTATAATATCTAAGAAACTGTTGCCTAATCCAAGGTCACAGAAATTTATTATCTCTGTGTTTTCTTCTAAGAGCTTTATTTTATTTTATTATAAGAGTTTTAGTTCTTACATTTAGGTTTTTGATCTTTTTTGAGTTAATTTTACATATAGTGTGAGGTAGGTGTTCTCATTCATTGTTTTACACATAAATATTTAGCTGTCCTAGTACCATTTGTTGAGAAGACTGTTCTTTCCTCATTGAATTATCTTAGTATCCTTCTCAAAAATGACTCAGCTACAGATGTATAGGTTTATTTCTGGACTTTCAATTCCATTCTGCTGATCTGTGTGTTTATCCTAGGCCAGTAACACACTATTTTTATTAGTGTAGTTTCAAAGTAAGCTTTGAAATTTTGAAGTTCAAATCCTCCAGTTTTGTTATTTTTAAAGTTGTTTTGGCTATTCTGGATCCCTTGAATTTACATATGAATGTTATGATTACCAATTTCTGCAAAAAAAGAATGATGGAATTTTGATATTGAATTGTAGATCAATTTGGGGAATACTGCCATGTTAACATTAATGGGTCTTCTGACACCTGAAGACAAAGTGTCTCCATTTGTTTAATTTCTTTTAACAGTTTTTATAGTTTTCAGTGTATAAGTCTTGTACTTATTTTGTCACTCTTGTTTATTGATTCTATTGGATTGAATTGCTTTCTTATTTCATTTTCAGATTGTTCATTACTAATGTATAGAAATATACCTGATTTTTTTACATTAATCTTGTATCCTGCAACTTTTCTAAACTTGATTTTTAGCTCGTGTGTGTGTGTGTATTCCTTTAGGATTGTCTGTTTCCAGGATCATGTCACTTGCAAATAGAAATAATTTTTTATTTCTTCCTTTCTAATCTGGATGCTTTTTATTTTATTTTCAAATTTAATTCTGGAATCCAGGCTGGAGCTTTCAGTACAATGTTAAAGTGGCAAAAGTAGGTATCTTGTCCTGTTCCTGATCTTAGAGAGATAGCTTTCAGTCTTTTACCATTGAGTATGATGTTAACTTTGGGTATTTTGTAGATGCCCTTTGTTATTTTGAGGCAGTTCCTTTCTATTGCTAGTTTATTGAGTGCTTTTATCATGAGAGGATGTTGGATTTTGTCAAATACTTTTTTTCTGTGGATGTTAAAATGATTATGTTTATTTTTTCCTATATTCTATTAATATTATATATATTATACATATAATATATGTATATACTATATTAATACTATAGTATATATATGCACTATATTAATATTACAATAATTAATATTTATATCATTATATTATATATTGTATATAATTATTATAACTAAAACAGAATTAATATTCTATTAATATAGTATATACATAAAATATATACATATACATACATATACACATATGTATATTACATATACATATAATATAGTGTATTATATTGATATTAAATGTTGAGGCAACTTTGTATTCCTAGTATAAGTCTCCCTTTGTCATATTGTATAAGCCTTTTTATATGCTGCTAGATTCATTGTTTTGCTGGTACATGCTGCTAATATTTCATTGAGGGTATTTGCATCTATTTGCATCTCATAAGGAATATTGATCCATTATTTGCATCTCATAAGGAATATTGATCCATAGTAATAGTAGTAGTACTACTACTACAAGTAGTAGGTAGTTAGTAGTTAGTAATTAGTAGTAGTCATAGTAGTAGTAGGGGTGTGTGTGTGTGTGTGTGTGTGAGAGAGAGAGAGAGAAAGATAGATCTTTGATTGGATTTGATATCTGTGTAATCCTGGCCTCAGGCTTGTCACTTCATTTTTGAAGGATAGCTTTTGCTGGATTTAGAAACTTTAGTTGACAGGATAATTTTTCTTTTAGAACTTTGAATGTGTCATCTCACTTCCTTCTGATTCCATAGTTTCTGATGAGAATTCAGCTGTTAATCATATTGAACATCCTTTGTGATTAATCACTGCTCTCTGTTACTGTTTTCGAGATTCTGTCTTTTTCTTTTGACAGTTTGATTAATATGTGTCCAGATGTGAATCTTTTTGAAGTTATCCTACATAGAGTTTTTGAGCTTATTGGATGTGGAGATTAATGTTTTATGTTATATTTGCAAGTTTTTGGCCATTATTTCTGCAAATATTCTTTTTGCCTCTTTCTGTTTCTCGTTTTTTTCTGAGACTCCCATTATGCATATATTGGTACATTTGATGGTGTCTTCACAGTTATGTAAGGCTATGTTAATTTTCTTCATTCTTTTTACTTATTTTGTTCCTCAGATGAGATAATCTCAATTAACCTATCTTCATTTCATTATTTCTTTCTTCTGCCTGCTCATATCTTCTATTGAACATCTCTAATGTAATATTCATTTTAATTATTGTGCTTTTTAACTCCAGAATCTGTATTTAAGTAAATAGTTTATACATCTTTTTTATAATCTCTGGTAGTATATCCTCCTATATGGTTTCCTTCAGCTCTTTGAGCATATTTAAAATAGTTTATATAAAGTCTTTGTCCAACATTCTGGCCTCAAGGTCAGCCAGTGATGAGGCTTAGGGGCTTCTCAGATCTTACCTGTGTATGGTATACCCCTCTGTGTATGTGTGGTGTCCTTGATTCCCAAGAATATGTTGGAGCTTTCCAAAGCACCTGTGGACATCTTATTTTCCAGCTTTTTTTCTTTTAAAGCTTTTTGGTTAGCTTTTTGGCTATTATTGCTGCAAGAATTAACCTCTGCTTCAGGTAGCTGTGAAGTTACAAACTTGATGGTAATTGTTTTCAACAAATGTCCCATGGAAGAAGACACTTTGTACAAAGCAAGCCCTGATTCGGGTCAAGTACAGACTAACTTATAAGTGGGGTCTTCTAGAGAATCATCAGAAAGGTCAAGTAATGAGAATTCTTTGGGAATGAGCATTTGAAAGAGCTCTAGTTCCATCTCACTATACTCTACTCCACTGCTCTTCTCAGCAACTACTAGGCTGTATCAGAAATGTGGGCTATTTTTTGGGAAGGCTATTGCAAATAAAAAGTGCCAGGATTTTGGAGGGGTTGGGGGATGGGAGGTCGGGTGAGCCTGGTGGTGGGTATTATGGAGGGCACGTATTGCATGGAACACTGGGTGTGGTGCATAAACAATGAATTCTAGAACACTGAAAAGAAATTAAAAATATAAATTTAAGGGGAGAGGAGTCAAGATGGTGGAAAAGTAGCAGGCTGAGACTACTTCAGGTAGCAGGAGATCAGCTAGATAACTTATCTAAAGATTGCAAACACCTACAAATCCAACAGCAGATCAAAGAGAAGAAGAACAGCAATTCTAGAAACAGAAAATCAACCACTTTCTGAAAGGTAGGACTGGCGGAGAAGTGAATCCAAAGCAACGGGAAGATAGACCGCGGGGGGAGAGGCCAGCTCCTGGCAAGCAGCAGAGAAACAGAGCACAAAATCAGGACTTTTAAAAGTCTGTTCTACTGAGGGACATTGCTCCAGAGGCTAAACTGGGGTGAAGTCCACGTGGGGTCAGTGTGGCCTCAGGTCCCACAGGGTCACAGAAGGATCGGGGGTGTCTGAGTGTCGCAGAGCTTACAGATATTAGAACGGGGAAGCCAGCTACAGAGACAGAGCTGAGGAGTGAGCTCCCAGCTCGGGGTTACCTTGAACCTGTTGCAGGCTCAGTGAGCTCGGAGTGCGGCCGGAGGCCAGGGAGACGGGAGTAATTGGGCGCTATTCTCTGAGGGCACACTGAGGAGTGGGACCCTGGGCTCTCAGCTCCTCCGGGCCAGAGACCAGGAGGCCGCCATCTTCATTCCCGTCCTCCAGAACTCTACAGAAAGCACTCAGGGAACAAAAGCTCCCGAAAGCAAACCCGAGCGGATTACTCAGCCCGGCCCCTGGTAAGGGCGGTGTAATTCCGCCTGGGTCAAAGACACTTGAGAATCACTACAACAGTCCCCTCCCCCAGAAGATCAACAATAAACCCAGCCAGGACCAAGTTTACCTACCAAAGAGTACAGTTTCAATACCAAGGAGAGCAGCAGAATTCCAGAGGAGGAGAAAGCAAAGCACAGAACTCATGGCTTTCTCCCCATGATTCTTTAGTCTTGCAGTTAATTTAACTTTTTTTTTCTTTTTCAATTTTTTTTCTCTTCTTCTGCTAAATTTTTTAAAATTATTACCCTTTTTTAAAGTTTTTTTTAAACTAGTTTATCTAATATATATATATATTTCTTTTTTATACTTTTTCTTTATTCATTTTCTTTTATTAATTGTTTCTTTTCTTTTCTTTTTTTCTTTCTGAACCTCTTTTTATCCCCTTTCTCCCCCCTCACGATTTGGGATCTCTTCTGATTTGGTTAAAGCATATATTCCTGGGGTTGTTTCCACCCTTTTAGTATTTTACTTGCTCCTTCATATACTCTTATCTGGACAAAATGACAAGGCGAAAAAATTCACCACAAAAAAAAAAAAAAAAAAAAAAAAAAAGAACAAGAGGCAGTACCAAAGGCTAGGGACGTAATCAATACAGACATTGGTAATATGTCAGATCTAGAGTTCAGAATGACGATTCTCAAGGTTCTAGCCAGGCTCAAAAAAGGCATGGAAGATATTAGAGAAACCCTCTCTGGAGAGATAAAAGCCCTTTCTGGAGAAATAAAAGAACTAAAATCTAACCAAATTGAAATCAAAAAAGCTACTAATGAGGTGCAATAAAAAATGGCGGCTCTCACTGCTAGGATAAATGAGGCAGAAGAAAGAAGTAGCGATATAGAAGACCAAATGACAGAGAATAAAGAAGCTGAGCAAAAGAGGGACAAACAGCTACTGGACCATGAGGGGAGAATTTGAGAGATAAGTGACACCATAAGA